>NC_064630.1:829645051-830245051 GCF_023864275.1 Schistocerca cancellata | reverse complement strand
GGGGCGGCCCGCAGCGGTTGGTGGCGCAGCTGGCGGCGGAGCGGCGCGCCGCCGCGGCGGCGGAGGCGGCGCTGCCCCCGGGCCGGCCGGAGCGCATGCTGGCGCAGTCGGGCGCGCTGCTGCGGCGCGCCGCCGCCGCCTTCTACCTGTGCGGACACCTCATGATGCTCGCCTGGTACGCCTCGCCGCTCGTCGCCAACGCCGCGCTCGTCCCGGACCCCGACACCAACGCCACGCTGCCCAGGTGCGCACTAGTAGCCAGCTGTAGTTCACGTAAAGGCGAAGCAAACTTAAGATTACAATTTGAAAGTTATCCAGTTTTCGTGAAATTCCGACGCTGTACAAAAACATGAAAACACAAAAACTACAACACATTACCGTGCCTGATACTGTACAGGAAACAAGGTGGCAATCGAAACAACAATCAGTCGTCTCGAAATGGATAAATACGGGTCCTGTACGTTTTTCGAGGCAATCTCGTGGCACTCTCCTGCAAACTAGTGGCTACTTCACATAACGATGATGGAGGTGGGTGGTAATCGGGCACCCCTCTCTCCAAAGTACAACGCAAAGTCTCACCAATAAACTTCCTATCAATTCCAGGTTGATTAACAAATGTACACACTGAATCGTCCTCTCACAATTTACCCACGAACAACAGGAACAGTGAATCACACTTGTCAAGGATGGATCTCGACACCTGTCAAATCAAGGTCGAACCGTAAACGGCGAAACACAGTCTGACCGCGCATCACATCAATAAGCTTAACATAATCAACATTCATATTATAATCCGTCTACACATCCAGTAGATAGTAGGGCGCCATCTGCAGGCACAGTGTAGAGGCCGGAAAAAAAAAAAAAATGGTTCTGAGCACTATGGAACTTAACATCTCAGGCCATCAGTCCCCTAGAACTTAGAACTACTTAAACCTAAGTAACCTAAGGACGTCACACACATCCATGCCCGAGGCAGGATTCGAACCTGCGACCGTAGCGCTCGCGCGGTTCCAGACTGTAGCACCTAGAACCGCTCGGCCACCAACGGCCGGCTACGTCGGAAAGGCTTGCTGACGACTGACTGCCTTCTTACCAGATTCATCACTTATATAGCAATATACGAACAGGATGACATCAGTGGAGGCACAAAATCTGTCTTTGGTAGCCTGGAGATATGCAGTATTGATCCTCGTGGTCACAGAAACAGTCCTGCACGGAATGTGTGTGAAATTCCTGAGGGAACAAACTGCTGAGGTCATCGGTCTCTACACTTACACAGTATTTAAAATAACTCATGCTAAGAACGGCGGGCACACGTCCATGCCCTCCGGTGGGAGGGGTCGTCTAATCCGTGACATGGCGTCTCGAACCGCGCGGCCCAGTCCTCGACGATGTGACAGTGTGAAAAAGGGCCCTGTCGTCTTCGGGCACGGAATCACCATTGTGGAACAAACGTGAGATCCAGCCGATAAGTCAAAATATCATACATTCCCCGACGGCAGTGATGCAGCATTGCAGAATAACAGTGACGTCCGTGGAATAGCACGATGTACCTGCCCAGATCATCGCCGAATCTCGGCCACGTTTCGCTCTTGGGACGACGTAAACTCAGTCAGAAGTTGCAAAGAGCATCATACAAAACTCATCAGACAAAATGACTTTCTTGCTTTGTTCCGTAGTCCATGTTTTATGGCTCTGGTACAACGTTTTGCTGTTACAGACATTTCCATCACTGACGACCAGTGTGTAATTCCAACTGGCCCTGCAGTTCTCTGCCCATGGAGATCCCTTCGTGTTGTTTTGATGGTGATGGGGTTTCCGAGTGCGATAATCAGATCTGTAGTGGTATTTGCAGCTGTCATCCACTTACTTCTTGTCACACTCCTCTTCAGTGACCGTTCGGCTCGATGACTCGACACCCAGGTTTTCGCCCACATTGTGTCTCGACGGATGGCGTCTCCCCGCTTTCCCTGTACGCCGCATAAATCTTCGATATGCTGCCTCTTGCAACCTGAAACACTTTGACTGCCCCCACTGCAGAAGCAGCCAGCAGCCACCGTACGAGCGCCGACCGTCTGCCCACGGTCGTATGCGCTGGGCCCCGACACACTGCACTCACGACACTCCTCTGTCCACGGCAGACACTTGGACCGTATTGAGGACACTGCACGGGTGCCGTTCGTGGTTAGATACAACAGGGCCACCTGTAGGATTGGCTAGCATCTTCGTTTATGTTCGAGCACGTATTTCTCGCGGTGTTTCGATATTTTTGTCCAACTCCTCAAGAGTTTATGATAGTGAAGAAAAATGTCACTTAAATGGAATTGACCATCTACGAATTCAGGAATCAGTGACTTAATCGTAAGAGAAAGATCGTTAAACCACAAAATATTTTTAAGACAGTCTCGTTTCCAGCCATCAGTGCACGGCAGTCGGGTTTAGTACTCTGAGCGTCCTCGTACTTTGCCCTTCTTTCCACTGCTGTGAAGCACTTCGCTTCACTAAATTGCCTCTCGTAGAATTTCGGCGTAAATCATCTGAAACGAAGTTTCTCGCCATAACTGATAAGTGCTAAACTTGTTTTCAGAACACCATGTGTGTTTCTGTGTCACCGACATACACTATGCGGTTGTTGTATGCATTGCAACTTAGGTATATTATTTTGAAAAATATAATTTGATGCTGATGAATACGCCATATAATAACAACATACATAATTTCATCGAATTATGTTTGTGATGGACATTCATGTGTGAGTTACCACTTTTCGTTACCTAAGCAGCTGACAGTAGAAATATCTACATCTACATCTACATCCATACTCCGCAAGCCACCTGACGGTGTGTGGCGGAGGGTACCTTGAGTACCTCTATCGGTTCTCCCTTCTATTCAGTCTCGTATTGTTCGTGGAAAGAAGGATTGTCGGTATGCCTCTGTGTGGGCTCTAATCTCTCTGATTTTATCCTCATGGTCTCTTCGCGAGATATACGTAGGAGGGAGCAATATGCTGCTTGACCCTTCGGTGAAGGTATGTTCTCGAAACTTTGACAAAAGCCCGTACCGAGCTACTGAGCGCCTCTCCTGCAGAGTCTTCCACTGGACTTTATCTATCATCTCCGTAACGCTTTCGCGATTACTAAATGATCCTGTAACGAAGCGCGCTGCTCTCCGTTCGATCTTCTCTATCTCTTCTATCAACCCTATCTGGTACGGATCCCACACTGCTGAGCAGTATTCAAGCAGTGGGCGAACAAGCGTACTGTACCCTACTTCCTTTGTTTTCGGATTGCATTTCCTTAGGATTCTTCCAATGAATCTCAGTCTGGCATCTACTTTACCGACGATCAACATTATATGATCATTCCATTTTAAATCACTCCTAATGCGTACTCCCAGATAATTTATGGTATTAACTGCTTCCAGTTGCTGACCTGCTATTTTGTAGCTAAATGATAAAGGATCTATCTTTCTGTGTATTCGCAGCACATTACACTTGTCGACATTGAGATTCAATTGCCATTCCCTGCACCATGCGTCAATTCGCTGCAGATCCTTCTGCATTTCAGTACAATTTTCCATTGTTACAACCTCTCGATATACTACAGCATCATCTGCAAAAAGCCTCAGTGAACTTCCGATGTCATCCACCAGGTCATTTATGTATATTGTGAAGAGCAACGGTCCTATGACACTCACCTGCGGCACACCTGAAGTCACTCTTACTTCGGAAGACTTCTCTCCATTGAGAATGACATGCTGCGTTCTGTTATCTAGGAACTCCTCAATCCAATCACACAATTGGTCTGATAGTCCATATGCTCTTACTTTGTTCATTAAACGACTGTGGGGAACTGTATCGAACGCCTTGCGGAAGTCAAGAAACACGGCATCTACCTGTGAACCCGTGTCTCTGGCCCTCTGAGTCTCGTGGACGAATAGCGCGAGCTGGGTTTCACATGACCGTCTTTTTCGAAACCCATGCTGATTCCTACAGAGTAGATTTCTAGTCTCCAGAAAAGTCATTATACTCGAACACAATACGTGTTCCAAAATTCTACAACTGATCGACGTTAGAGATATAGGTCTATAGTTCTGCACATCTGTTCGACGTCCCTTCTTGAAAACGGGGATGACTTGTGCCCTTTGCCGGCCGAATTGGCCGCGCGGTTCTGGCGCTGCAGCCTGGAACCGCGAGACTGCTACGGTCGCAGGTTCGAATCCTGCCTCGGGCATGGATGTGTGTGATGACCTTAGGTTAGTTAGATTTCACTAGTTCTAAGTTCTAGGGGACTAATGACCTCAGCAGTTGAGTCCCATAGTGCTCAGAGCCATTTGAAACATTTTGAACCTGTGCCCTTTTCCAATCCTTTGGAACGATACGCTCTTCTAGAGACCTACGGTACTACGCTGCAAGAAGGGGGGCAAGTTCCTTCGCGTACTCTGTGTAAAATAGAACTGGTATCCCATCAGGTACAGAGGCCTTTCCTCTTTTGAGCGATTTTAATTGTTTCTCTATCCCTCTGTCGTCTATTTCGATATCTACCATTTTGTCATCTGTGCGACAATCTAGAGAAGGAACTACAGTGCAAACTTCCTCTGTGAAACAACTTTGGAAAAAGCCATTTAGTATTTCGGCCTTTAGTCTGTCATCCTCTGTTTCAGTACCATTTTGGTCACAGAGTGTCTGGACATTTTGTTTTGTCCCCCTACCGCTTTGACATAAGACCAAAATTTTTTGGATTTTCTGCCAAGTCAGTACATAGAACTTTACTTTCGAATTCATTGAACGCCTCTCGCATAGCCCTCCTCACACTACATTTCGCTTCGCGTAATTTTTGTTTGTCTGCAAGGCTTTGGCTATGTTTATGTTTGCTGTGTCCCTTTGCTTCCGCAGCAGTTTTCTAACTCGGTTGTTGTACCACGGTGGCTCTTTTCCATCTCTTACGATCTTGCTTGGCACATACTCATCTAACGCATAATGTACGACGGTTTTGAACTTTGTCCACTGATCCTCAACACTATCTGTACTTGAGACAAAACTTTTGTGTTGAGCCAACAGGTACTCTGAAATCTGCTTTTTGTCACGTTTTCTAAACAGAAAAATCTTCCTACCCTTTTTAATATTCCTATTTACGGCTGAAATCATCGATGCCGTAACCGCTTTATGATCGCTGATTCCCTGTTCTGCGTTAACTTTTTCAAATAGTTCGGGTCTGTTTGTCACCAGAAGGTCTAATATGTTATCGCCACGAGTCGGTTCTCTGTTTAACTGCTCAAGGTAATTTTCAGATAAAGCACTTAAAAAAAATTCATTGGATTCTTTGTCCCTGCCACCCCTTATGAACGTTTCCCAGTCTACATCCAGCAAGTTAAAATCTCCCCCAAGAACTATAACATGGTGGGGAAATCTACTCGAAATATTTTCCAAATTATCCTTCAGGTGCTCAGCCACAACAGCTGCTGAGCCAGGGGGCCTATAGAGACATTCAATTACCATGTCTGAGCTTACTTTAACCGTGACCTTCACCCAAATCATTTCACATTTCGGATCTCCGTCAATTTCCTTCGATACTGTTGCACTACTTATCGCTATAAACACGCCTCCCCCTTCACTGTCCAGTCTGTCTCTGCGGTATACATTCCAATCTGAGTTTAGGATTTCGTTACTGTTTACGTCTGGTTTCAGCCAACATTCTGTCCCTAGTACTATATGGGCGTTGTGACCGTTTATTAATGAGAGCAGTTCTGGGACCTTTCTGTAGATGCTCCTGCAGTTTACTATTAGCACATTAATATTGTTATTCCCTGTTGCATTTTGCCTACTACTACCTTGCCGCGTCTCAGGAGGCGTCTTGTCGGGCCTAGGGAGGGGATTCTCTAACCTAAAAAAACCCCATGTGCACTCCACACGTACTCCGCTACCCTTGTAGCCGTTTCCGGCGTGTAGTGCACGCCTGACCTATTCAGGGGGGGACCCTACATTTCTCCACCCGATAGCGGAGGTCGAGAGATTTGCATCCCAGATCTCCGCAGAATCGTCTGAGCCGCTGGTTTAAGCCTTCCACTCGGGTCCAAACCAGAGGACCGCGATCGGTTCTGGGAACGATACTACAAATAGTTAGCTCTGATTCCACCCCGCCAGCGAGGCTTTCCGCCTTCACCAATTCCGCCAACCGCCTGTACGAACTGAGGATGACCTCTGAACCCAGACGGCAGGAGTCATTGGTGCCGACATGAGCAACAATTTGCAGTCGGGTGCACCCAGTACTCTCTATCGCCGCCGGTAGGGCCTCTTCCACATCTCGGATGAGACCCCCCAGCAAGCAGAGTGAACACTTGCCTTCTTCCCCGACCTTCCCGCTATTTCCCTAAGGGGCTCCATCACCCGCCTAACGTTGGAGCTCCCAATAACTAACAAACCCCTTCCCCGTGTGCCTGCTCGGACCTTGCTGAAGGAGCAGCCACATGTCAACTCACAGTCAGAGCGGGCGATGCCACACGGCCAGCCTCCAGATTGAGCCTCCGCCTAGTGCGCCGCGAACGCCACTGAACCCGCCACTCCCCTTGGGGAGAGGGTGGCCCAACCGAGCCCGGTACCCGCGAAGATGTCTCGACAGCAGGGACAGTGGGTGAAGCATGTAACACCTGGGGTGTACCTTGCGACGCACCAGATTCCCCACTGCCGCTACACTTCGAGGCAGCAGCCTGAAGATGGCTGACCGCGGTCATCAACACGCTCAGCTGTTCGCGAACAGTGGCCAGCTCCCCCTGCGTCCGTACACAGCAGTCACACATCCTATCCATCCTAAGGAATCAATTTACTGAAGAGAGTTAATCAACCTTTAACTAGACTGCTAATTCACTAAAGGCGGCTGTTTATTGACTAAACTGTGGTTGCTAGCCACTTCTTGTAGAAAACAATGAAAATAGCACTACCTGTCTCTGGACTGTATTGAAAACAAACACTAGCACTACTGCCACTATGGTTGACTAAAGGGACTCTCTCTGACTGTATTCAAAACAAACACGAAATCTATGGAACTATTAATAGGACTCGACAATTAAAGCTTCCTAAAAGCAAAAACACACGGAAGAAGAAGTGACAAGTAAGAAAAATACAGTTAATACTTAAATTAAGGTAGCTCGCTGCACAGCAGACGTGAAGCGGACGGCAGTTACGACGACACTGACACTACTGAGAGAAATATGAAGTTACGAGGGGCGTTCAATAGGTACTGCAATACCTTTTCTCTCAAATAGTTTCGATTGAAAAAATGCGGATTTCGTTGTGGGACAACGTGGAATATTCCCACTTGAGCCCTTAGAGTTTGATGAACTTCTCGTAGGTGGCGGTACTATACGTAGCTTCAAATTGGCGTCTGTAACAGAGGTGCGTTCCAAGCAGGGGGCTGTCAGGCGGTAAACCAGAGCGTCGCAGATACTCACAAGCGCTTGCAGAGTGTCTACGGAGAGCTGGCAGTCAACAAACTCACGGTGCGTCGTCGAGCGAGGCATCTGTCATCATCACCAGAAGGGCGCGCAAACCTGTCCCATCTCCCGCGTGCCGTCCGGCCGCACACAGCGGCGACTGCTGCAGTGTTGGGACGTGTGGACTCACTCATTCGAGGTCGTTGACGGATCACAGTCAAACACCTCGCTGCACAGCTGGACACTCCTGTCGGTAATGCTGACACACTCGTTCAGCAGTTGGGGTACTCAAGTGTGTGTGACCGCTCGGTTTCTGGTTGCCTAACAGAACATTTCCACCCGTTTGGCCGAATGAAGGTTGTCGTCCGTGGTAAGCAGTACGTGGGTGATCGGGAGGTTACTGACGGAGCAAGACGTTGGTTGCGGCGTCGACCAGCGGATTGGTACTGTGCGGGAGTAAAGCCGTCGCACTGAACGGAGATTATCTAGAACAATAGGATTTTATAGTCAAAAGAATGGCGAAGAATCAGCCAATCTACTTTCAGAAAACAAGTGTTGCTTTACTTATTGAACAACCGCTGTATTTTCTGTAACAATAATACGTACTTCTGCCATGACGACAAAATGAACATCCAGCAATGAATTTAACTTCTGTTAAATGCGCAACCAGAGCTACAACATGTTGCCCAAACTACTTATTTTAAATTTGTTTTTGTGGTGTCACCGCCAGACACCACACTTGCTAGGTGGTAGCCTTTAAATCGGCCGCGGTCCGCTAGTATACGACGGACCCGCGTGTCGCCACTATCAGTGATTGCAGACCGAGCGCCGCCACACGGCAGGTCTAGAGAGACTTCCTAGCACTCGCCCCAGTTGTACAGCCGACTTTGCTAGCGATGGTTCACTGACAAATTACGCTCTGATTTGCCGAGACGATAGTTAGCATAGCCTTCAGCTACGTCATTTGCTACGACCTAGCAAGGCGCCATTATCATTTGCTATTTATCTAGTGATACATGTACCGTCAGACCGATGTTCACCAATTATGGATTAAAGTTAAGTATTCCAGAAGCTACGTACTTTTCTTGTTACTATAAACTCCTATAACTGTTCGAGACCTCACGCCAGCCTGCGTGAGCTTAAACGCGTGCCATTCGGCTACCAATCATAGTGACTTGGCTGTCTTGACAAGTCACAACAGTTTTCAGAGTAGTGTGGCCCTGTAATATTTGCATGCTTTCATTACATTCAAAATGACTTTATTCAGTTTTCAACATAACTCTTTTAATCAATTCTTCCCAGTCACAGTAGTCTACACGAAAATTTATACTCGAGACACATAACATACAGAAATCTTTTTAATGAAAAGATGGCCTTTCGAAACGAATTAAGAAAGAAAAACCATTCCGAGTTAGACTGAAACCATAGGCCCCAGGCAACAAGACAGCATTCATATTTTAACGTGCAGTGTGATCAGAGGAATTGTATATAGCAGTTGTTATCTGTGGACGATATCCTGAACTTACTGCTAATTTCGGTGTAATTGCAGGGAGCTTAAAGTTTCAGTGGGGCAAATTCAAGTATAAAAGTATATACGCAATAACGTTCCGAATGTCGTGGGGGAGTAGGCAGCGGTGTGGGTGGCGCCCGCAGGCACCTGCTCTTCGACGCGTGGTTCCCCTTCGACCCGGTGCCGTCGCCCAACTACGAGCTGGCGCTGCTGTACCAGTCGGTGACGCTGTACATCGCCTTCATCACGACGGCCGTCATCGACGTCTTCTACGTCAGCGTCATGGTCTACCTGGGCGTCGAACTGGAGATTCTCAACGAGGCGGTCGCCAGGAGTTGCCGGCCGTCCGAGGAGAAGGGCGACGACGACGACGACTGCTCCCTGCTGATTGGCTGCGTCAGGCACCACCAGGCGCTCAACAGGTGGGGCCATCATCCCTCACCTGCCACTCTACCTAAATTTTAACTAAAGTAATTTCGAGGATTCCATGCCCCATCGTGTTCCTAATCCATCGAAATGAAAATTCCTTGCCAGAGGTCAATGTATAAGGGGTTATCAAAGAGTTTCGTTTGATGGCGTTTTTGCATCGTGTAGGCAACGCAGCGTGACTCTCATAAGGGTATGTAAACATCAACATGTAGGCAACATAATCATCTTTGGGTTGAAGCTCTTGTTTTCCGTATTTGCTTTAACAGTACGTATGTTTTGGGACAGGGTCCGCCTTTAGCAAAACACAATTTTGTTCTTTAACCCAAACATGTTTCACTGCACTTGCAGCATCTTCAGTGGGCTTTTATTTTTCATCTGTTAAAGATAAAGAGTGTTCCAAACTATTTGTATACATATAACTATTAGTTTTTAAGTCGTAATTACACATTGGAAAAACACATAAATTATGAATTCATACCTTTTTACCACAGAGTGTTGCTTTTCTGATGTGTTGTGTTTCTACAGTGACTGTATTCTTCCACAGTTTGTCATCTGCAACCACTTACACCTTAAAGAAGATAAATTAATTGAGCCAAAATTACGATTTGAAAATTGTTATTTATATGACTGAAATTAAGTAATTCTGTGTGTGTGTGTGTGTGTGTGTGTGTGTGTGTGTGTGTGTGTGTGTGTCTGTTTACATAATGTTTCACTTACATTTTCTTTTTCTTCATCTTCATCACCGTCAGACATTATATATTGAGTTGCCAGTGTCACTGTCGTTGTTTCACTGGTTACCAGGTGTAAAAACAAATATGGTGGACAGTGGAACAGTTGAAGATGTAAAAAAAGCAAGATGGCTGACAGTGGAACAGTTGAAGGTGTTTCTTGTTCGTGTGTGCTCATGTGTGAGTTCTGTGTGTTTGTAAGTTGATGAGGAGGCTTTTGTTTTTGTGTGCTGGGTGTCCTTTTTAATTTTGTTTTAATTTTGTGGTTGAGTTTATCTATAGTGTGTGTCATATCCATTCTCTACTGCTATTTGTCTGATTGTCTGCAATTCATTCTTGTAGTTGTTTTCTGTGAGTGGGGTTTTGTTCAGACTGTCTAGCATGTATTGGAAGCCGCCTAGTTTGTGTGTAATCGGATGATTAGAATCTTTGTGAATGGCTGTGCTGGTGGTGATCACTTTCCTGAATGTAGAGAATTGGTGTTGGTTGTTGTGTCTGTATATTGTGAGGTCAAGGAAGTTTAACCTCTTGTCATGTTCTGTTTCTATGGCGAATTTTATTTTTGGGTGTACTATGTTTATATCACTGTGGAGTTGTTGGATGCGACTTGGTGTTTCATCTACAAGGCATATGATGTTATGTACATAACAGTACCAATATATATCTCCTGAATATAAAGAATAACTGTATATATGCAAATGTAAACAGTATGTCACCTGCAGCTCGTCATGCCAAACACAAAGCTGAAAATGAATGGCTGAAGCAAGAAATTAGATGCCTACATACAAAAAAGCAGGAGCTCAATGTTGAACTATTCAAAATTCGGCATGAACTAGGAAATCACATTAAAATCCCTGAAATATTTAATGATATCATGAATAGAGTCGAACAAAACACAATGACACAAATAAAATGAAAATGGAATAAACAACAACAAAAACTAAACACTCTTTTAAAAGAAGACGAAGTTTTAGCACATAAAAATAGAAAGCAAGCAAACCACACATTCCACAAACGCCTGGTCAACCTTACTGACATACAACTAACCAACCAAGAAATAAATTTTCTAGAAAAAGGCCCAAAATACCATGTCAACACACACACATCACACACAAGACAGTGGAGGATCCTATCACAGAAAGTGAGCACATCATAAAACAACAAGAAAGGAACAATAATCCAAACTGCAATGCAGGTCTGACAAGGAGAATTAGTCGCAGAAGAAATAAGATGCACAACAAAGGAAAACAAAAACAACATATTGGCAGGAACAAAAACTGAAGAAGAAAAAACATGCAGAAAAATAAAGGACGAACTTAAAAACAATGAGGCACTCATTACGAAATCAGACAAGGGCAGCACCATGATAATAATAAAACAGGATGGATACAAGGAAAAAACCTTAAAATTTGTGGAAGACAACAACATAACAAAGCTAACCAGTAACCCAATACAAAGATACCAGAAAAACACACTAACATTCCTAAAAAATATTTAACACATATTCACAAATCAGAAAGCAAAATGGTTGAAACAACAGAACCCCCAAGCACCCACACTGAACAGTCTACTAAAGCTGCACAGGGATGGCATTCCGATAAGCCATGTAGACAATTTCAGAAGTCCACCGACTTACCACTTAGCCAGAGAAATGCACACATACTTACAAAAACATTACATATACACAAATAACAGAAGCATACACAACACTGAAGAACTGATATAACGAATCAAAGACATCAACATACCCACAAGAGCCACACTCAAATCATTTGACATCACATCCATGTACATCAATATCCCCACCACAGAAACCATCAACATCATCAAACAACAATTAGAAGAACAAGCCAAAATTCCCAATCCCCACATAAGAGAAATAGCTAGCATTCTAAAACTAATGACAGGGCAAAGCTATTTCTCATTTGACAATCAGTTCTACTCACAAGAAGACGGGTTCCCAATGGGATCACCTGTCAGTGGACTCCAAGCCAACATTTTTGTCAATCACATTGAAAATAAAATATTTGAAACAATAGTAACACCCAAACAGTACCGGATAATATATTGGTACTGTTATGTTGTTGTTGTTGTTGTGGTCTTCAGTCCTGAGACTGGTTTGATGCAGCTCTCCATGCTACTCTATCCTGTGCAAGCTTCTTCATCTCCCAGTACCTACTGCAGATGACATAATACGCCTTGTAGATGAAACACCAAGTCGCATCCAACAACTCCACAGTGATATAAACAAAGTACACCCAAAAATAAAATTCACCATAGGAACAAAACAAGACAAGAGTTTAAGCTTCTTTGACCTCACAATATACAGACACAACAACCAACACCAATTCTCTACGTTCAGGAAAGTGACCACCACCAGCACAGCCATTCACAAAGATTCTAATCATCCGATTACACACAAACTAGGCGGCTTCCAATATATGCTTCACAGACTGAACAAAACCCCACTCACTGAAAACAAGTACAAGAACAACCTTTCCTGAGCTCGAGACCACGTCAGTTGGACCCTGGACGACTGGAAAAACGTAGCTTGGCCACATGAGTCCAGATTTCAGTTGGTAAGAGCTGATGGTAGCGTTCGTGTCTGGTGCAGACGCCACGAAGCCATGGATCCAAGTTGCCAGCAAGGCACTGTGCAAGCTGATGGTGGCTTCATAATGATGTGGGTAGTCTTACATGGAATGGACTGGGTCCTCTGTTTCAACTGAACCGACCATTGACTGGAAATTAATTACATGGAGACCATCTGCAGCCATTCATGGACTTCATGTTCTCAAACAACGATGGCATTTTTATGAATGACTATGCACCATGTCACTGGGGCACAATTATTCGCGACTGATCTGAAGACAATTCGAGCGAATGATCTGGCCACCCTGTTCACCCATCATGAATCCCATCGAACATTTGTGGGACATAAACGAGAGGTCACTTCGTGCACAAAACCCTGCGCCAGCAACACTTTCGCAATTATGGTCGGCTATGGAGGCAGTATTGTTGTTGTGGTCTTCAGTCCTGAGACTGGTTTGATGCAGCTCTCCATGCTACTCTATCCTGTGCAAGCTGCTTCATCTCCCAGTACCTACTGCAACCTACATCCTTCTGAATCTGCTTAGTGTATTCATCTCTTGGTCTCCCCCTACGATTTTTACCCTCCACGCTGCCCCCCCCCCCAATACTAAATTGGTGATCCCTTGATGCCTCAGAACATGTCCTACCAACCGATCCCTTCTTCTGGTCAAGTTGTGCCACAAACTTCTCTTCTCCCCAATCCTAATCAATACTTCCTCATTAGTTATGTGGTCTACCCATCTAATCTTCAGCATTCTTCTGTAGCACCACATTTCGAAAGCTTCTATTCTGTTCTTGTCCAAACTATTTACCGTCCATGTTTCACTTCCATACATGGCTACACTCCATACAAATACTTTCAGAAATGACTTCCTGACACTTAAATCTATACTCGATGTTAACAAATTTCTCTTCTTCAGAAACACTTTCCTTGCCATTGCCAGTCTACATTTTATATCCTCTCTACTTCGACCATCATCAGTTATTTTGCTCCCCAAATAGCAAAACTCCTTTACTACTTTAAGTGTCTCATTTCCTAATCTAATACCCTCAACATCACCCGACTTAATTCGACTACATTCCATTATCCTCGTTTTGCTTTTGTTGATGTTCATCTTATATCCTCCCTTCAAGACACCATCCATTCCGTTCAACTGCTCTTCCAAGTCCTTTGCTGTCTCTGAGAGAATTACAATGTCATCGGCGAACCTCAAAGTTTTTATTTCTTCTCCATGGATTTTAATACCTACTCCGAATTTTTCTTTTGTTTCCTTTACTGCTTGCTCAATATACAGATTGAATAATATCGGGGAGAGGCTGCAACCCTGTCTCACTCCCTTTCCAACCACTGCTTCCCTTTCATGTCCCTCGACTCTTATAACTGCCATCTGGTTTCTGTACAAATTGTAAATAGCCTTTCGCTCCCTGTATTTTACCCCTGCCACCTTTAGAATTTGAAAGAGAGTATTCCAGTCAACATTGTCAAAACCTTCCTCTAAGTCTACAAATGCTAGGAACGTAGGTTTGCCTTTCCTTAATCTTTCTTCTAAGATAAGTCGTAAGGTCAGTATTGCCTCACGTGTTCCAGTATTTCTACGGAATCCAAACTGATCTTCCCCGAGGTTGGCTTCTACTAGTTTTTCCATTCGTCTGTAAAGAATTCGTGTTAGTATTTTGCAGCTGTGGCTTATTAAACTGATTGTTCGGTAATTTTCACATCTGTCAACACCTGCTTTCTTTGGGATTGGAATTATTATATTCTTCTTGAAGTCAGAGGGTATTTCGCCTGTTTCATACATCTTGCTCACCAGATAGTAGAGTTTAGTCAGGACTGGCTTTCCCAAGGCTGTCAGTAGTTCCAATGGAATGTTGCCTACTCCGGGGGCCTTATTTCGACTCAGGTCTTTCAGTGCTCTGTCAAACTCTTCACGCAGTATCGTATCTCCCATTTCATCTTCATCTACATCCTCTTCCATTTCCATAATATTGTCCTCAAGTACATCGCCCTTGTATAGACCCTCTATATACTCCTTCCACCTTTCTGCTTTCCCGTCTTTGCTTAGAACTGGGTTTCCATCTGAGCTCTTGATGTTCATACAAGTGGTTCTCTTATCTCCAAAGGTCTCTTTAATTTTCCCGTAGGCAGTATGTATCTTACCCCTAGTGAGATAAGCCTCTACATCCTTACATTTGTCCTCTAGCCATCCCTGCTTAGCCATTTTGCACTTCCTGTCGATCTCATTTTTGAGACGTTTGTATTCCTTTTTGCCTGCTTGATTTACTGCATTTTTATATTTTCTCCTTTCATCAATTAAATTCAATATTTCTTCTATTACCCAAGGATTTCTACTAGCCCTCGTCTTTTTACCTACATGATGCTCTGCTGCCTTCACTAGTTCATCCCTCAAAGCTACCCATTCTTCTTCTGCTGTATTTCTTTCCCCCATTCCTGTCAATTGTTCCCTTATGCTCTCCCTGAAACTCTGTACAACCTCTGGTTCTTTCAGTTTATCCAGGTCCCATCTCCTTAAATTCCCACCTTTTTGCAGTTTCTTCAATTTTGATCTACAGGTCATAACCAATAGATTGTGGTCAGAGTCTACATCTGCCCCTGTGAATGTCTTACAATTAAAAACCTGGTTCCTAAATCTCTGTCTTACCATTATATAATCTATCTGATACCTTTTAGTATCTCCAGGGTCTTCCATGTATACAACCTTCTTTTATGATTCTTGAACCAAGTGTTGGCTATGATTAAGTTATGCTCTGTGCAAAATTCTACAAAGCGGCTTCCTCTTTCATTCCTTCCCCCCAATCCATATTCACCTACTATGTTTCCTTCTCTCCATTTTCCTACTGACGAATTCCAGTCACCCATGACTATTAAATTTTCGTCTCCCTTCACAACCTGAATAATTTCTTTTATCTGCTTAAACTGACACACAATATTTTTAGCGCAACGCAATCTGACTTTCAATAATCCCTACAAAAGAATGGTCCTGACTAACATTAAACTATACTTTTCACAAATCACTTACCTCACAAAAATCTTCATTACTGGAACTACTGCAATACAGCGAGCGCCACTACTGCCAGCTAAATAAAAGATTCAAACTACGGAAGGCACTAACTACTAGTAGGCATAGTTAGCAAATGAAAGATTTTAATATAGAACAAACAATGTATTTACCTTAATAGTGTTGAAAAATCATAATATACATAGCAGTTCAAGATATCCATTCTGTACTCAAAAATTCGCCATCTAATTTCCCACATCCACCACTGCTGGCGGCTCACCTCCAACTGCGCAACGCTACGCGCTGTTTACATCCAGCTGCCGCTGCCCAACACTACAATGGCAGACAACAATGCAAACTAGCCACAGACTGCACACAGCACAGCCAGTGATTTTGATATAGAGCGCTACGTAACGTTGCCAATAAGAAAACGTAAACAGCCTACTTACATAAAGAAAACATAAACAACATAAACAGCCTACTTACATACACAGCACAGCCAGTGATTTTCATATAGAGCGCTACGTAACGTTGCCAATAAGAAAACATAAACAGCCTACTTACATAAAGAAAACATAAACAACATAAACAACCTACTTACACAATGTACTTTATGCCATCTGTAAAGAACCACACATCACAAAGACAACGCAGTCAACGAGACTGAGATGGGCATGTGGCACATACTGTATGTGTGACACAGGGGTATAAAAGAAGGGGGCAAAGATCGTGCTGATAGGTGTTACTGTAGAATATCCACGTAGAAGGCGATACAGGAACAGAAAATCACTGCCACAACATTGCAATATCTGGCGCAAATGGTGGAAGAGGCGAAGGCTGGTCACCGACTGAAGAATCACCGAATACAAAGAAAAAGAAAAATAAGAAGAAAAAGAAGAGAAAGTGCTTCTACGCCTACTTTGTATCTTATATTAAGATTTTTCCCTGTTCCACCAAACAGTATCTGGAGAAAGAATGAGAGTTATGCTTATAATTTCGTACTTTCTATATAATCTTTTTTAAGATTATGTGTACATTTGTTCTGTGGCTTGTACTCACCTGAAATGCATTTGCAAGTTATTACTACAAACTATAATTGTGATACATTAGTGGCTACCATGTTTATCCCCCACTATCCGATACACTGCGCTCAGATCAGTACTACTATGCTGTACACAGCAGTTACACAGGGTGACAATTATTGAATTATCCGAAAAAAACGTAAATTAGTTACAAACTACGGAGTGCACACACTTTATTCAACACGTAAACGTCACTACAGATATTCGGATATAGGTTGCGACATGTGCGATATGCCTGCCATCATTGGTGATGATGTGGCGCAGAGGAAGAGCTGAATTCTGCGTGGCCTGCTCACGTGTCAGGAAAATCGATGCTGTCGATGACCTCTTGAATGGCTGTTTTAAGCTCAGCATTGGTGTTGAGGTTATTAGTGTGCACCTTGTCATTAATATGGCTCCAGATCCGAAGAATATGGCGGCCAATCGAGGCCCGTGGCAGTGGCCCCTGCTCAGAGTGCTGCCCCCAAAGCGCTCCTCCAGGACATGAAACGCTCTGCTGCTTCGATGGCGTCGACCTCCGTCTCGCATGAACACATCTTGTCGAAATATGGGTCACTTTGAATAATGGAGATCTAATCATGTTCCAGTACCCTCACTACATTTCGGTATTCACTGTGCCATCAAGGAATATCCCACCGATTATTCCGTGCCTGGACATTTCATACCACACAGTCACCCACAGACGGTGAAGAGACTTCTCGGTGTGGATCCTCAGTCCCCCAAATGCGCCAGTTTTGCTTATTGACGAACCCATCCAAATGAAAGTGGGCTTCGTCGCTATTCACATCAATAACTCCCACCACGCCCCGCGGTCAACCGTGCAGTTTGAACGTCCTAAAGCAAACTATTCAGAAGTTATGACGATTTTGTTTCATGTAGTTCAATAATTGTCACTCTGTATATTACTCTGGCCAAAACAAGCACTGTGCTCCAAACTGAAGCAGCCTTCACCTAATGCCCGCAATTATTTTCCTTCCTTAAGGTAACTTGCCAGTGAAAAAACAGTAATAATTTTCATGAAGTTTATCAGGGTCTAACTACATAATGTGAACTCCGAATACACAGAAATTTTAGGATAATCAAAGTGTTTTGAGGATGAAGGTATTGGTATAACAATAATCAGAATAGCTTCGATATAAAATTTATTATATAAACATTTATGTCGGTCAGTAATGTAAAATTTTTCCTGCCAGTCTATGTTTGAAGTCTATAGACTTATTAGCTACATTTCCTAGATGCTTAAAACTTTGCGCACACATTTATGACATTATTATCTACAAATCAGACTACAATCAAATGATTTCAATCAATAGTTTTTATACTATAAATACATACATTAGACAATCAAAATTAAGGTAATTTTTTATAGTTAATAAGGGTATATTTTTTCCTCCTGCTGATAGTAAGCTGGTATTTGTAGTCTACTTTTCTCCAAATGGTAGCCTGAAATATCACAAAAAAATTTCAGACCTCTGGCTCAAATAGTTTTTTTCCATAAAAATAAACATGTCAGAAAATTTGACTCTTGGGAAATTCAGTTTAAAGGTACACTTCATCTGTTACTCACCTCTGTTGTTCTTAAAGCTCTCCAGTTGCACAATATTCTTGGTTTGTGTGTTCCTCATCTTATCTCTTCCTTTTCTTGCTCCTCTGTGCTATTCTGTTGTCTTTGGTTGCCTCATAAATTACACACATCGCGAACGCATAAATTACCCTAACTCCTCCCTGCCTTCACTTACAAGCTTCAAACTTTGACACCACCAAGCGACCACCAACCTTAGTACGTGATATCAGTTTCAATTTGATACACACTTACTTTCCCAGGAAAAGACGCTCTCAAAGACGGAAATACAAACCGAAAAACGGATTAAAGGAACTCAGTGAAAAGCTGTTTTTTCGTCTTATGTAATTACAAATGAAAGACTTTCCGTTACTTTCCTTCAGTTGTACTGTGAAACCTTGTTTCTTTCCGCGCAAATAATAATGACGTCATTTGACATCCGACCGTCGCATACCCACATATATTTAAATTTGTATGTAAAGATGTTCCCGATGCCCGAATCGATTCATTTAACTACCATTTTGTTCAAAAAACTCTAAATATTGATTAAAGATGGAAAAAAATTCGAATTTTTGAAGCAGATTCACTAACAAGTGACTTTAAGCACATACACAATATAATTAAAATTTTTTAGAGCAAAATTTATTTTGACATATTCCTAAAAACTTTTCTTAAATTATGCTACTAGTTCAGATGTCTGAATGAAGCCTATAAGAGCACACATGCAGATTATATATTTATAATATATAATAATTGAGAGTGTTCCCGACTTTATTTACACCATATATATATATATACATCTTTGGGCGGGTTTAGTGACATCTCTGAACAGCTAAAGGGACTGTGTTTGTGATACAATACCCACAGTCAACGTCTATCTTCAGGAGCTCTGGAAACCGGGGTGATGCAAAACTTTCTTTGATGTGTGTACGTTATTACAATTTCTTATGCAAATAATAAGTGTTTCGTAGGTACATTATGGATAGGTTGATGTTCAGTTTGAATATATATATATATATATATATATATATATATATATATATATATATATAGATATATGCTGTTGATATGTCTACCTGGAGCCTGGAGTTTCCATTGTTTCAAACTGAACATCAACCTATCCATAATGTACCTACGAAACACTTATTATTTGCATAAGAAATTGTAATAACGTACACACATCAAAGAAAGTTTTGCATCACCCCGGTTTCCAGAGCTCCTGAAGATAGACGTTGACTGTGGGTATTGTATCACAAACACAGTCCCTTTAGCTGTTCAGAGATGCAGAGATGTCACTAAACCCGCCCAAAGATGTAAACAACCATGCATGAGCAGCGCCTGTTAGACGGAGAGGCTCCTACAGCCGATCAGTTCCTGTCATTCCGCCAGGAAGGAGGTACACGGTTCGTGTTGTCTGTAGTTCAACCACGCCTAGACGGTCAATACCGCGGTTCGATCGCGTCCGCATTGTTACTTTGTGCAAGGAAGGGCTCTCAACAAGAGAAGTGTCCAGGCGTCTCGGAGTGAACCAAAGCGATGTTGTTCGGACATGGAGGAGATACAGAGAGACAGGAGCTGTCGATGACATGCCTCGCTCAGGCCGCCCAAGGGCTACTACTGCAGTGGATGATCGCTACCTACGGATTATGGCTCGGAGGAACCCTGAAAGCAACGCCGCCATGTTGAATAATGCTTTTCGTGCACCCACAGGACGTCGTGTTACGACTCGAACTGTGCGCAATAGGCTGCATGATCCGCAGCTTCACTCCCGACGTCCATGACGAGGTCCATCTTTGCAACCACGACAACATACAATGCGGTATAGATGGGTCCAACAACATGCCGAATGGACCGCTCAGAATTCGCATCACGTTTTCTTCACCGATGAGTGTCCCATATGCCTTCAACCAGAGAATCGTCGGAGACGTGTTTGAAGTCAACCCGGTTAGGCTGAGCGCCTTAGACACACTGTCCAGCGAGTGCAGCAAGGTGGAGGTTCCCTGATGTTTTGGGGTGGCATTATGTGGGGCCGACGTACGCCGCTGGTGATCATGGAAGGCGCCGTAACAGCTGTACGATACGTGAATGCTATACTCCAACCGAGAGTGAAACCATATCGGCAGCACAATGGCGAGGCATTCGTATTCATGGGCGACAATTCGCTCCCCCATCGTGCACATCTTATGAATTACTTCCTTCAGGATAACGACATCGCTAGATTGGCAAGCATGTTCTCCAGACATGAACCCTATGCCTGGTATAGATTGAAAAGGGCTGTTTATGAACGACGTGACCCACGACCCACTCTGAGGGATCTTCGCCGAATCGCCGTTGAGGAGTGGGACAATCTGGACCAACAGTACCGTGATGAATTTGTGGATAGTACGCCACGACGAAGACAGGCATGCATCAATGCAAGAGGACGTGCTACTGGGAATTAGAGGTACCGGCGTGAACAGCAATCTGGACCACCACCTCTTAAGGTCTCGCTGTATGTGTGGTTTTCATGGGCAACAAAAAGGGCGGAAATGATGTTTATGTTGATCTATATTGCAATTTCTGTACGGGTTCCGGAAATCTCGAAACCAAGGTGATGCAAAACTTTTTTTGATGTGTGTAGTTATCAAGACTCAGAGTTAATACTTATATACTTAATGCTTCTTGAAATACAAATGTACTGAACAATAAAATCTCTAACTGTGAATTTCGATTTGCCGTCCATAATAGTGTAATGTTATTTAACTTAATTTTACTTCTCATCGTCGTCAGACCACTGAACTCCAGGAATATATAAAGTCAAATTTTTTCAGCACATCGTATTTAAACAATGAATGAAACTGCTATTTAGCAAGTGTAGACTTTTTGGTAAATGATTGTTGAACACTCGCACATGGAACAGAGAAACAGCACTGACAGTTACGCCTTTCTAGAACTCGAACTTCGCCACACAGCATCCACCAGCACGGCTTCTCGATTACTGAAGACTATTTTCAATAGAAAATAAAGCCTGAAACAATTTCGGGTGACTGATATCATTGGATAACGACAGTCAGCTAAATGCACATTTGCTATCGTGATCGTTGTCAACGAAAAATGACAAGCGTTTCAGTTTCCAGTTCATTCGAATGCTTTACTCAAACATCAATGTTTCGATTATTTCAGTGAACAAACTCAGTCGTTGCCAGTAATTAAGATGATATATAGTACTTGTCTTTTTCACAGTTCAGACAGATGTAGCTCCATCAGGCTCCAACCAACGACCATTTACCTTCCAAATTACGCACAATTTTTCATAAAACTCAGGTTTAGTACCATCAGTTAGCTTTCCACAGGAACATAATTGTTGAAATCACTCTTGTTTTGTGTATTTCTTAGAAAGCCAGCACCACAGAAATTAGTGACCCATATGTATAGAGACGTCTCCTGTTCCTTAGAGTTCTCCAACTATTATGCTACTGATATATTTGTGGTGTCACCGCCAGACACCATACTTGCTAGGTGGTAGCCTTTAAATCGGCTGCGGTCCGTTAGTATACGTCGGACCCGCGTGTCGCCACTATCAGTGATTGCAGACCGAGCGCCACCACACGGCAGGTCTAGAGAGAGACTTCCCAGCACTCGCCCCAGTTGTACAGCCGACTTTGCTAGCGATGGTTCACTGACTACAGACGCCCTCATTTGCAGAGACGAAAGTTTAGCATAGCCTTCAGCTACGTCATTTGCTACGACCTAGCAAGGCGCCTTTACCAGTTACTATTGATATTGATATTGTGAATCATGTACCGTCAAAAGCGACGTTCATAATTAATGGATTAAAGTTAAGTATCAATCTAGTTGCGTCCGCTTTCTGAATTCTAATTCCTTGTCATGTTCCAGACCTCACGTCAGTATAGTTCTTCCTTCCTCACGCCAGCCTTCGTTAGCTAAAACGCGTCCATTTCGGTCTCCTCTAGTAACACGGTGTTGGCTCCTCTGCCAACACTACAATATTGATCACTCTTTCATTATCGACCAGGTCTCTAAAATCTTATAGTATTGCTCCACTTATACGAACGATTAAAAACCGATGCTGGTAAGTTACAAGTTCCTAAGAATACAAGCTGACTTTCAAGTATGGAGAAAATAACGTTCGTGTAAGTACGTTACGATAGCGTATTGCAGTAATTGTATCCAGATGAAATTTAGAAATGCTTCAGATCATATTATGTTGTCTGTCTGTATGGCCAACTGTTAAGACCCCTTCGTTCACAGGAACGGACATAAAGTTGAAATTTATGTCCGGTAGTAAGGTCTACGGTCGCTTGACGGATAAAGAATTTACGCTTCTAAGTCAATGGAATCGAGAGATTCGGCCATATATCTCACATATTTTCATATTCGGAAGTCACTCAGCAAAACGTATGGATGAACTATTTACATACATGTCAGGCCTGGTTGTCCTGCAGTGAAGTGCGTGCCTGGACATCGAGAGGTCGCGATATCGAATCTCGATCGTAACACGGAATTTTCAGATTAATTGTAAACCTGGCCATCACCTCTCAACAGTGTGAGGCAGGCTGTTCCAACCGAGCTCCAGAGAGCCGGAGCGCTCCAGAGCGCTCACTGCGGCTGCTCGGAGCCCGCGTGGAGGGGGAAAGCGAACTCACTGCCCCCTGGCCGCATGCGGCCGCAACTGACGCAATAATCCGTGTTCAGTGACAGCTATTACTAGCCGCGGGAGCCCTCTACCTCTATTGGAGGATACCTTTCTGTTCATTGAGAGGGATGGTCATCCGCAGTGTCTTGTATGTCATAAAGCATTTAATTCTAGGACGAGGTGCAATATATAACAACATTATACACGTCTTCATGCAGCGCACTACGACCAGGTAGAAGGCGTTGCATGCAGAGAACTGGTAGCCAGGCTTAAGAACGACAAATCAGGAGACGCAAGTTTAAAAACGCTTTCGTAATACAGAGGGTATCAAAACATGCAACATAGTTCGTGTTCTGTAATGCGTTTATAATTTTCAGGTGAATGAGAGCGGAGAAAACACTACTGAATCTGCAGGGTCGCTCGCATCATTGTGACGAGTGGCAAGCCGTTTTCGGTGGGACCACTCGTAAAATCGTGCATGTTAGCAGTTGCAGAATGTTTGTTTCCAAGGGAGGTGCAGGCAATTGAAGGGGTTTGCCTGTCGAAGCAAACAATGTCTCGTCGAATCCTGGACATGGCAGCGGATTTAGAGACACAGCTCAGGAAAGAGGCAGAGAGCTTTGTTGCATTTTCGCTAGCACTTGACGAAAGCACCGACATATCGGACTGTGCTCAGCTTGCAGTCTTTGTGCGTGGTGTCGACATGGAGCTGCAAGTAACTGAAGAACTCTTGGATGTGGAACCACTCGATTACACCGCAACAGGACGTGACATTTTCGAAGCTGTTTGTGAATCAGTGGACAATATGAATTTGCCGTGGGATAATCTCCATTCTGTAGCGACAGACGGTGCACCACAAATGATCGGGCGTCACTAAGGTTTTGCTTCTCTTTTGAAAAATAAACTCAGGGACGAATTCGGGAAAGTCAGTTTGACTCTTCATTGTTTTATTCACCAAGAGGCACTGTGTGCAGAAACAGTAGAGCTAGGTGGCGTAATGAAAGATGTCGTGAAGTGTCTGAAATTTGTGCGGCTTCACGGTATGAATTATTGCCAATTCAAAGGATTGTTGAAAGATATGGAAGCGGAGTATGGGGATATAACTTACCACAGTACAGTTCGTTGGCTGAGTCGGGGAAAAGTTATTGTGTTTTCTTTGCCATTAGTGAGGAAATATCCCTTTTTCTCGAAATGAAAGGGGAAGAAATGGGTTGTCTGAAAGAGATAAAATGGATATCAGACCTGGCGTTCCTAGCTGACATAACTATGCATCTGAATAATTTAAATCTGTCATTGCAGGGCAAAGGGCAGCTAATCGTTGACATGCACGACCAGATCAAAGCGTTTATGGAAAAGTTACGTTTATTTGAGAGGCAGATGAATAATGGACATTTAACGTTCTTCAATCGTCTTGCTTCTTTAAAACTACCTGAAGGTACTACTTTCGACGATTACCAAGCAAAGTTAAAGCAGCTCATCAGGTCGTTTCAAACACGATTCCGAGACCTCACTAGTTTGGAAATGGAACTTTCGGTGTTCAGCACTCCTTTTTCAGTTTCCCTCTATGACTTGTCATCGTCACTTCAATCGGAGATTATTGATTTGCAGAATTCAACTTTGTTGAAAGAGAGATACTACAACATGTTGGATATGTGACGAATGTATCGTTCATTACGGCAAAATACATTTCCCAAGCTTCACAACAATGCCGCTCAGATCATGTGCGTGTTTGGATCTATGTATTGTTATGAGCAGCTTTTCTCAGCAATGAAAAGAGTAAAAAGTAAGGAACGATCGTTCCTTCAAGATGCAACAATGAAGGCCATCCTACGCATTAACGCTGCGAGCACTTTGGCGCCTGAAATTTCCGATCTTGTAATGAAAAGAAAATGTCAAGCTACAGAGACCCAATAAATATAGTATGCAAATTCTTGTAAAACACTTGTTTCTTATTTATTTTCTGAACAACGTATTTCTTGGTGTAGCATGTCACCACGTCTTAGCAGCTAAGAATATGAGGTTGTCGATCTTGTAAGACGCAGCTTGCACATCAAATAGCTTGCCTTGCCGCCTGCCTCATCCAGCCGTGCGACGTGCCGGCGTGCCGGCCCACTTGAATGGCCACAGCGAGCGACAAGGCTCCCTGGAGCAGGGAGCGCTCCGTGGCTCACAACGGAGCCGACGAGCTGGAACAGCCTGGTGTGAGGAGTTGCAGGAGTCGCCAGAGAAAACACGTGGTTCGGACTCCGCGTTAAACTGTCGGTCCCGTGTCCCAGATTGTTGCCTGGGTTCTAGGCGCTTTAGTCTGGAACCGCGCGACCGCTACGGTCGCAGGTTCGAATCCTGCTTCGTGCATGGATATGTGTTATGTCCTTAGGTTAGTTAGGTTTAAGTAGTTCTAAGTTCTAGGGGACTGATGACCTCAGATGTTAAGTCCCATAGTGCTCAGAGCCATTTTGTTAGGTGCACGCAGGTCACGGAAATGGTGACTTGGGCCAAGCCACTGAGTAACATGAAATTATTATTATCTTTTACGAACATAACTGAGTTTGCACGCAACCCTCAGATCGCGTCTCATAATCGCATTTGTCCGCTTTTCTATCCTCAGCCAGGTTTAACGTCTGTGAATGAAAAAAAGATAACCATTATGTAACTCAAATTGCTATTTACACAGAATACACATCCAGGAAAACAGTTTCATAGGCTGAGTCGCAGGTAGAAAAAAAGACTGGTAAAATACACTATATTTATATGTTAGGTTAGTTTAATAATTGTTTTGCATTTTTCTGCTTCATGAGCAGGCATTTCCCATTTAACTTTGCAGATGCGTTAACACCCTACAGGAAGTAATGGGAATCTCCATCTTCGTGCAGTTTGTTTTCAACATGCTTCTGATCTGTGTGTATGCATTCGTACTTACAACGGTAAGTAATACCTCGAATGGACCTACATTATACCTATGATACTATAGTAAGTACTCCCGCAACGTTGAAACGCAGCGGCGGCCCGGCTGTTCCAGAGGAGGAGCGACTTGAGCACGCTGGCCAAGATCGGCATGACCCTGGAGAGCTACCTGTTCGAGAACCTGCTGTACTGCTGGTACGGCAACAACCTGATGGAGCAGGTGGGTGGGCTACGCGCAACCACCGCTGTGATTTACAAGGGAAGGCAGGAGTGGGCGTAGAAGCTGTTATAAGCAGTCTGGTACGTTTGTGGAGACCAAACCATAATTGCTCGTGATGGTCAGTGCTGCTCCAGGAATTTGGTCGTCTGTGTTTACTGCATCTCAATTTACAGACATTTTGTACCGCGTACTTCAGAATAGAGATGGGCAAAACTGTTCTTTTCAGAGATTGGATCAGAACTGTTCACTCCCTGAAATGAATTAGCTCTTTTTCATGACTCACCACTCATTTACAATAGAAAATAAATGGAAGGCACATTGCCCTTTAAACTTGGTTTATTCCAGTACTATACCTGTATTTTGATCTTATTTGATCCTATTTTGAAGTAACACAGATAATGAGTAAGAATTTTGTATTGTTTATTGAAATTTCCACGATATGACAAAGTCTTTGATTATTGATTTATTTTGCACTATCGTGGTTTTTTGGGTGATCGGAAAATGTTGTAACTTGAGATTTACATTAACAATATATTTGGATATAATGTATTAAAATTTCATTAACCTCATAAAAATACATCGCAAGCCATATATTTTTAAAGTGAACGTTTCCTTCCGAAGACGCCTAAAATCGCAAAATCCGTACCAGAATAAGAAAAAAAAAAAAATTTCACTATAAAACGAAAGTGCTGCATATAGCCTTACGCAGAATAAAACAAGGAAAATATTGGTGTATCACATTTTGCGATACATTTACGGTTCGCTCGTAATTAAAGCGTAAATTCGAGTGTCCATAATAAAAATCCTATAGTAAGAGGAGTCATCAGGAACCTAATCTAATCAGTTTAAGCAAATAAAAATAAAATAAAAACAATTGATGTATACATAACATAATAATGTAATATACATAGCGGTATTACTACGAAGAACAATATCCGGTAGGGACGAACTCCGATGCAGAGGCGCTGAGTCGAGCAGGTCGAGCCACGAGCTGTATTACTGCGTGAGCTGAGACTGCAGAGACCACAGTGACACCTGAGTCGCTTTGCTCAACGCTCTGGCTAGAGTCGAGATGGTGGGGTGAGCGTTGAGCGGGCGAGTTTCGTGGGTGGGGGGGAGCGGTGAACTCACCCGCTCCGAGACAAATCGTCCGTTCCCTTGCGAGCAGGTTTTTGTAAGTAGTTCCTATGTTATCCGCTAGGTGGCTCTCTGTCCTGTTGCTCGCATCAACTGCCCAGAGGGCAGGATGTGCGACTGAAACGATCGCCGACAGAGTGCGATGCGAAGTTAAGCTGCGCCAGACACTGCGCGCGGCAGACGACGCACAGAGACGGCACGGCATATGTGAAACACAAAATCCAATGGGGCACTGCACAATGCAGGCAGCCAAGGTAGAAGCAGGGCAGAGGCCGGCGCTGGCTGTGTTGTGTGGCGTGCACTGTGCTCTGACCAGCAGAGGCGCTGCTGATATGCTCCATCTCTCTCTCTCTCTCTCTCTCTCTCTCTCTCTGCCGTGGGAAACGTTTGGAGCTACCGTTCTTTTTTTCTGAATCACTGATTGTTCACTCCTTTGAAAGATTCAACTCTATGAATTAGTTCAAGAGCGGATCCCCCATCTCTACTTCAGAAGCAATGCTGTATCACATCAAGTGACGATTAAACGGTATTTCTGAGCTACAGCCAACATGATGCGGAAACACTCTTACGCTGCACAGCGTACAGTCTGTAACAGCTTTGGCGGGCAGATGGTCCATGCAAGCACAAGCTTCGCACTCGGCACAGATGAAGTAGGACTGCACGACCTCCGATTACGGCTGCGAAATGCAGACCGCCTATTTCATGTTTCGTGTCTTGTTGTTTCTAAAAATGTTTGTCTGAGACATGATTTTTGACTTGTATGAATATTCGCTTCTTGTAGCCCCATGTTGAAAACAATTTGCGCAGTGATGGATTTCTTTATATAATCCTCCAGTATGTGACCCAATTATGTTCTGGTCTATCATACTGGTTCTGTGGTTTGCTGAGTAAACACTACGTAGGTAATATATGTTCATTGGTACACATGCGACAGCATGTGCTACCTAATATGGCTTACAACACCGCGTGTAAGAACGGGATTTTTTTCGGGGCTCATACCTGAGGCTCTACTTATGATAGAAAGATAGGGTACAATTTTTTGGATAGCCATCGGCTAGGGACTATCTCTAAATGTTACACACCTCCTCCAGCTTAGGCGAATGGTGCAAATGGGTTGGTTCCTTTTGTATTACATGTGGTTTACGATGCGTCGAAGGGGATAATGGCGGCAGCATTTAGTTTATGGGCAGATCCTGAGAAAACCCGAAAAACCTGGTTTTTGAGTGCCAAAACCGAGCCGCGGCCTCCAAGGTTGCTATGCACAGCAAGTGATTGTAATTTTTACGGTATATTCCCAGGACACTGACCTCGAACATTCTTGAAAATTTTTTTTGGCATTTTTTTCCGTTTTCGAGCTACAGAGGTTCAAATAACTTTGAACCTCTGTAGCTCGAAAACGGACAAAAATGCGGAGAGGTAGTTTATGAAGTGACATAGCACGGAGAAATATGCTCTAAAGTGTCTCCGTTATCATCAGAAGCGTTCTGGGAACCCCATGTTGTTGTGGTACCGAGCACATGCAAAAATTATGTGCACATAAAATCAGATCAGAGGCGTAAACCCATACAGTTTTGCTTTATATCAATTTTAAATATATAAAATATAACAATTTTGCTGATCCATAAGTTTCTTTTCATATGAATGACATCTCCCGAATGAACCAAGTACCTTGCCTTTGATGGGGAGGCTTGCGTGCCTCAGCTATACAGATAGCCGTACCGTTGGTGCAACCACAACGGAGGGGCATCTGTTGAGAGGCCAGACAAACGTGTGGTTCCTGAAGAGGGGCAGCAGCCTTTTCAATAGTTCTAGGGGCAACAGTCTGGATGATTATCTGGCCTAACCAAAACGGCCTTGCTGTGCTGGTACTGCGAACGGCTGAAAGCAAGGGGAAACTACAGCCGTAATACTTCCCGAGGGCATGCTGCTTTATTGCATGGTTAAATGATGATGGCATCCTCTTGGGTAAGATATTCCGGAGGTAAAATAGTCCCTCATTCGGATCTCCGGACGGGGACTACTCAGGAGGACGGCGTTATCAGTAGAAAGAAAACTGGCATTCTACGGATCGGAGCGTGGAATGTCAGATCCCTTAATCGGGCAGTTAGATTAGAAAATTTAAAAAGGGAAATGGACAGGCTAAAGTTGGATATAGTGGGAATTAGTGAAGTTCGGTGGCAGGAGGAACAAGATTTCTGGTCAGGTGAATACAGGGTTATAAATGCGCAATCTAATAGGGGTAATGCAGGGGTAGGCTTAATAATGAATAACAAAATAGCAATGTTGGTAAGCTACTACAAATAGCATAGTGAACGCATTATTGTAGCCTTGATAGATATGAAACCCACGCCTACCTCGGTAGTACAAGTTCATATGCCAACTAGCTCCGCAGATGATGAAGAGATTGATGAAATGTGTGATGAGATAAAAGAAATTACTCAGATACTGAAGGGGGACGAAAATTTAATTGTCATGGCTGACTGGACAAGAGGAAAAGGAAGAGAAGGAAACGTAGTAGGTGAATATGGAATGGGATTATGGAACGAAAGAGGAAGCCGCCTGGTAGAATTTTGCACAGAGTATAACTTAATCATAGCTAACACTTGGTTCAAGAAACATAAAAGAAGGTTGTATACATGGAAGAAGCCTGGAGATACTGCAAGGTCTCAGATAGATTATATAATAGCAAGACAGAGATTCAGGAACCATGTTTTAAACTGCAAGATATTTCCAGGGGCACATGTGGGCTCTGGCCACAATCTATTGGTTATGAACTGTAGATTAAAACTGTAGAAACTGCAAAATGGTGGGAATTTGAGGAGATGGGACCTGGATAAACTGAAGGAATCAGAGGTTGTAGAGAGCTTCAGGGAGAGCATTAGGGAACGACTGACAAGAATGGGGGCAAGAAATAAGATAGAAGAAGAATGGGTAGCTTTAAGAGATGAAATAGTGAAGGCAGCAGAGGATCAAGTAGATAAAAAGACGAGGGCTATTAGAAATCCTTGGGTAACAGAAGAAATATTGAATTTAATTGATGAAAGGAGAAAATATAAAAATGCAGTAAATGAATCAGACAAAAAGGAACACAAACGTCTCAAAAATGAGATCGACAGGAAGTGTAAAATGGCTGAACAGGGATGGATAGAGAACAAATGTAGGGATGTAGAGGCATATATATATATACCTACAGCATAATTAGAGAGACCTTTGGAGAAAAGAAAACCACTTGTATGAATATTAAGAGCACAGATGGAAACTCAGTTCTAAGCAAAGAAGGGAAAGCGGTAAGGTGGATCGAGTATATAGAGGGTCTATGCAATGGTAATGTACTTGAGGACAATAGTATGGAAATGGACGAGAATGTAGATGAAGATGAAGAAGAAGAGTTTGACATGGCACTGAAAGACCTAAGTCGAAACAAGGCCGCGGGAGTAGAACTACTGATAGCCTCGGGAGAGCCAACCCTGACAAAACGCTACCATCTGGTAAGATGGGCGAAATAACCTCAAACTTGAAGAAGAAATAATAATTCCAATCCCAAAACAGGTGTTCCCTGATGTGATAATTACCGAGCTATTAGTTGAATAAGTCATGGCTGAAAAATACCAACACGAATTCTTTACAGACGAATGGAAAAACTGATAGAAGCGGACCTCGGGGAAGATCAGTTTGGATTCTGTAGAAAAGTTGGAAGACGTGAGGCAATACTGACCCTTCGACTCATCTTAGAAGACAGATTAAGGAAAGGCAAACCTACGTTTCTAGCATTTATAGACTTAGAGAAAACGTTTGACAATGTTGAGTGGAATACTCTCTTTCAAATTCTGAAGGTGGCAGGGGTCAAATACAGGGAACGAAAGACTATTTACAATTTGTACAGAAACCCGATGGCAGTTATAAGAGTTGAGGGGTATGAAATGAAAGCAGTGATTGGGAAGGGAGTGAGACAGGGCTGTAACCTATCCCCGATGTTATTCAATCTGTTTATTGAGCAAGCAGTAGGGGAAACAAAAGAAAAATTTGGAGTAGGAATTAAAATCCATGGAGAAGAAATAAAAACTTTGAGGTTCGCCGATGACATTGTAATACTGTCAGAGACAGCAGAGGACCTGAAAGAGCAGCTGAATGGAATGAAGAGTGTCTTGAAAGGAGGATGTAAGATGAACATCAACAAAAGCAAAACGAGGATAATGGAATGTAGTAGAATTAAGTCGGGTGATGCTGAGGGAATTAGATTAGGAAATGAGACACTTAAAGTAGTAAATGAATTTTGCTATTTGGGGAGCAAAATAACTGATGATGATCCAAGTAGAGAGGATATAAAATGTAGATGGGCAATGGGAAGGAAAGCGTTTCTGAAGAAGAGGAATTTGTTAACATTGAGTATAGATTTAAGTGTCAGGAAGTCGTTTCTGAAAGTATTTGTATGGAGTGTAGCCATGTATGGAAGTGAAACATGGACGATAAATAGTTCAGACAAGAGGAGAATAGAAGCTTTCGAAATGTGGAGCTACAGAAGAGTGCTGAAGATTAGATGGGTAGATGACATAATTGATGAGGAGGTGTTGAATAGAACTGGGGAGAAGAGAAATTTGTGGCACAACTTGACTAGAAGAAGGGATCGGTTGGTAGGACATGCTCTGAGGCATCAAGGGATCACCAATTTAGTATTGGAGGGCAGCGTGGAGGGAGACCAAGAGATGAATACACTAAGCAGATTCAGAAGGGTGTAGTTTGCAGTAGGTACTGGGAAATGAAGGAACTTGCACAGGATAGAGTAGCATGGAGAGCTGCATCAAACCAGTCTCTGGACTGAAGACCACAACAACAACAACATGAATGACTTGCTCCAACAGGGAAAGTAAGGGCAGAAGCAGAAAAATGTTCCTATCAGAGCTTAGAAAAGGCAAATACATTTCGGTTTATTAAAAGATTAAACGAAAAGTATGGTACTTGCTGCTTCATTCTACCTTCGTCAACACCTTTAAAGGCTGTTCCCAAGAAATCTGACATGCGAACATTGTCGAGTTTTTGATGATGTGGGAGAAGGAGACAGTGACAGTGGGAACGTGATGGAAAGTAATAAACAGTGGAAGATAATAGACGGTAGTTGTAGAATGGAAAGAGCTAAGGAGACAGTGACAGTAAGAGAGAAAGAGAGGGACACAGTGGCTGTTGAACATATTTGACAGTGACAGAACAGTGCTACAAAAAGAGTGAAGAAGACCCTAGCAGTGGAAGAGGAGCAAAGAGAAGGAGAGTGTAGAAGTGGGTGATAGCTACTGACAATGAGAGACAGAGTCTGTGACAAGGACAGCCAGGAAGACAGAAAGAGTGACACGGAGAAGAGGCACTAGCAGTGGGAGAGGGAGCAAGAGGGAGACAGCGACAGTGGGAGGAGCCAGCTGTAGCTGTACAGAACAAAGGAGGCTGTGGTTGTGGATGTTAGGGAGACAGAAAGAGATAATAACAATGAGTTGTGCTGAATGAACGTGGACAGTGGTAGCAGATGGGTACGAGCGACTTACGGCGATGGACTGCTGGGTGTGAGTGAGTCACAGTTAGGAGAGCTTGTGGGAGTGGGAGAATAGTCACTTGTTAATAAAGAGCACGAAAATGTTCACATGCCAAAATTTTTGGGAAAATTTGTGAAGCTAGTGAGGGAGACAAAATGAGGCAGCTGGTATCCCACTTTTCAGTCAGAATCTTTTAATAAACAATGGTATATTCTCATTTTTTGTGTTCCGATAGGAGCATTTTCCCGCTGGTCAGTATATATATATATATAAGGTGCATTCAAGTTCTAAGGCCTCCGATTTTTTTTTCTCTGGACTGGAAAGAGATAGAAACATGCGATTTGTTTTAAAATGAGGCCGCGTTCATTGTCAATACGTTCCAGAGATGGCAGCACCGTACGGCAGATGGAATTTTACCGCCAGTGGCGAGAATGAGAACTGTTTTAAATACTTAAAATGGCGACGTTTTCCTTACTTGAACAGCATGCAATCATTCGTTTCCTGAATTTGCGTGGTGTGAAACCAATTGAAATTCATTGACAGTTGAAGGAGACATGTGGTGATGGAGTTATGGATGTGTAGAAAGGGTGTTCGTGGGTGTGACAGTTAAATGAAGGCAGAACATCGTGTGACAACAAACCGAAACAACCTCGGGCTCGCACAAGCCGGTTTGACGACATGATCGAGAAAGTGGAGAGAATTGTTTTGGGGGATCGACGAATGACTGTTAAACAGATCGCCTCCAGAGTTGGCATTTCTGTGCACACAATCCTGTATGACGACCTGAAAATGCGAAAAGTGTCATCCAGGTGGGTGCCACGAATGCTGACGGATGACCACATGGCTGCCCGTGTGGCATGTTGCCAAGCAATGTTGACGCGCAACGACAGCATGAATGGGACTTTCTTTTCGACGGTTGTGACAATGGATGAGACATGGATGCCATTTTTCAATCCAGAAACAAAGCGCCAGTCAGCTCAATGGAAGCACACAGATTCACCGGCACCAAAAAATTTCGGGTAACCGCCAGTGCTGAAAAAATGATGGTGTCCATGTTCTGGAACAGCGAGGGCGTAATCCTTACCCATTGCGTTCCAAAGGGCACTACGGTAACAGGTGTATCCTACGAAAATGTTTTGAAGAACAAATTTCTTCCTGCACTGCAACAAAAACGTCCGGGAAGGGCTGTGCGTGTGCTGTTTCACCAAGACAACGCACCTGCACATCGAGCTAACGTTACGCAACAGTTTCTTCGTGATAACAACTTTGAAGTGATTCCTCATGCTCCCTAGTCACTTGACCTGGCTCCTAGTGACTTTTGGCTTTTTCCGACAATGAAAGACACTCTCCGTGGCCGCACATTCACCAACCGTGCTGCTATTGCCTCAGCCATTTTCCAGTGGTCAAAACAGACTCCTAAAGAAGCCTTCGCCGCTGCCATGGAATCATGGCGTCAGCGTTGTGAAAAATGTGTACGTCTGCAGGGCGATTACGTCGAGAAGTAACGCCAGTTTCATCGATTTCGGGTGAGTAGTTAATTAGAAAAAAAAATCGGAGGCCTTAGAACTTGAATCCACCTCGTATATGTGTGAGTCGCAAGTGAGAAAAAATATTTTGTACGTAATGTCACAGCTCGAGCAACAATTTCATAAAAGTGATAATTTTGAATCGAACTTTTGAGTGTTCCAGTGTACGTGCATAATACTGCAAGGCTGCGCAACTTTTTGCACATATTGGAGAGAGCGTTCTCCACACTCGACGTGGCGCGAGGCTGTACACTCCGTCAGCAATGCGTCGCTGTCGAGGTCTCGTTGGACTGCTCGCACTCTGCATCGCTACACGGTTTCTCCGGTATCTTCCCAGTACCGGTTGGCACAACTCAGGACTTCGTTGTGTCACGTGGCACATTTGACAAAGAGTAACACGTCACAATGTAGACGTTGTTCAGTCTGTCGTCAAATGGTCAACTAGCTTCTTTGTTTTGTCAATCCAGGATGGAAAACAGTAACGACAGTTGCATCCTTTTCACTTGTGAGGCGTATTTTTAAGGAAGTACTTAATTTGTAGCAAACAAACACAGAGTAGTTTTAAACCAATTGTAGTATTACCTGAAAGTTTATATGTCAGTTTACTTTACACCATTTACATTAAAATTTGGGCACTTGTCATAACAACCAATCAACTTCTGAATTTCATTCTTATAAAAATATGTTGCCTGATTTGTAAACCACAGCCGGAGGCCATTTTTACTTCATAGTCTCCGGACGTTCATGTGTTCTGTGACAGATTCTTAGTGAACAAATCGTAAAACGTTAATAAACGTAAATAAACTCATGTTGTTGTTGTTGTGGTCTTCAGTTCTGAGACTGGTTTGACGCAGCTCTCCATGCTACTCTATCCTGTGCAAGCTTCTTCATCTCCCAGTACCTACTGCAACCTACGAGGGCAGTTCAATAAGTAATGCAACACATTTTTTTTCTGAAACAGGGGTTGTTTTATTCAGCATTGAAATACACCAGGTTATTCCCCAATCTTTTAGCTACTCAACACTATTTTTCAACGTAATCTCCATTCAATGCTACGAACTTACGCCACCTTGAAATGAGGGCCTGTATGCCTGCATGGTACCATTCCACTGGTCGATGTCGGAGCCAACTCCATTGATTGCCGTTTTGTTTCAGGTTCGAAGTGATGAACCCATGTTTCATCGCCTGTAACAATCTTTGACAAGAAATTGTCACCCTCAGCCACATGACGAGCAAGCAATTCCGCACAGATGGTTCTCCATTGCTCTTTATGGTGTTCGGTTAGACAACGAGGGACCCAGCGGGAACAAACCTTTGAATATCCCAACTGGTGAACAATTGTGACAGCACTACCAACAGAGATGTCAAGTTGAGCACTGAGTTGTTTGATGGTGATCCGTCGATCATCTCGAACGAATGTGTTCGCACGCTCCGCCATTGCAGGAGTCACAGCTGTGCACGGCCGGCCCGCACGCGGGAGATCAGACAGTCTTGCTTGACCTTGCGGCGATGATGACACACGCTTTGCCCAACGACTCACCGTGCTTTTATCCATTGCCAGATCACCGTAGACATTCTGCAAGCGCCTATGAATATCTGAGATGCCCTGGTTTTCCGCCAAAAGAAACTCGATCACTGCCCGTTGTTTGCAACGCACATCCGTTACAGACGCCATTTTAACAGCTCCGTACAGCGCTGCCACCTGTCGGAAGTCAATGAAACTATACGAGACGAAGCGGGAATGTTTGAAAATATTCCACAAGAAATTTCCGGTTTTTTCAACCAAAATTGGCCGAGAAAAAAAATGTGTTGCATTACTTATTGAACTGCCCTCGTACATCCTTCTGAATCTGCTTAGTGTATTCATCTCTTGGTCTCCCCCTACGATTTTTACCCTCCACGCTGCCCTCCAATACTAAATTGGTGATCCCTTGATGCCTCAGAACATGTCCTACCAGCCGATCCCTTCTTCTGGTCAAGTTGTGCCACAAACTTCTCTTCTCCCCAGTCCTATTCAATACTTCCTCATTAGTTATGTGATCTACCCATCTAATCTTCAGCATTCTTCTGTAGCACCACATTTCAAAAGCTTCTATTCTCTTCTTGTCCAAACTGTTTACCGTCCATGTTTCACTTCCATACATGGCTACACTCCATACAAATACTTTCAGAAATGACTTCCTGACACTTAAATCTATACTCGATGTTAACAAATTTCTCTTCTTCAGAAACGCTTTCCTTGCGATTGCCAGTCTACATTTTATATCCTCTCTACTTCGACCATCATCAGTTATTTTGCTCCCCAAATAGCAAAACTCCTTTACTACTTTAAGTGTCTCATTTCCTAATCTAATTCCCTCAGCATCACCCGACTTAATTCGACTACATTCCATTGTCCTTGTTTTGCTTTTGTTGATGTTCATCTTATATCTTCCTTTCAAGACACTATCCATTCCATTCAACTCCTCTTCCAAGTCCTCTGCTGTCTCTGACAGAATTAGAATGTCATCGGCGAATCTCAAAGTTTTTATTTCTTCTCCATGGATTTTAATACCTACTCCGAATTTTTCTTTTGTTTCCTTTACTGCTTGCTCAATATACAGATTGAATAACATCGGGGAGAGGCTACAACCCTGTCTTACTCGCTTCCCAACAACTGCTTCCCTTTCATGTCCCTTGACTCTTATAACTGCCATCTGGTTTCTGTACAAATTGTAAATAGCCTTTCGTTCCCTGTATTTTACCCTTGCCACCTTTAGAATTTGAAAGAGAGTATTCCAGTCAACATTGTCAAAAGCTTTCTGTAAGTCTACAAATGCTAGGAACGTAGGTTTGCCTTTCCTTAATCTTTCTTCTAAGATAAGTCGTAAGGTCAGTATTGCCTCACGTGTTCCAGTATTTCTACGGAATCCAAACTGATCTTCCCCGAGGTCGGCTTCTACTAGTTTTTCCATTCGTCTGTAAAGAATACGCGTTAGTATTTTGCAGCTGTGGCTTATTAAACTGATTGTTCGGTAATTTGCACATCTGTCAACACCTGCTTTCTTTGGGATTGGAATTATTATATTCTTCTTGAAGTCTGAGGGTATTTCGCCTGTTTCATACATCTTGCTCACCAGATGGTAGAGTTTTGTCAGGACTGGCTCTCCCAAGGCCGTCAGTAGTTCCAATGGAATGTTGTCTACTCCGGGGGCCTTGTTTCGGCTCAGGTCTTTCAGTGCTCTGTCAAACTTTTCACGCAGTATCGTATCTCCCATTTCATCTTCATCTACATCCTCTTCCATTTCCATAATATTGTGCTCAAGTACATCGCCCTTGTATAGACCCTCTATATACTCCTTCCACCTTTCTGCTTTCCCTTCTTTGCTTAGAACTGGGCTTCCATCTGAGCTTTTGATATTCATACAAGTGGTTCTCTTATCTCCAAAGGTCTCTTTAATTTTCCTGTAGGCAGTATCTATCTTACCCCTAGTGAGATAAGCCTCTACATCCTTACATTTGTCCTCTAGCCATCCCTGCTTAGCCATTTTGCACTTCCTGTCGATATCATTTTTGAGACGTTTGTATTCCTTTTTGCCTGCTTCATTTACTGAATTTTTATATTTTCTCCTTTCATCAATGAAATTCAATATTTCTTCTGTTACCCAAGGATTTCTACTAGCCCCCGTCTTTTTACCTACTTGATCCTCTGCTGCCTTCACTACTTCATCCCTCAAAGCTACCCATTCTTCTTCTACTGTATTTCTTTCCCCCATTCCTGTCAATTGTTCCCTTATGCTCTCCCTGAAACTCTGTACAACCTCTGGTTCTTTCAGTTTATCCAGGTCCCATCTCCTTAAATTCCCACCTTTTTGCAGTTTCTTCAGTTTTAATCTACAGGTCATAACCAATAGATTGTGGTCAGAGTCCACATCTGCCCCTGGAAATGTCTTACAATTTAAAACCTGGTTCGTAAATCTCTGTCTTACCATTATATAATCTATCTGATACCTATTACTACCTATACTAATAGGTATCAGATCAATAAACTCATACAATAAGAAAAAAATCGTAAAGCATCTGATTCCTTGGGGTTATGAATCATCTTGCTTTATCGAATCTAAAATGGTGACAGGTAGACACTCAGTTTCTATTTCATCACGAGCGGTTGTACAGACACCTCTGAACACTTTAATCCATTTTGACAGCTTTGCTGCCCGTACGTCACATACGACAGGATTTATAACAAACTAATTACGGGTCGGGCTCGTAGCTGAGTGAACCACAAGCTAGATTTTTCAGTAATTAGCAGAAGGCGAAGTCGGCGGTGCTCAAGCCGCAGTGGGCTGCTGGCCTGACTTAAGTACTATGCCGGTGAGAGGGCTGTTGCAAGATGCTTTCTGCGGAGAGAGAGAGAGAGAGAGAGAGACGGGAAACACTTTGCGGCGTTGCCAGTGTGACCTCGGAGTCTGCCGCACGCCTAACCTGATAACTGGCAACGCTGGCGTAAACGTCACACTGGTAAAATTTATTTTCTTGCAAAACTATCTCTGTCACTTCTTAATGTAATAATAGTTTTGTTTGCTTCATACCAGCCATGTAGAGAACTATAGTGGGTCAGCAACACCACAATACCTAAACTAAAATGAAAACCAATGCTAAATGTTCTACGTGCTCCCTGAAGCATGAGTTTCAGACTGACATGGCAGAATAATGCTATTGGCCTGAGAACAAAGTGATACACCGCTCCTTGCTGTTGCACATCGCCCCGCCACCTGCATTCTTACGTACACTCCATCATGCCAGGGGGAGTTTGGAGAGTCGATCGTTCCAGCCGCATATTACACACTGGGCAAGACGCCCCGTACTGAATTTCATAGCAGGCTGACTACACCTGGGCCCATCCTGGAAGGGCTAAAATGAGAAAAACTCCTCATTCCTACCTCGAACTGAACCTGGAACCTTGAGGGAATAAGCCTAGTACTGTACTAAAGAGACCACCATGGCCACTCAATAATAGGTGGCAGAGTTTAAATTATTATGAAGTATTTCGAAAATGGTGCACTTTCGTGGGACAGTTATTCGCAAACAGTCTCACCACACGTCAGAATCGGTAATGTAACTCCCATTTAATCGAAATAATTAATTTACTTCTTAAAACTGATAAATCACAGTACTAGTGGTTGCCAGTAGATAACTGATGCAGTCTTGCTGTTCTCTTACTTTTAATTCATACTTGCGTGCAATGTAGCAATGGGAAATATTGGAAGCATCATGAAGCGATGGTCAGGGGCGCACACCAGACAAAACCATAGGAAAGTCTCCTCCAATGGAAAAATCCTTGGAAAGGTCACCAGGGGTTCCAAGGGGTCACTGGCCAGCGGACAGATTCTGTTGCTGTGCAGAGACGCCACAGGAAGTTGGGCCATTTACAGAAATGCAGCTAGCATCTCCTATAAAGAAACACCTGGAGAAAATATTTTACGATCAGTAAATGGAGTGAGGACTCCGCCCTCTTTAGCTGGAATGGACCTTTGTACAGGAGATGGCGAAAGGTGCCCATTTCCCGAGAAAAGCAGAGAAAACTAAAGCTAAACATCTCAGTCACGGATAGGGGACATTTGGTCGTGGACCTTAGAAATTGTGGGAGACCGCCAAATGTTCTGGTTTTGCAGAAAAAAAAACAATGTTTATTTAATGTGAAACCTGCCACTATTGGCTAACGTAAACAAATTCTAAGGAAGAGAGACAGGATGATGAAGAGGCAGAGTACTCATTAGTTGAAGAAAGAGACAGAGAGAATGATGTACTCTTTTTCTACATCTACATCTACATGATTACTCTGCAATTCACATTTAAGTGCTTGCCAGAGAGTTCATCGAACCACAATCATACTATCTCCCTACCATTCCACTCCCGAACAGCGCGCGGGAAAAACGAACACCTAAACCTTTCTGTTCGAGCTCTGATTTGTCTTATTTTATTTTGATGATCATTCCTACCTATGTAGGTTGGGCTCAACAAAATATTTTCGCATTCGGAAGAGAAAGTTGGTGACTGAAATTTCGTAAATAGACCTCGCCGCGACGAAAAACGTCTTTGCTTTAGTGACTTCCATCCCAACTCGCATATCATATCTGCCACACTCTCTCCCCTATTACGTGATAATACAAAACGAGCTGTCCCCTTTTTTTTTGCACCCTTTCGATGTCCTCCGTCAATCCCACCTGGTAAGGATCCCACACCGCGCAGCAATATTCTGACAGAGGACGAACGAGTGTAGTGTAGCTGTCCCTTTAGTGGACTTGTTGCATCTTATAAGCGTCCTGCCAATGAAACGCAACCTCTGGCTCGCCTTCCCAACAATATTATCTATGTGGTCTTTCCTCCTGAAGTTGTTCGTAATTTTAACACCCAGGTACTTAGTTTAATTGACAGTCTTGAGAATTGTACTATTTATTGAGTAATCGAATTCCAACGGATTTCTTTTGGAACTCATGTAGATCACCTCACACTTTTCGTTACTTAGCGTCAACTGCCACCTGCCACACCATACAGCAATCTTTTCTAAATCGCTTTGCAACTGATACTGGTCTTCTGATGACCTTACTAGACGGTAAATTACAGCATCATCTGCGAACAACCTACGAGAACTGCTCAGATGGTCACCCAGGTCATTTATATAGATCAGGAACAGCAGAGGTCCCAGGACGCTTCCCTAGTGAACACATGATATCACTGCAGTTTTACTCGATGATTTGCCGTCTATTACTACGAACTGCGACCTTCCTGACAGGAAATCACAAATCCAGTCGCAAAACTGAGACGATACCCCATAGGCCCGCAACTTGATTAGAAGTCGCTTGTGAGGAACGGTGTCAAAAGCTTTCCGGAAATCTAGAAATACGGAATCAACTTGAGATCCCCTGTCGATAGCGGCCATTACTTCGTGCGAATAAAGAGCTAGCTGCGTTGCACAAGAACGATGTTTTCTGAAACCATGCTGATTACGTTTCAATAGATCGTTCCCTTCGAGGTGATTCATAATGTTTGAATAGAGTATATGCTCCAAAACCCTACTGCAAACCGACGCCAATGATATAGGTCTGTAGTTCGATGGATTAATCCTACTAGCCTTCTTAAACACTGGTGCGACCAGCGCAATTTTCCAATCTGCAGGTACAGATCTACCGGTGAGCGACCGGATGTACATGATTGCTAAGTAGGGAGCTATTGTATCAGCGTAATCTGAAAGGAACCTAATCGGTATACAATCTGGACCTGAAGATTTGAGTTGCTTCGCAACCCCTAAGGTATCTACTTCTAAGAAACTCATGCTAGCAGCTGCTCGTGTTTCAAATTCTGGAATATTCCATTCGTCTTCCCTGGTGAAGGAATTTCGGAAAACTGCGTTCAATAACTCCGCTTTAGCGGCACAGTCATCGGTAACAGTACCATCGGCACTGCGCAGCGAAGGTATTGACTGCGTCTTGCCGCTTGTGTACTTTACTTACGACCAGAATTTGTTCGGATTTTCTACCAAATTTCGAGACAATGTTTCGTTGTGGAACCTATTAAAGGCATCTCGCGTTGAAGTCCGTGCCAAATTTCGCGCGTCTGTAAATTTTAGCCAATCTTCGGGATTTCGCGTTCTCCTGAACTTCGCATGCTTTTTCCGTTGCCTCTGCAACAGCGTTCGGACCTGATTTGTGTACCATGGGGGATCAGTTCCATCTCTTACCAATTTATGAGGTATGAATCTCTCAATTGCTGTTACTACTATATCTTTGAATTTGAGCCACATCTCGTCTACATTTGCATAGTCAGTTCGGAAGGAATGGAGATTGTCTCTTACGAAGGCTTCTAGTGACACTTTATCCGTTTTTTTAATAAAATTATTTTGCATTTGTTTCTGGTGGATTTGGAAGAAACGGTATTGAGCCTAGCTACAACGACCCTGTGATCACTAATCCCTGTATCAGTCATGATGGTCTCTATTAGCTCTGGATTGTTTGTGGCTAAGAGGTCAAGTGTGTTTTCGCAACCATTTACAATTCGCGTGGGTTCGTGGAGTAACTGCTCGAAATAATTTTCGGAGAAAGCATTTAGGACAATCTCGGAAGATGTTTTCGGCCTACCACCGGATTTGAACAAGTATTATTGCCAACATATCGAGGGAAGGTTGAAGTCCCCACCAACTATAACCGTATGAGTGGGGTATTTATTTGTTACGAGACTCAAATTTTCTCTGAACTGTTCCGCAACTATATCCTCGGAGTCTTGGGGTCGGTAGAAGGAGCCAATTATTAACTTAGTTCGGCTGTTAAGTATAACCTCCACCCATACCAACTCGCACGGAGTATCTACTTCGACTTAACTACAAGATAAACCACTACTGACAGACAGAATCACTCCACCACCAATTCTGCCTAATCCATCTTTCCTGAACACCGTCTGAGACTTCGTAAAGCCAGCTTTCTGTACCTATAACGATTTCAGCTTCTGTGCTTTCTATTAGCGCTTCATCTTCATTGGCAGATGGTTAGATAAAAGCCAATGAGCCATCAATCAGGGGAAGGAAACGAATTTCTGCAATGAGCAGTTCGATCGAGACTCACTTGGAAGATTCACATCTGAGCCAATCATATACTGTGAGAGATGGAAAATGTGGCAAAGCGAGGTTTCCTTTTATTTCAGGTAGGGTTGGAAATCAGATAGGAAAGTACGACTTTGACGCTGAGAGTTGCCATTGATCCTTCTGAGCGGATGCATTGGTGACTGAGAGACTTTTTGAGCTAATTTAGACTCAGATGCTGGTGAGGGCTGTTGGATCCACCAATAATCTATTCTGCAGCGACTACGAGTGCAATGCTATACTGAGATTATGATGTAAGCCACGAGAAAAGACATAGCGAAATTAGTGTCATTTTTCATATTCTGATTATTTCAAGTTTTGCTCTGAAATCTTACATTTTGTCAGTAATGAACAGTTTGCTTTCAAGTTCAGGCACAGATGTGGTGCTTTTCCTTTCTGTGGGATGAGTCACTTCCATCAACCTTACGACAATCACTAGGCATTCCGCAATTACAAGTAAATATCTTGTGAGATCATTAGATTTTCCCCCCGATCCCTGTGTCGGCTATGCCAACGATATTGGTGTAAAGTTGTCACAAGCTGCTATTCAGTTGTTTATTTGTCTGTTATAACTCTTGTTTCACTTAATATTCATAATCTCCCCCATCAAGCACCCCTCCCCCGCCCCCACCCCACATTGGATTAGATAAAGACAGTCAACACTTGTAGAACTGCATATTTAGAGTGACGTTTCTCAGGCAGTTAGTAGCAAGTCATTACCCTGCACCTTGAAATGCCAATTAGCACGGATTTGGAGGGGGGTGGGTGGCGTGGTTTCTACGGGGAACAGCACTTGAGACTATCTAGACTGATCTAGTAGTTGAGCCTTAGGAAGTCACACCAACCACCATCTGATTTTCACGTTTCATTGGTTGCAACGAGAGGGAACCTTCCCTCTCGAATCCTTGTCATATATCGGCGTGTTATGCTTCGATGCGTCATTAATCGGCCTCTAGTACTAATGCTTCCGTAGTGTTAACGATACTGTTGTGTTCCTGGCATTTGCTAATGCGCTATCCGCTGTAATAAAGACATGCTAAACATATAAATTTCTCGCTAGAGTACAATAAAATACGGGAACGTAAGTAACATCAACCAGTGAGAGCTACGCGAACGATTAGGTGAAATCAGCGTGTCAAACGTGTGTCATTATTTTTAGTGGCTAGCACGTCCTTTTTTGATTAAATAATTCAGTGTATTGGGCCACAGCATTGTAAACGAAAATGGTTCAAATGGAACTGAGCACTATGGGACATCTGTGGTCATCAGTCCCCTAGAACTTAGAACTACTTAAACGTAACTAACCTAAGGACATCACACAAATCCATGCCCAAGGCAGGATTCCAACCTGCGACCGTAGCAGTCGCGCGGTTCCGAACTGAAGCGCCTAGAACCGCTCGGCCACCGAGGCCGGCTCATTGTAAACTATTGAAACAATTAAATTGCTCCGTTCCTTAGTTGTTTCAGTAGTTCATAACGATGTGGCTCAAAAATTATACGATCCAAAATGACACCGGCTTTGGAGGCTAGCGAACTTATAACACATTCCTTGCTTGCTAACCGAGCGAGGTGGCGCAGTGGTTAGACACTGGACTCTCATTCGGGAGGACGACGGTTCAATCCTGCGTCCGGCCATCCTGATTTAGGTTTTCCGTGATTTCCCTAAATCGCTCCAGGCAAATGCCGGGATGGTTCCTTTCAAAGGGCACGGCCGACTTCCTTCCCCGTCCTTCCCTAATCCGATGAGACCGATGACCTCGCTGTCTGGTCTCCTTCCCCTAAACAACCAACCAACCTTGCTTGCTAACGCCTTTTGCTTGATCAAGTTTGTTATTTGCAAATTCATTTCTGTATGGTGAGGTGCGTTTTTACGGTTTTTACAATGTGTGTACTGAACAGAATTGCCAAAAGTACGTATACTGATACATATTTGAAGAGAAAAAAAAGGAAAGGAAAACCGTTTAGGGGGGGTATGACGTCAAACGGGCCGTCTGGGAGCAGGAGAGGCACCACAGGACATTTTAATTTCCACTGTCTCTACTTTTACAAATAAATTCATAAAACTTTCTCAACACGACCAGGAAGGATTCAGGATTCAAACTCATAGCAATGTAAGTTCAAAAGTATAACAAAAAAATTTTTTTTGCGTGTGATATTTCATCATTTTTTCACTTACTATTGGCTACATTTGTTGCTATAGGTACACTTTTCTTCACAAGTAAGAGAGATTCTTCGATGAATTTTGCACAGCGTACAAACCATACTTACAGGTGTATGAAACTCTAGAATTTATGTAATTAATGAAAAAATGAATGAGCTGTTACATTTTAAACTTCATGTTTAGGAAAAACTCAAATTTTATGGTTAATTATCTCAATTTTTAGCACAGTTTTTAATAGATTTGGAGAATTCTAGAGTTTCATACACCTGTAAGTATGGTTTGTATGCTGTGCAAAATGCATCGAAGAATCTCCATTACTTATGAAGAAAAGTGTACCTATAGCAACGAATGCAGCCAATAGTAAGTGAAAAAATGATGACATTTCACAAGTAAAAAAATATATTTTGTTATATTTTTGAACTTCAACTGCTAGGAGCGTGAATCCTGAACCCTTCATGGTCATGCTGACAAACTTTTATGAATTTATTTGTAAAAGTATAGACAGTGGAAATTAAAATGTCCTGTCGTGCCTCTCCTGCCCTAAGTCGGCCAGTTTGACGTCCTACTACCCCCCTCAAGAGTCTCTGCCACTCTAGAATTTGGCCACGCTGGTAGGCCGCCCCCGGTATGGAAACCACGAGCCAGCACTGACTGAATCAGGACAAAGTAACGGACAACTGCTGGCGCTCTGGCTTGCAGTGCAGACACGCAGGGCGCGTGCCGCACAGTGCCCGTGACGCGGGGGTGTCCGGCGTGTTGCAGAGCGAGCGGCTGCCCTTCTCGGCGTACAGCAGCCGCTGGCCGGACGGGGGGCGCCGCTTCCGGCAGGCGCTGCGCATCCTGGCCGTGCGCGCCGCCCGGCCGCTGCGCGTCACCGTGGGCGGCCTCTACACGCTCTCCAGGCAGACCTTCCTGCACGTGAGTCACCTCCGCACGAGAACTCTCTCTGTCGTAAATGCTAGCACGTGTGAGAAAATGACATTCGCTCTTGTCCGGTTCACATTCGGTTGTGCTCACTCGTGTTCTAGTGGCTGTCCGTCTTTTAGTTGACGATCAAAGAAAGTTACCGTCCTCTCCCCTTCGGCGCTACCTTTACAGAAAACTTTCGTCTGCTATCTTCTCTGCCTTTGTTACTATTGACAGGTGTTGCACGTGCAATGCAGTGGTCTCAAGTGAATCTAATGTGGCCGGTGGAAGGATATAAAAATCGTACGTGCTTCTGGCATCCGACAGATTTCCTGCTTTGCAGGGCAGCCTACATGTCAGGGGCACATAATAGTTTTTCCGGGCCCCGACACATAGCCTGCCCTGCGTGACTGGTGTTTTGTGAATGGGGCGGACAGAGAAAGAGGGAGGAGGAAATGGCTGGAGATAGGGCAGGAGAGGGAGATGCGTGAGGCAGGTGGAAGGTGTAGAGGAGTAATGGGTTGGTGAAAAAGGAAGAGGGGGAGGCAGAGATGGATAGAGAGAGAAGGAGGAGGACGATATATATTCAGAGTAAGGAGGGAGGAAGATATGATCAGAGAGAGCAGCTGGAGGAAATAGACGAAGAGGAGATGAAGAGAGAGAGAGGGGAGGGGGATATAGACAGTTGGACATGCAGAGGGGAGAGGGAGTGTTTTCAATATATCTGTCGAATGCATATGCAGGTGAATCCGTGTGGGAAAGGCAGATTACGTATTTATGTATGAGTGTATGTCTGGGATCTCCTCCCAATCCTCTGATCGATCTCAACCAAAGTTGGCACAGAAACTGAAACCTTGAAAGGTATCAGCATTGCGGGGATTATAAACCCGTAGCTCCGAAGGACTGGAGAAAGGGCAAAAAAGTGTTTCATCAGCCCCTGCTGTAGTGGATAGCCCTGCATGACTGGTGTGTTGCGTGGGAATTGTATCAGCTTACCTTATCAACCTGCTATGAAGGGCAGCCTACACATTACGGGCAAGAGGCGGGTTTCCCAGTCCCATGTGACTAGGCTACCCTGAATGACAGGCATGTTGTGTTAGACTAATACTGGCCTGCATTATCGAGCTGTTGTGTAGGTGCTGCACATGTGGATGCCCATGGATGGGGAAACGGTCGAAATGGATAGAAGAATGGATGGAAAGAGAGAGGGGGCAGGAGGGGATGTGTAGGGAGAGAGAGGGGTGGGGGTGGATGTGGATGGACAAAGGAATCAGGAATAGATGGACAGATCGAAGGGTTTCGCATATGTTACTTTATACATTAAATATTTCGAAATGTTAACTACATTTCGTGTGCAGCGTGATATACAGCCTGAAGTAGTATCTTTGCTCACAAAAGTTGACGGTTTCATGAACTTCATAAAGAGAAGATGGAGTGCGATTCAGAAATTGTTTGTAGATGACTGCAGAAGGTTTCGAAAGGCTTCTAGAGATGGCTGGGTCACGCATTTCGACAAAATACAATTTGAGACTGCCAGTTTCTGTTTTCCACAGATTAGCGATCGCAGTACACACTCACAGTGTAAATTCTTCGAAGACTGAGAAGTGAGTTATTTAACTTCAAAGCAGACACTTCGTCATGAAGTAGCGATGTGAGACTATAAGATGTGAAAGAATGATATATTTTTAACAAGCAGTTTCCCTGCAATCGTTTGATAACAACTTAACAGCGGAAAAGACACCCAAATACAAAATTTGTTGATTTAAGTTTTGTATGCAAAGAATATAATGTTTCTGAAAAACTATTTCAGCAAGGAATGCGAATTTGCTTCATTTAGATAGAGTACTTTTTTCAGCATTACAACAGGTGCCACAGTTTTCAGCTGTCTTTTCCTGTGAATCGAACTTAAATGCGGACACTGTTCTTTGCATGTCACGTCCGGAAAGTACACCTCAAATTTCCGTGTGAAGTAATTCTAGGAGTCAGTCTGAAGAATGAGTCAGCGTACACTAAGTTTTACAAAAGGAGCGCTCTCATGGGCTCATGCCTACGAGCAGATCACGTGTGTTTTCTTTTCTTTCTTCTTTTTTTAATTTGTGGTCTTGATACCCACACATGCATGACTCTCATGAAATATTTTCGTTGGTTGTGAACATATTAATCAAAGCGACCGTTAGTTTACTAAGCCAGTCAGTCAGGTTGCAGCTCTCGGCTGATCGGCAGAACGGCAAATTAAGTGTTTACCTTTTACTGTTTTTTCCTCGTAGTATATTCATTAAATTTCGTGTGATTTGTTCTGTTTAAGAGACTTAATCTCACCTTTTTGTAATGGTAAATTCATTCAGGCTGTAGCGCAGTAGTTGCTCACTGAACAGACAGCTACATAGCTCACTAACGCATCGGCATCCATTGGTGACGCATCAGGAGGGTAGAATGTTGCGTATATGAGATTCTGTCTGCCTTTATCGCTTGATTCCTCAGCTGGTCTTGCTGGAATGGTTAGAATGTGTGCATGCTGTGTGTGGCCGGCCGAATTGGCCGTGCGGTTCTAGGCGCTGCAGTCTGAAACCGCGCGACCGCTACGGTCGCAGGTTCGAATCCTGCCTCGGGCATGGATGTGTGTGATGTCCTTAGGTTAGTTAGGTTTAACTAGTTCTAACTTCTAGGGGACTTATGACCTCAGAAGTTGAGTCCCATAGCGCTCAGAGCCATTTGAACCTTCTTTTTTTTTGCTGTGTGTTGATGCTCGAGCAGCTGGCCGCAGTTCGCGAAGAGCTGATTGCATTTGGTTATCGTCTTCAGGAAGCTGCCTCGGGGAATAGTGGTGGCAGAGAATGTTGTACATCACGTGGGACACCTCAGGTGTTTTGCCCACGGGCTCTGACGTCGAGGCACCTCGTGGTGTACCTGACACGGTGGATCCGCCCTCATCGCAGGCGGGTGCTAAGGCGTCGCAGTGGGGACTGGCCGCTTGGCGGCCTTGCCGATGGCCATCGAGCCTGCAGGAAGCGGCTACTGCGGTAGCAGAGTACTTGTGGAGTGCACATGAGGTTTTTTCAGGCTAGGCAGTAGTTTGAGGTATTCTGATGAATACTCACCAGTCGATACGCAGCAAGGGAAGTCAGTCCACGTTCAGAGTAAGTAACTTCGAGTGTCGAAATTTTATCAGTAACTGTTGAAGTATTCGCAAAAAAGTTCGAGAATTTGCTGCCTTCCTGGAAAATTCTCTCGGTGAAGTTATTCTTGGGACCGAGAGGTGACTGAAACCCGAAGTGGAAAGCTCTGACGTGTTTAGCGAGTCGTGGAACGAATATGGCAAGGACAGGTAATAGGAAGGGGAGTGTTTACTGCAGTAGACAAAAATTTTGTCTCTGTTGAGGTCGAAGTTGAGTGTGACAATGAAGTCATCTGGTCGCTTATAATAGATGTTAGGTGTAGGTGAAACCAAGTTAATTGTTGGATGTTTTTATCGGCCAACCGATTTCGTTGTGACAGTTCTAGAGTCAATCAAAGAAAGTATTCGATCAATAGCGCGTAAATAACAGTATCATGCAATACTATTGGAGGCGACTATAACCTATCGGGTATAGACTGGGATGTCTATGGATTCATTAGGTGGCGGGGGGGGGGGGGGGGGTACTGCCAGTCATGCAAAGTACTTTCGAGCACGTTTTCTGAAAACTGACTTGAACAGCTAGTTCGGTAGCCCATACGCAACGGAAATATTTTAGACCTTGTAGCTACAAATAGGCCGGACCTTATCGACAATGTCAGTATAGAAACGGTGATTAGCGATCATGATGTCATTATAGCGCCAACGACCTTGCCACAGTGCTAACACCAGTTCCCGTCACATCACCGAAGTTAAGCACCGTCGGGCTGGGCTAGCATTTCGATGTGTGACCATCCTGTCTGCCGAGCGCTGTTGCCAAGCGGGCTGCTCTCAGCCCTTGTGAGGCAAACTGAGGAGCTGCTTGACTGAGAAGCAGCGGCGCCGATCTGGGAAACTGACATTCGGCCGGGAGTGCGGCGTGCTGACCACGTGGCCCTCCGTATCCGCATCCAGTGACGCCTATGGGCTGAGGATGAGACGGCGGATGCTCGGTACAGTTGGGCCTTCATGGCCTGTTCGGGAGGAGTTTCGTTTTCTAGTTTTATGTCTTTACAGCAATTATGGTTCAAAATGGTTCAAATGGCTCTGAGCACTATGAGACTTAACTTCTGAGGTCATCAGTCCCGTAGAGCTACCATCCATGCCCGAGGCAGGATTCGAACCTGCGACCGTAGCGGTCGCGCGGTTCGAGACTGTAGCGCCTAGAACCGCTCGGCCACCCCGGCCGGCTAGCAATTATGATTACGAAAGTTAATAAATCAGTCAAGAAGACAGAACAAATAAGCAGTTGTTAGCATCTCTCTCAGACAGTGAATTGACATCACTTAGTTCCAGTATGATAGACGTATAGGAATTATGGGCAAAGTTTAAGGAGATTGTAAATCGTAGTCTGGAGAGTTACGTGCCTAGTAGGTGGATGAACGATGGAAAAGATCCACTATGGTTTAATAACGAAATTCGGAAGATGCTGATGAAGCAGACGCTGTTGCACTCTCAGTTCAAAAGAGTACGCACAAATGACGCCAAGCAAGGATTAGCAGAGATTTGTGCATCTGTGAAAAGATGCGCGAAGCTTACAACTACCACCGTCCTATCTTAGCAAAAGATCTGGCACCAGCTCCGGATGGCATCCTAATTCGGTTTTACAAAGAGTACTGTACGGCATTGACCCCTTACTTAGCTTGCATTTATTGCGAGTATCTCGCCCAGCAACTGGAGAAAAGCACAGGTGATTTCTGTATATAAGAAGAGTTAAAGAACGGAACCGCAGAATTACAGACCAATATCCCTAGCTTCGATTTGCTGCAGAGTCCTTGAATATATTCTCAGTTCGAATGCTGGCCTGGGTGGCAGAGCGGTTCTAGGCGCTATAGTCTGGAACCGCGCGACCGCTACGGTCACAGGCTCGAATCCTGCTTGGGCATGGATGTGTGTGATCTCCTTAGGTTAGTTAGGTTTAAGTAGTTCTAAGTTCTAGGGGACTGATGACCTTGGAAGTTGTCCCATAGTGCTCAAGGCCATTTGAACCATTTCAGTTCGAATACAATAAATGTTCTTGAGAATGAGGAGCTTATGTTAAAGAACCAGCATGGTTCTACAAAGTATCGCTTATGCGAAATTCAGCTTGCCCTTTTCTCACATGATATAGTGCGAACTACGATGGAGGGCAACAGGTAGAGTCAATATTTTTAGATTTCCGGAAAGCGTTTGACACGGTGTCCCATTGCAAGCTGTTAACGAAAACACGAGCATATAGAATAAGTTCACAGGTATATGAGCAGATCGAAGACTTCTTAAATAATAGAACTCAGTATGTTGTCCTCGACGGCGAGTGTTCATTAGACACAAGGTACCGTCAGGAGCGGCCCAGGGAAGTGTGATGGGACCGCTGTTGTTCTCTGTATACATAAAAGATTTGGCGAACGAAGTGGGCAACAGTTTGAGGTTGTTTCCTGCTGATGCAGTGGTGTACGGTAATCTGTCGAAAGTGAGTGACTGTAGGAAGATACAAGATGACATAGATAAAATTTCTAGTTGCCCTGATGAATGGCAGTTAGCTCTAAATGTGGAAAATGTAAGTTAATGCGGATGAGTAGGAAAAACAAACCCATAACGTTCAGATAGTGCATTAGTAGTGTACTGCTTGACACAGTCAAGTCGTTTAAATATCTGGGCATAAAGTTGCAAAGCGATACGAAAAAGAACGACCATCTGAGGGCTGTAGCAGGGAAGGTGGGAAGGTGGATGGTCGAGGGATGTAGCGATAGAGGCGTGGCACCGGGTGGGAGGTGGAGAGTTGGGGGGAGGGGGGAATCAAGCTTACAGACAGTGTAAATGATGCAGAGAAGTTAGAGGAAAAGGAGGAGCGGTGGAGGGGATGAGGTCATACATGAGCTGTATGGGGGACGGAAGGCGGACACGGAAGGCAAGGCGGAGTGCTTGGTGTTCGAGGATTTGGAGGGAGAGGATAGAACAGATGAGGGATTTGTACGTGTGGAGGATGGTGGAAAGATGCAATCTCCATAGCCTGACAGACAGGAGTTTCAGGAGGCGAAAATGGGAATGGGCTTTCTGAAGTACGGTCAGGAGGTGCGGGGTCAAGGTGAGGTGACGAAAAGGGTGAGGCCAAGGTATCTCAGGGTGGGGGTGGGCTGGATGGGACGGCCATAAATGGTGAGGTAGCAATCATGGAGACGGAAGGAGCGGGTGGTGTGGTCAATGATTAATGCCTAGGTTTTGGAGGGGTTGAGACGAAGGAACCACTGGTTACACTAAGTGGTGAACTGGTCAAGGTGGGTTTAGAGGGTGCATTGGGACCATTGAAGGGTAGGATAGAGAGCCAGGAAGGCGGTGTCATCAGCATATTGGAGAAGGTGGACAGGTGGGTGCAGCTTGGGCATATTGGCGGTGTACAGGAGATAGAGCGGAGGGGAGAGGACAGAGCCCTGGGGGACGCCAGCAGTGGGATTAAAGATACGGGAGTTGGTGTTGTGGAGGGTGACGTAGGAAGGGCAGATTGAGAGGAAGGAAGCGACCAGATGGACAAAATTGTTAGGCAGGGCGTAGGTTTGTAGTATACAGAGGAGACCGGGATGCCATAAACGCTCACAGGTGATTTGGAGGTCGAGGAAAACAAAAATGGCGGAGACAGGAGTTAAGCTGGTGGGAGAGAAGGTGGACGACATTAAGGAGAAGGAGGGTAAGAAGCCACACTGGGTAAGGGGGACGAGGTGGTGTTGATTAAGGTGCTGATGGATATGACGGGAGAGGATCGATTCTAAGACCTTACTGAAGACGGAGGTGAGGCAGATGGGGTGATATAAAGAGGCGACGAAAGGGGGTTGGTTGTGTTTGAGTAATAAGAGGACGGGGGAAGTCCTCCACAGGGCGGGGTAGAAGCCGGTAGAGAGGATGACATTATAGAAATGGGCAAGGACAGTCACGAAGGAGAAGGGGCTTTCTCTAAGGTGGCGGTAGGTGACACAGTCGTGACCAGGGGCCGTGTTGCGGTTGGAACGGAGTTTAATGTGTTGTGCTGTGATTGTGGTGTTGATGTCGGAGGGGGTCAATTGCCCCAAGTACTGTAGACTAGGAGTAAGTGGAGCGAACGAAGGCCTAGGAGTCGCTACTACATACATAGTCCCCTGCCACAGTTTCTGTCTGTAGGTTCAAGATGGTGTCAGGAACTACTGCAGGAATTTTGGTACTGTTTTGACTCTGAGGTCGACTTAACAAGAAGAAAGATTTATAGATGTAGTTTATATATACACTCCTGGAAATGGAAAAAAGAACACATTGACACCGGTGTGTCAGACCCACCATACTTGCTCCGGACACTGCGAGAGGGCTGTACAAGCAATGATCACACGCACGGCACAGCGGACACACCAGGAACCGCGGTGTTGGCCGTCGAATGGCGCTAGCTGCGCAGCATTTGTGCACCGCCGCCGTCAGTGTCAGCCAGTTTGCCGTGGCATACGGAGCTCCATCGCAGTCTTTAACACTGGTAGCATGCCGCGACAGCGTGGACGTGAACCGTATGTGCAGTTGACGGACTTTGAGCGAGGGCGTATAGTGCGCATGCGGGAGGCCGGGTGGACGTACCGCCGAATTGCTCAACACGTGGGGCGTGAGGTCTCCACAGTACATCGATGTTGTCGCCAGTGGTCGGCGGAAGGTGCACGTGCCCGTCGACCTGGGACCGGACCGCAGCGACGCACGGATGCACGCCAAGACCGTAGGATCCTACGCAGTGCCGTAGGGGACCGCACCGCCACTTCCCAGCAAATTAGGGACACTGTTGCTCCTGGGGTATCGGCGAGGACCATTCGCAACCGTCTCCATGAAGCTGAGCTACGGTCCCGCACACCGTTAGGCCGTCTTCCGCTCACGCCCCAACATCGTGCAGCCCGCCTCCAGTGGTGTCGCGACAGGCGTGAATGGAGGGACGAATGGAGACGTGTCGTCTTCAGCGATGAGAGTCGCTTCTGCCTTGGTGCCAATGATGGTCGTATGCGTGTTTGGCGCCGTGCAGGTGAGCGCCACAATCAGGACTGCATACGACCGAGGCACACAGGGCCAACACCCGGCATCATGGTGTGGGGAGCGATCTCCTACACTGGCCGTACACCACTGGTGATCGTCGAGGGGACACTGAATAGTGCACGGTACATCCAAACCGTCATCGAACCCATCGTTCTACCATTCCTAGACCGGCAAGGGAACTTGCTGTTCCAACAGGACAATGCACGTCCGCATGTATCCCGTGCCACCCAACGTGCTCTAGAAGGTGTAAGTCAACTACCCTGGCCAGCAAGATCTCCGGATCTGTCCCCCATTGAGCATGTTTGGGACTGGATGAAGCGTCGTCTCACGCGGTCTGCACGTCCAGCACGAACGCTGGTCCAACTGAGGCGCCAGGTGGAAATGGCATGGCAAGCCGTTCCACAGGACTACATCCAGCATCTCTACGATCGTCTCCATGGGAGAATAGCAACCTGCATTGCTGCGAAAGGTGGATATACACTGTACTAGTGCCGACATTGTGCATGCTCTGTTGCCTGTGTCTATGTGCCTGTGGTTCTGTCAGTGTGATCATGTGATGTATCTGACCCCAGGAATGTGTCAATAAAGTTTCCCCTTCCTGGGACAATGAATTCACGGTGTTCTTATTTCAATTTCCAGGAGTGTATTTTATGTTTAATGGCTGAATTGCGATGAATTAAATTCCACACCACTGTGAAAATAATGCCACTGCCATCTACTGGAGAATGAGAGAACTTCTTGGAATCATACATGTTATTGTACACTAAGTGAGAAACCCGGTGTTGCTGAGGTATTTGTTTATCGCAGCCTTCTATTACTGGATATTCTCCTCCCACCTCTCTCTTTCCACTCCTCCTACCCCTCTACCGTTAATCTTTGTCTGCCTCCTCTCTCTCTGTACAACATTAAATAGCGCAATTATTGTGCAGAATTTAACGATTTTTTTTTGTTTCGTGTTGCTACTAAGTGGTAGAAGTTTCCATTGAAGAGCTGTGTTGAGACGTGACAATACTTGCTATAAGAGGGGTGTTCAAAAAGTAACAAGGAATATGTAATTGCACGTGTTGTATTAGTTCACTTCGCACAAATTTTCTGTCATTGTGTTGGTAAACATGACTGAAAAGTATGTGCACAATGTTGAGCAGTTTCGCGTATTGCGTATTTAGTCTGTTGCCAGCTGTGAGAAAGAACGCTGCCGGTGTTTTGGAAGGTCTTTTTTCAGTCATCGGTCTCCTGACTGGTTTGTTGACGGCAATTGCAACCTACGTCCTCAGTTATGTGCTTATTTTGGTAATATCACAGGTTGTTTATTTTGCATATAAACGGTTTTAGAGAATTCGTATTAAATTTTGTTGCAACCGATGAAACGTTGCAAAAAGTGAAAGAAATGAGCACAAGTGATCGCCGTATCGTAATCAGAGAAGTCGGTGATGGCGTTGCGATGTCACCTGGTCGGGCCATGAAATTGTTTCAAATGTTTCGGGTAAATATGTTTCGAAATTGTTCAGTTTTTAACGAAAAGAGCCGCACTTAGTAGCCGCGCGGTCAGGGGCGCCTTGTCACGGTCCTTGCGGCTCCCCCCGTGGGTCATTCGAGTCTCCCTCGGGCACGGGTGTGTGTCTTGTCTATAGCTTAAGTTTGTTTAAGTTAGATTAAGTACTGTGTAGGCTTAGGGACCGACGACCTAAGTAGTTTGGTCCCACAAAAAAAAAAAAAAAAAAGAGCGACGAATGCAGGCTACTCAGAAGTCACTACATGAAGTTAACACAGATGTAGAACTATTAAAATGAGTCATAGCAGATGGTGAAATACGATTTGACGGATTTGACGTTGAAACTAAGGTCGAATTTCCCCAGTGGAAGAGGCAATCTGGATCGCCAAAACCGAAAATCGCTCGACAAGTACGTTCAAACGTGAAGCTAATGCTCACAGCCTTCTTCGAGTTTAGCATTGCAGTGTACCGTACGATCTTGCCAGAAGCTGAAACGAACAATAAGGAGCACTGCTTACAAGTACAGCGTCATTTGCGTGTAGCAATCCACAAAAAAGTCTGGATTTGTGGCGAAGGAGTTCGTGGCGTTTGCATCACGGCGATTCACCTCCTCACATTTCGTTGCGTTTTCGCGAATTTTTGCCCGAGAACAATACTGTATTAATTCCCTAGCCCCAATATTAGCTCCATGTGATTTTCCCTGTTCCCAAAAAAAATAAAGGGAAGTATTTTACAAGCATAGATGAGATTAAAAACTAGTCGCTGATTGGGCTACAAGCTATCCCAAAGTTAGAGTTCCAGAAATGTTTCGAGTTTTCGAAAAAGCGCTGGCGTAAGTGTATAATATGTAAGGTGGAATATTTTGAAGAGAATAACATCGATGTAGACTAATGAATAAAGCCAGAATTAGACTCAATATTCACTACAATAATGCTGTTGTTTCTACTAACATTGTACATGAACCCCTCAAATAAAAGTAATGTTGTTGTCCACCCCAGTTTCGACGAAATACACTAAAGCGCCAAAGAAACTGGTATAGGCATGCGTAATCAAATACATAGATATGTAAACAGGCAGAATACGGCGCTGTGATCGGCAACGTCTATATAAGGCAACAAGTGTGTGGCGCAGTTGTTAGATCGGTTACTGCTGCTACAAGGGAAGGTTATCAAGATTTAAGTGAGTTTGAACTTGGTGTTATAGTTGGCGCACGAGCGATGGGACACTGCATCTCCAAGGTAGCGATGAAGTGGGGGTTTTCCCGTACGTCCATTTCACGAGTGTACCGTGAATATCAGGAATCCGATAAAACATCAAATCTCCAACATCGCTGTGGCCGGAAAAAGATCCTGCAAGGACGGGACCAACGACGACTGAACAGAATCGTTCAACGTGACAGAAGTGCAACCATTCCGCAGATTGCTACAGATTTCAACGCTGTGCCATCAACAAGTGTCAGCGTGCGAACTACTCAACGAAACATCATCGATATGGGCTTTCGGAGCCGAAGGCCACTGGTGTACCCTTGATGACTGCACGATACAAAGCTTTACGCCTCGCCGGGGCCCGTCAACACCGACACTGGACTCTTGATACATGAAAACATGTTGCCTGGTCGGACGAGTCTCATTTCTAACAGTATCGAGCGGATGGATTTCAAATTGTATCGAGCGGATGGACGTGTACGGGTATGGAGAAGCCTCATGAATCCATGAACCCTGCACGTCAGCAGGGGACTGTTCAAGCTGGTGGAGGCTCTGTAATGGTGTAGGGTGTGTGCGTGATGTGGGACCCTGATACGTCTAGATATGCCTCTAACAGGTGGCACCTACATAAGCATCCTCTCTGATCACCTGCATCCACTCATGTCCACTGTGCATTCCGACGGACTTGGGCAATTCCAGCATTACAATGCGATATCCCACACACAGAGTGGGTCCAGAAACACTCTCCTGACAAGGGAACCTCCCCATCACACCCCCATCAGATTTAATTCTAAGTTGGCACAGTGGATAGACCTTGAAAAACTGAACACAGATCAATCGAGAAAACAGGAAGAAGTTGTGTGGAACTATGAAAAAATAAGCAAAATATACAAACTTAGTAGTCCATGCGCAACATAAGCAAAATCAAGGACAGGGTGAGCTGTGGAGCGCCGTCGTCCTGTGGTTAGCGTGAGCAGATGCGGTACGAGAGGTCCTTGGTTCAAGTTTTCCCTCGAGTGGAAATTTTAATTTTTTGTTTTCAGTTTATGTCACAAACTCTTATGTTTTCATCACTTTTTGGGAGTGATTATCACATCCACAAGAAAACCTAAATCGGGAAAGGTAGAAGAATCTTTTTACCCATTCGCCGAGTGTACAAGTTCGGTGGGTCCACAACATATTCCTGTCATGTGACGCACATGCCGTGACCAGTGTCGTATAAAATATATCAGACGTGTTTTCCTGTGGAGGAATCGGTTGACCTATGACCTTGCGATCAAATGTTTTCGGTCCCCATTGAAGAGGCACGTCCTTTCGTCGACTAATCGCACGGTTTTGCGGTGCGGTCGCAAAACACAGACACCAAACTTATTACAGTGAACAGAGACGTCAATGAACGAACGGACAGATCATAACTTTGCTAAAATAAAGAAAGTAAACTTATCACTCGAGGTAAGACTTGAACCACGGACCTCTCGTTTCGCAGCTGCTCACGCTAAGCACGAGACCACGGCGCACCTATGCTTACATTATCCTTGATGTTGCCTATCTTGCGCATGGACTACTCAGTTTGTATATTTTGCTTATTTTTTCATAGTTCCACATAACTTCTTCCTGTTTACTCGATCGATCTGTGTTGAGTTTTTCAAGGCCTATCCACTGGGCCAACTTATAACTAAATCTGGGGGGGGGGGGGGGGGGGGTGCGATGGGGAGGTTCTCTTGTGAGTATAAAAACTTCTGCTCGCCGCCAAAGTCCCTAGACATGAACGTTATTGAGCATATCTGCGATGTCTTGCAACGTGCTATTCAGAAGAGATCTCCACCCTGTCGTACTTCGTACTCTTCTTTGGCTCTTCAGTGTAAAAGAACTTTCCAGTTTCCGTACTTGTGTCATGTATTTAGACAGCCAGTCAATTACATCAGTGTCTTTACGAGAATCTTTCTTTTCCTTGAGATCTCTTCCAGAGAAGTCCCATTTCTCGTACAAAGCAACTGTCTGCAAAAGAAAATTGTTTTTTTGTTTTGTTTTTGTTTTATTGGAGTAATTGAGTTAGTTAAGTATGGAGACAGTATCAGAAAACTCTGAAAAGAACATGTTGTTGTTGTGGTCTTCAGTCCTGAGACTGGTTTGATGCAGCTCTCCATGCTACTCTATCCTGTGCAAGCTTCTTCATCTCCCAGTACCTACTGCAACCTACATCCTTCTGAATCTGTTTAGTGTATTCATCTCTTGGTCTCCCCCTACGATTTTTACCCTCCATGCTGCCCTCCAATACTAAATTGGTGATCCCTTGATGCCTCAGAACATGTCCTACCAACCGATCCCTTCTTCTGGTCAAATTGTGCCACAAACTTCTCTTCTCCCCAATCCTATTCAATACTTCCTCATTAGTTATGTGATCTACCCATCTAATCTTCAGCATTCTTCTGTAGCACCACATTTCGAAAGCTTCTATTCTCTTCTTGTCCAAACTATTTACAGTCCATGTTTCACTTCCATACATGGCTACACTCCATACAAATACTTTCAGAAATGACTTCCTGACACTTAAATCTATACTCGATGTTAACAGATTTCTCTTCTTCAGAAACGCTTTCCTTGCCATTGCCAGTCTACATTTTATCTACTCTCTACTTCGACTATCATCAGTTATTTTGCTCGCCAAATAGCAAAACTCCTTTACTACTTTAAGTGTCTCATTTCTTAATCTAATACCCTCAACATCACCCGACTTAATTCGACTACATTCCATTATCCTCGTTTTGCTTTTGTTGATATTCATCTTATATCGTCCCTTCAAGACACCATCCATTCCGTTCAACTGCTCTTCCAAGTCCTTTGCTGTCTCTGAGAGAATTACAATGTCATCGGCGAACCTCAAAGTTTTTATTTCTTCTCCATGGATTTTAAGAACTACTCTGAATTTTTCTTTTGTTTCCTTTACTGCTTGCTCAATATACAGATTGAATAACATCGGGGAGAGGCTACAACCCTGTCTTACTCCCTTCCCAACCACTGCTTCCCTTTCATGTCCCTCGACTCTTATAACTGCCATCTGGTTTCTGTACAAATTGTAAATAGCCTTTCGCTCCCTGTATTTTACCCCTGCCACCTTGAGAATTTGAAAGCGAGTATTCCAGTGAACATTGTCAAAAGCTTTCTCTAAGTCTACAAATGGTAGAAACGTAGGTTTGCCTTTCCTTAATCTTTCTTCTACGATAAGTCGTAAGGTCAGTATTGCCTCACGTGTTCCAGTATTTCTACGGAATCCAAACTGGTCTTCGCCGAGGTCGGCTTCTACTAGTTTTTCCATTCGTCTGTAAAGAATTCGTGTTAGTATTTTGCAGCTGTGGCTTATTAAACTGATTGTTCGGTAATTTTCACATCGCAGAACATAACTGATACATAATCTGGACCGGAAGACTTACTTTTATTGAGTGACTTAAGCTGCTTCGCTACAACGAGGCAGCTACTTCTAACTTTCGGCAGTTGTTGTTCATTCGAATTCAGCAATATTTACCTCTTCTGCTTTGGTGTGGGAATTTCGGAAAAATGTGTTTCGTAACTCTGCCGTAGCGGCACTGTCACCGTTGCCATGGCGCACGAGTCTGCCGGCCGACTGTACACATGGAGAGGCGGCTGGCTGACTGCACCAACAGGCTGGCGCGAGCCGTCGCGAATTGCTGCCGGCTCTGGACATGTGACGCGGGCACTCAGCTGATAGGAGCGCGTCTTGTGGTACGGAGTTAATGTCCGAGGGGTGTCACGGCAAATGGGAGAAAGGCCACACGGGAAACGCAGCTCGTGCTGGACTGACACTGTAGTCGCGCAGACGGGAGAGTGCGATGGGACACAGCTACCATCAGCGACGCGAGATGTCCGTTCCGAACGCCGATTAAATATGGAACAGGTAACATCTGTGACTCGTGAGATCTTTCCTGGCATGCATTCACTAAATCATATAAGTAAGGCTGCGTCCTGAATTTTAATCATAACTCTTTCCAGTGGCACATAAATAAACTTACCTCTACGCCAAACAAGTCGCGCCGAGTTGTAGACCATAGGCAGCAGCACGGCAGAAGCGAGTGATGGGAAGGACTGTTTCCTCCTTCCTCGTTTCCACACCACCTCCCCTCTTTCCCCCCACCCTCCGTCCCCGAAGAAATTCTCCTCCGCTGCCTACCAATCACTGTGTATGAATAGTACTGCCGCACAGAGAGTAAGAAAGAAGGAGTTGCGTGGCATTGTTGGTGGGGAGACAACGATGGGTGGGTTCATCGAGGGGTAGGTTCGTCTACATAATCGGACAGATTCTTCGGCATCCGTGCACAGTGGTCGTATTGCTGGGTGCCGTATCTTAAGTGTATCTACTAAGTGCAAAAGACTGTGATGGGTCCTTGTATTGTATGGTGTCATGTTTGTTATATGGACCGGACAGAAAGGATGGCGTTTTTCCTGGTCCCGGCGCATGGCCTGCTCGGTTAGCACCAACGGGGCTGGCGGCTTAACAACCCGTATAAAGGATGGATCGCCATCAGCATGCCCTTGCTTCATGACACATTGCAGAGAGGTGTGGAATTTAATCCTGGATACTGGCGTGAAGACTGGTGATCGGGAACTCTACATCAGCACCTCTGTCCCCATTTAGTATCAAATACGAACATTTTTATGTTAGGCTTTACCGTGACTGTTACTGACATTAAATGAAACAACAAGTTTACTGTTACCAGTCACCGTTTTATTTTAATTTTTCCACGACGCGTTTCGAAGGTTTAAACCTCCATCATCGGGTGGATTTACGTTAATTAGTATTACATATGTGTGTATGTTGTGTTACGATTTTGGAGGAACTTGTGGCACTGCCTAGTGGGGAAACAAGACGCTATTTCAGAATATGGTTTTGGATAGCATTTGACAAAAAATAAACTGATATCTAATGGTAAACTTTAATAAGTAAACTAGAGTACCTCCAGTGGTCACAGGTTCGTTTTTCTGTCGTAACACTTCACATGTATACTGCCACATTTGTAAACAAATATGGCGTCTGGAATCAGCTGGGTGCGATTATGTCTTCTCTTCTGCTGTACGAACCTTGCACCCAGCTGATTCCAGACGCCATATTTGTTTACAAATGTGGCAGTATACATGTGAAGTGTTACGACAGAAAAACGAACCTGTGACCACTGGAGGTACTCTAGTTTACTTATTAAAGTTTACCATTAGATATCAGTTTATTTTTTGTCAAAAGCTGTCCAAAACCATATTCTGAAATAGCGTCTTGTTTCCCCACTAGGCAGTGCCACAAGTTCCTCCAAAATCGTAACACAACATACACACATATGTAATACTAACTAATGTAAATCCACCCGATGATGGAGGTTTAAACCTTCGAAACGCGTCGTGGAAAAATTAAAATAAAACGGTGACTGGTAACAGTAAACTTGTTGTTTCATTTAGTGTCAAATACTCATAGCGAATATTTGCTCCAACATCGTAATTCAGAGACGAGCGCCATCTCACAGGCACACGTAAGTGAAATCAGCTGAGGACCGCTCTGTAAAGGTCCTCCGCAATACATACAAACACTTGGAAAAATTCCCACTCCCACAGGTACGGTACTGATGGATCCATTATCAGAGGCAGTACACGTCAGCGTACCAGCAACAGGTGACTGGGATTGCAGCGACATGCGGAACTCATATACCAATCTGTGCACCGCCTAGAGTGCAAAGTTTAGCCACATTCGTTTGACGACTAATGTGCTAATACCGCTGCAAGATGTAGCAACAGCTAGCAGGGTAGAATTACTGGGCTCTGGAGAATAAAATTTCCGTGCTGTTGTGTCATTTGTAGGACTAGTGGGTAGTAGAGGGTGGTACGCTAGGACGAGCGGGTACTGGAATAACGATAATTGGCTCTTTGCTGTTAGTCAGATTATAAATGCCACAGCGCGCTAACAAAAACTTACTGGAGTCGCAATATCAGCAGTCCCCCTCCGCTGTTCATGTTATACAGTGCAATTTTTTGTGTGAGTGAAGTTTTAGAGAGACACATTTAGATAATTCCCGTCCTATACCGGATATTCTGACTTTACCATACGCTAATTAGACTACCACAGTGACGCTGCATTCGCGAAAAGTGTGATGCCGTAAAATGAACAAACAGAAATGAACTACGTGACTTTCCTAATAGATTTTGAAAATCCCAGGGCCAAAAACCAATGGACCTCATAGACTTACGATAGATAATAAACCATCACCATCAAACTAGCAACACAACTAATCCAATTAATCACATGCTGAAAATCAATTAGAATTATACATTCAGTTTCTCTCCTGCATATCTGCATATTCGTACACACAAGCATCCTCATAGTGCAGAGGCTGTTAACACAGTTATCATAATCACATCAATATTTGTTATTTCCTTAACTTGCCCAAGCTACTTTCCCACAATAGGACAAACAGTATGTCATCAAGCCATAACTGGTATTACTGAGTCAGATATTCTGTCAAATAATGAAGCTGTGTCGACGGGAACATTACACACCACAGAAATATAGGCAGCATTACTTATTTACTTACTTATTAGTTGGGCCACGCAAATCGCAGTAGATCTCTGATCCCGCCTGTCACCCTCTCCCATCTTATTCGGTCCATGTACTCTTCCCCAGCTGGTCCTATGCTACTCATATCCTCTCTGGCCCCATAAATCCGTCTCAGCCATGGCCCTCTCGTTGGTCGCTTATCTCGGATGTCTTCTTGCACCGCCTGCCAGGTGATCTGGCCTGCTCGACGCCTTGCGCGCCATGTCTCCTCTCTTTGACCGCTACCAGAATGTGCAGCGGTTTGTACAAGTCCTCCAGTTCGCGATTTTTCCTTTTCTCCAGTCGTCTCAGTCCTTCATTGGTCCAGAAACCTGTCGCAGAACAGCATTTTCAAATGTTCGGAGATTTCCTTTTATGTTTTTGGCCAGAGTACGGGTCTCTCCTCCGTATACGAAATGTATTCCAGTGCTGTAGCCATCAGACCTTGCAGATCTCGATAGAAGCTGCGATTTGAGCACTTTCGCAGCTTCCTCAGTGAAAACCTTGACCTCTTTCCTACTTGAATTCTTGTCGTTATTTCCTAGGCCATCACACTGCTTTCACTGCATACTACCCTCTCGTATTTGAACTCTTTTATCCTCTCAAAAATTTTACAATCTACATCTAAGGGTTTGTCATCGTTACCTGCCAGCTACGAGGTATATGGTCTTATCCACATTCGTTTTCAAGCCAGCTCTAATTGCCTATTTCATTGACACTCTTGCCGTCTGGACCAGATCTTGCTCATTATGTGCTACTTGGTGGTTATAATTAAAATACAGCTACTCGCAGAAGTCAAGTGTGGGATATAATTATTGGATGGCAGCGAAACTTGGTATATATTCTAATGCGTTAATGCGAAACAGATTTACACCAGGAGAAAACATAGTTCCAGTTTTGGCCACCAGGTGCAATTCTTGCTCCGGGAATGAAGGAAATACATATAGAAATGTTTCCATGTGCATTAGATGGGGTAGATCACATAACTAATGAGTTATTGAATAGAATTGGAGAGTAGAGGAATTTGTGGCACAATTTGACTAGAAGAAGGGATCGGTTGGTAGGGCATATCGGTTGGTAGGGCATATTCTGAGGCATCAAGGGATCACCAATTTAGTATTGGAGTGCAGCATGGAGAGTAAAAATCGTCGAGGGAGACCAAGAGATGAATACACTAAGCAGATTCAGAAGGATGTAGGCTGCATTAGGCACTGGGAGATGAAGGAGCTTGCACAGGATAGAGTAGCATGGAGAGCTGCACCAAACCAGTCTCTGGACTGAAGACCACAACAACAACAACAACATGTATTAGAAACGGGGTGTAGGCAGAAAATATCAAACAAGTGAGAAAGACATTATGTTATTATTAAGTTCCGTTTACACAATTTCTTATGTGAGCACTGGAGACGTCCACGAAATGCTGCATCCGTGAAATGTCGCGGTAACCAGTTGGTCACAGCCGTTCTGGTGGAATCCAAGCAACGTGTTCCTGTGTAATGCCCTGAGACCGAACGTGCCTCTGGTGAACGAGTTCTCTTACGTATCCCCAGAGCCAAAAGACACATCGATTCAGATCAGGTGGTCTTCCAGATCGTGTATCTGAGAAACGTCTGGAGAAAACAAATTCGTGGAAGGTTGCACTAAACAGATATTTCACAGGGCAAGCGACATGCATGAAAACAGTGGTTTCCACACAGTGGCGCTCTTCCAAAGTGGCAATCACATGCGCTACAAGGAGAAGTCACGGCACACCTGAAAGGCGATCTCAGTATATTCTCTTAAAAGACGAATGGACCGAGAATAATGGTACGTCTGGATCCACACGACACAGTGACACACGGCGAGTGCAGTGGCCCTTCGTGCACACACGCGGTTTAACAGTGTCCCAAATGCGGCAGTTCTGTGTATTCACAGCACCAAGTAGTGTAAAGTGTACCTCGTGACTCCGTAGAATATTGCCTGGCCACATGTCACCAACTTCGATCCGTGACAGAAACCCAAGAGCAAGTTCAGAACGTTGCTGCGGACCATGAGGTTTCAGCTGCTGCAGCATCTGAATCTTGCACGGGTATAAGTGTAAAATAAACCACAAAATAATTCTGTGTTGGTGATCATGGGAGGGAAAATTCTCGTGACTCAGGCACGAGAACGAGCTGTTTCTTCTAAGTGCTTCTCGAAGCTCACCCGTGTTTTCGAATTCCATTGCCATCCTCTTTGAATCGTTTAATGACATTGGGCTTCTCCTCAGACCGTCCAGTCGGCGGTACTCTCTCATAGGAGCACTGAACTTGCTGCCGCTCATATAAAACACTTTCACTAACTTCACTAACAGGGCACGGTCTCTTTTCTCTGTTCACTCACGCTGTGGCTTGTCAAATGACAGCGTGGATGTCATGCCGTCATACAAACAGTGTACAGCACACATATTTGTCACAAAGGGAACTAATATTTTGTCCAATGTAAATCAGTTCTACATTAACACTTTAGCATATATATCAAATTTCACTGCCATATAATAATTACAGCCGATACTGGACTTCCGTCAGGGGCTGCAGTTTGATTACAACCACCCAATGTTACAGTTACATTATCCGCATAGGTCAGGATGTTGATCTTTCTAACCAGTTGACTTCCTGTATCCACTTACTCACAGTTACTTTTCACAGTGCTCTTTCTAGAAGCATTACAGTTAACTAGAGGGAGACGTAGTAACGATAAACGTAGATTTCACACATATTTACCGCAGAGACGAAAAAGACGACGATACAAATGTGTTGCACACAAGCCACTCATGTTCAGAATCAGTGGAATGCAGCGCCTAACTCTCTTTTACGCCCTCGATGTGTGTGCAGCTCAGTCTCCAGCGATCGCTGCCAGATGTTTCCGGTGCGTGTCACGCCGCAGCTTCTGCCCGTCCGTCATACAGACTTCACCCAGCATCGCGTCTCATATGATTTCTACATTATTCCAGCTCACTGGGAAATATCCTGGCGGTACCAAACCCGTCCTCACAACTTGCTTCACGGCAGACTTTTTTCGATCAGATTCACTGTCCATCTCACAAACGTTGTTTCGTACGGTCTGTCAGTTCCAGACAATGGCCATATTTTTACTAATAACCCCCACTGAAAATGCCTTATTTCGTATATTTCAAACAATTTCAGATCATGTGTAGACGTCCTACTACAGAGGGCATGTATTTTTTCTTATCACATTCACCTATCATAAAATAATTATTTATTTCGTACAAAATGTGACGTAAGAAAATAAGTTTAATACTTTTTTTTATAAAAGGTATATGTAAGAAAAAATATTTAATTCATTTTCATAAAGAATAATTCATATTAAAATTTTACTTGCTCTTTAGTTATTATTTAACTGGGCAGTTGGATTTAATTTAAATAAAAACTTCATCCTCAAAGTCCAAAAACCTTCGGTGCCACATGAAGGGAATCCGATGGACTTTTTTTTCTTGACCTTTACTCTTTTATTACATTCCACCCTTCGGGTTGTTTCGAAGTCCGTCTCGAAACCGAGGTAGCTGTCCATCTTTGCATCGGGTCCCGTTGTCTTTAATTGAGGGGTCAGAGCTCGAACAGCAGCGACTTGATGATCGATGGTCCCCATTGCTTGTGTGGCCAGCCCACTCCCGTATATATAGTTAGAATCTAAATGATGAAGTACAGTCTAAAAGTGCTATTTTCATCGGTTTATTTTCGGCGTAAATAAATTATTTTCTTCACATTTTCGTATTTTATTTGAAGTGATGAAATTTAATTAACATGTAAGGCTCCTTTACAACAGGATTTATGCCTTTGCTGTTGACGGGTTTACTCGTCATGCTCACTGGGAGCTAATGACGAGTTTAGTCGCGGCCGCCGGTTTTGCTCTGAGCTCTGTTGTCGAGCTCAGTCGCACCCGTCTGCCGGCCCATGACGGGTGGAGGCGCGCCGCTGCCCGAGTCCTGGTGACGGGATGGGTCGCACAGTGGACTTCCCGCCCCATGCCTCGGTAACCTTTCGCAGTCCTGGCCGCTAGCTTGTCGTCCGAATCGTTGTCTGCTGTGAACCTAGGCTTCGCACTACAGTTCACTCTCCACCGGAATTTACATCAGTGCTCTTCGCGTGCTGTATTTTACAAAGAAAATGACAAGACGTCGTCGGTTCACTGGGGAAGGAATCGTGGAGATTCTTACGAGGAACCACAGTGATGATGAACTACTTGATTTTGACGAAAGTGACAGCTCTTCCACAAAATCAGAAAGCTGTAGTCATAAACCGTCCAGGTCAGCAGGGGTGTCGATGCAGTCTCGTGTTTCAACAAGAGATGTAAGTTGTTCTGAATCCGAAGAAACACAAAGTGATAGTGAAACGCCTACGAAACGATAAATTTGACTGCAAACAAAATGATTTTCGGCCACTTAATCACGCATTTGATGATACGTTATCGGGACTTGTGTTTCAAATAATTCAAGAGCCAGGTATTGTTAGTTTCCGTGTTATTCTTTACAGAATATGGTTCAACTGGCTCTAAGCACTATGGGACTTAACATCTGAGGTCATCAGTCCCCTAGACTTAGAACTACTTAAACCTAACTAACGTAATGACATCACACGCGTCCGGCCCGAAGCAGGATTCGAACCTGCGACCGTACAGCAGCGCGGATCCAGACTGATGCACCTAGAACCGCACGGTCACAGCGGCCGGCTTTACAGAAGAACACATGAAATGTATAGCTGACGAAACGAATCGGTTTCACTTATTCACCAAGGAGAATACTCCAGTACATTCTCGAATAACAAAGTGGAAAGATACTGGGAATGGAGAAATGTAATTTTTCATAGCTATTTGTCCTCTGATGGGTCGCGTGATAAACCTGAAAATTTGCGATTACTGGACCAGAGATGTTCTTCTAAATATACCAATTTTTAGTGAACTTATGTCAAGAGACCACTGTTGGTTACTTATGAGAATGTTACAATTCAGTGACAACTGTGCCAACACTGGAGGAGACAGTTTATTCGCAATTATGAACAGATCAGAAACTCATGATTGATGAAAGTTTGTTAATATTCAAACGACGCTTATCTTTCAGACAATTCATTTAATCGAAACGGAGTAGATTGGAAATAAAAACATTTATGTTATGTGATTGTAAGACTGGCTGTGTCTTATATTTCATTGTTTATACAGGGATATCAGCAGAAACTGGGTTCCACAATTTGGGGAAAAGCAGTGACATAGTGGCTACATTTATAAAGCCCTGTTTAGAACGAGGACGTACCCTCTACCTCGATAATTGGTGCCCAAGCCCAGACTTATTTTCCCGATTCCACAGTCATGGGGTGAGAGCATGTGATACTTTCCGTAAGGACAGACGCAACATGCTGAAACTTCAGAAGAAACTGAAACGAGGTGATATTCGATTTATGTGTACTAATACAATGCTTGTTATAAAGTGGTGTGACAAAAGGGAAATGTGGATGTTGAGCACATGTGACACAACACAAATGGTTGACGCGGGAAAAACTGATAGGAATACTTTAGAGAAAATCAAGAAACCACAAAGAATTGTAGATTATTGCTTGAATATGGGAGCAGTTGACGGTTCTGATATGCCCCTTAGCTCTGTCGACGGATACGGGAAACAATGAAGTGGTGTAAGAAGTTCTTTTTTGACTGTCTCGATCTGTGTGTTTTAAATGCTCATGCCATACACAGGTCAATAACACGTCGTAAAATGTCGATATCAGAGTTTCATCTGTCGCTGGTAAGGGAACTTACGGAAACATATGCACCGGAGCGCAGACAAGCTGGTAGCAGAAGGTGTTCTGATGATAATCCTCAAAGGTTTTTGTAAAGGCATTCTCCAAACATTATAACAAGTGAGCATTATAAGAAAAGTACGCTAATGCGTAGACGCATTGTTTGCTGGGAACAGATAGTGTGTCGGGAAAGGTGGTGCGAATGTAAAACTTGCAGGACACCATTGTGTGTCGCACCTGGTTTTGAAAATTACAACACAAAAACGAATTACTAATCGCAGTACGAACAAATACAACAATGCTATCAGAAGAAACTTCGAAACCGAAAAAAATATAAAAATGTAAAAAAATATATATTTTTTTAACTTATGGCGGTCCAAAGCCTGTATCAAAAAGAAAGATGGAAAATATATTCGTAAAGTGTAAAAGGAACTTCTAGGTTTACAGTTCATGAGTTTGCATCTTCTCTATAAGTGAATTTACTGCGATAACAAAAAGGCAGAGATTTCACAGCTTTCAAATGATGGAAAAGCTGTTGGGTATTTATGTGTAAGAATTAAAAGTATAGCACAAGAAAAAAGATCTTTGGCGGACAATCAATCATTTCCGGCGATTCTACATATAACAGGACTAATTACCATCTACAAAGGATGGCTGCATATGTACCTGGATGTAACGCGTTACACAGTGTACCTGCTGCAGGTAAGCACTCAGTTTTTGTATTCTGAGAAACACGTAATAGGCCATGTCAAATTATCAGGCACGTCACAAAACAAATTTAACGAAGTGAAGTAAAATTGTTCTTACCATTACTCACAGTAAATTCCAATGTTGTAGTGCGATATGAAAAATGATCTTTATGTCGTTTTCTCCTATAAAAGACGTTTTGAACAACAAAAACAACCTACAGTAATCTGTAATCTATGGCTTATTTTATTCGTTCTTTAGTTAGTACTGTGAGGAACCCATAGAGAAACGCAGATGTAATAAACGGGTATGCAAGAAAGAACAGTAAACTATTGAGGTAAATCGCATCGCTTTCGGCGTAAGCTACAAAAATCGCGTAAAAAAACTACAAGCAAGATGAATTAGTGATGGAAAATAGTTTTAACGATTCAGTGTGATTCTCCAGTGATTCATCTGCAGAGAAGCTGTGTAATGAGAGCATTTATTCTGCATCAGCCGTGAGAGGGCACAGTGCTTCGACTGCAGTCGTAGTCACCCAGAAATATTCGGCCCAGCGATGGGTGGGGCAGCGCGGGCCGTTCTGGCCCAGGCGGCAGCTCGAGGTACAGGGCAGGCCGCAGCGCCTCAGCAGGTGGTGTGCCTCCAGCACTCAAAGGTTTAAAAGGAATATCATACGTCAAAAATGAAGTATCTACATCTACATCGTACTCCGCAAGCCACTAGATGGTGGGTGGCGGAGGGTACTTTCGGTACCACTACCTGATGCTTCCAACGCGAACAATGCTTGGAAAGAATGATTGTCTGTAAGCCTCTGTATTAATTTCTCGAATTTTCTCCTCGTGCTCACTAAGTGAGATGTATGTGGGGGGAAGTAATATGTCGTCCGACTCCTCCTGAAAAGTGCTGTCCCGAAATGTCAATACTATATCTCTCTGTGAGGCACAACGCCTCTCTTGTAACGTATGTCAGTGGAGATTGTTTAGCTTCTCCCTAACGCTCTCTCGCCAACTAAACGATCCCGTGACGAAACGCTCCGCTCTTCTTTGGATCTTCTCTATCTCATCAGTCCTAACTGATAGGGATCCCAGATAGACGAACAATACCCAAGAAATGGGCGAACAAGCGCATTATAAGCCACTTCTTTCGTGGATGAGTTACATTTCCTTAAGACTCCTCCAGTAAATCTGATTCTGGTGTCTGCTTTTCCCCCTGTTCCACTTAAGGTCGCTCTGGACAGTTACGGCTAGATATTTTACGGCAAACGCTGTCTCCAGCTGTTTTTCATCAATAGTGTAGCCGTACAGCAGTGGATTTCTTTTCCTATGTACGCGCAATGTGTTGCAGTTATTTACGTTCAGGGTCAACTGTCAGAGCCTCTACCACTCATCAACTTTGCAGGTCGTTGTGCAAATTCTTCTGGCGTGGCTACTTTGGCATAGACAATATAGACGATATATATATCGTAAACAGCAACGCTCCTATTACGCTTCCCTGCGGTACTCCGGATATTACTTTTACGTCTGTCGATTTAGTTCCGTTAAGAGCGACGTGTTGAGTTCTATCTGCACGGAAGTCTTGAATCCAATCGCAGGTCTGCTCCGATACTCAGTAAGCTCTTATGTTTTTCATTAAATGGACGGTGTCAAGTGCCTTACTTAATTCAAGGATCACGGCATCAGCTGTTGTCCACTGCGCTGTGGATCTTATGGAGGAACAGAGCGAGCTGATTTTCGAAGGATCTCCGTTTGCGGAATCCGCGTTGATTTTTGTAGAGGAGATGTTCATTTTCCAAAAACGTCATAATTCTTGAACATAAAACGTGTTCCATAATTCTATAACAGATTGACGTCAACGATATAGGCCTGTAATTGTGGGGACCTGTCTTACGGCCTTTCTTAAAAACGGGAACGACCTGTGCTTTTTCCATTCGTTAGGTACCTTTCGTTGCCCAAGCGATCTACGATAAATTACTGCTAGAAGGGGAGCACGTTCTTTCGCATAATCTTTATAGAATCCTATATCTCATGTGTTCCTAAGCGATTGTAGCTGCTTTTCAATTCCGCGATCGGTTATCTCAATATCTGTCATTTCGACGTTCGCACGACGATTCAAAGGAGAGACAGTGTTGACCTTTCGTGGTGAAACAACTTCGGAAGACCGAATTCAGTATTTCGACCTTCTCTCTGTTGCGTTTCCGTGCCGGTGTGGCTGCTGAGAGAATGAATAGATGAGTCTGAGATGAAGTGCTCTTTGATCATCATTTTTTTTTTGAAGTGCTCTTTGTTTATGTAGCGCTTTTGTGACACGCCTATTAACCATGGTGGCTCTTTCCCATCCCTTAACACCTTACTCGGAACATACTTATCTAGGGCATATTGAACGATGCCTTTGAATTTTTTTCCATTTGTTCTCCACATCTTCGTCCCCATCATCCAATAACTGATGCTGACTACTGACATATTCTAAAATTTGTATCCTATCACCCTCGCTGAGCAGGGGCTTATTCCCATAATGTTGTAAATGGCAATTGCTTCAGCGCCATCTCTGAATGAAGCTACGAACTGCTTAGTGAACAGCTCAGTTAGAATGTATAAGCGAGACGGAGCAAACAGGAGAATCCAGCACACAGATTTATCTCTTTTCCTCTGAGCACTGTCGCACTAGTTGAGCATTATCTTATCTAAAGGCCACACGCTGCTGATTACAAACAAGCTCTAAATTCCCAGAGCTGTCAACGGCCTCAGACGGCTTGCACAGGCAAGACCTATGTTGTTTGTATCGATGAGTGGGGAACAATCATCTGTCTCATGCAAATACTAATCGATGTTGAAAATTCAAAATGCTCACATAATCTACATAACAAGAGCTATCTGAAATAACATACTATAATTGATATACAATTTTTTTCAGTTTCTATTCCCTCTATCTGTCTGAAAATAATTCAAAAGGAAATGCAAACCTGAAGTAAACACTTATATAACGTTTCTAATTTTTTTACACTTATATAGTTAAAAATTTTAGTAAGTATTCTGTGATGTGCATCATGCATTAAGTTTTTGTTAATATACATTGTTATATACACTTAAGTATCTGAAGGCACTTTTAATTTAAAGTTGCACAAAGTTTCAAAGACGTTTTCTGTGAAGTTACAATTTTTTTATGAGTCACATTAATCACTTAGATCAGATAAGTTGAAATTAAATTATATGGAGTTAAGTCAGTGTCTGATTTGAGTAGTGTAACTCGTTTAAAATCGAAATATGCATTGCATACTTTGAGAAAGTTATATGGAAGTTTAATATTCCAGACATCCTGTGGGAAATTTCTCTTTTACATTTTTTATCTACACTATACATTAATGTTGTCAATTAATGAAGAGTCAAGTAAAAGATTATTTCTACAATTTGTCTGAAATGTAACAAATATGAAATGTGGCATGTCAAATTCTGCAGAGTTATAATAATTTGTGATATCAAGTACACAATTTTTCTTACCACTCAATACTGCAACTTCTACATTTGTAGTTCATAAAAAGATATCTGAATTTTTGGATTTTTCCTAACATTTTCTCATTGTTCTAACTCGTAATCTGATTAATATTTAACAATTGCTACACAAATTTCCATCAATTCTATTACAATGTTTCCTTCTTTAGGGAGTGTGTCTTTAATTTCAACTCCAGTATCATTGCAATCAGGCCATCTACGAACTGCATCTCCAGAACTAGAATATCTTGTGGAAATGACTGATAAATCTCTTTCCCACATAATTTCTTTATAATATTTAAAAAATCCACCAAGTACTGCAAGTGGATAAAGTACCTTGTTTGTCTTACTCCTTATTTTTCCATTATTAAGAATATGTCCTTCCAAGCTTATTTTATCAGTAACAGACGAAGTCAAATAAAACATAGCTGTTGATGAAATAAAAGAATGTTTGATTCTAGATAAAATATTATTTCTTTTCTTTATAGTCACAAAACCAAACAGTTCTGCCACAGAAGTATCAATCAATTTTTATTAGATTTTCCATCATTTGTTGATTAATCTGATTTTGATCCATCATGATTAACTATCAAATTTTTAAGTTCATGCATAATTGTGCATGATTTGGATGAAGCCATTTATCATCAGCATTTATTACAATCTCTGTAGCCTTATTAGGTGCTTGTAAATAATTTTTTGTTTTCTCATTCACAAGGAATTAGTAAAGCTGATAGCTCTCGATTTTGCTAAAAAATTAAAAATTAAACACTTTTGTGGAGTATATGATTGCTGAATTACCTAATGAATCAAAAGAATCTGAATCTGAAAAAGTAAATTTAGATACAGCTAATCATTCTGGTTCTCACTGGATTTTTTATTATAAGAATGAAAATAAAAAATTTGTTTTTAATTCATTTGGCAGTAATATACCTAAGCAACTAATTAACTATTTGGGATAAATTCATCTATACTACAATATTGAGAGAATAAAATTTAGAAAACCTAAATAAAATATAGAAAACCTGAAAAGTGAACTATAAAAAAATTGATCCAAATACAGAAAGTTTAATTAAACAATTTCATAAGAAATAATGTAACATTTGTAAAGCAACTAAAGGATATATTGATTTTGAAGGTAGAATAGTAGGTTTAAAAGATCATGTAAATGGCTATGACGCAGTTAAAAAACAGTACTTGGAAAGCGAGTTAAACAATCTTGATACAAAACCTAAATATATGAATATTCTAACATAGGTCAAAAATTATGTCACTACTAAGCAACTTATGATAAATTAAACAACTTAATAAAAATGATCTAACTAATTACCTTACAAAAAAGTAAATAGAGAAACTTTCCAGAGGTATATCAGAAAAACAGATTTAGCCTTATATTTAAATGAGTTAAGTAATCTTAAAGATAAATTATGTGATATGCAAGCAACTGAATTTAATTATATGACTGGAAGCGAACAAAAAATGTACACTTTCAGGTGTAGGTTTATTGTTTAAAAATGTTTTTATTTATAGAAATTATTGTTTAATGATTTTGATATCACAGTATGTGTTTATGATAATCTTTATCACATAACTCCTATTGATCAGTCAATAATAGTAAATAAATCAATTTTTCTTACTATAATTTTAAAATATTCTGTTACAACTGTTCCAGTTGATGTAAAGTTAAGAATATCTGATGAAGTAATTAAAATCTTATGAAATTTTTCATCTCTCTCTCTCTCTCTCTCTCTCTCTCTCTCTATATATATATATATATATATATATATATATATATATATATATATATATATATAAGAGAATCACATTTACTGTTTGAAGAGTAAAAAATTTACTAAAACACAATATCCTCAGAGAGTAACAACTAAAAATGGATGACAAAGAATTGAAGGTCATTGTACAGTATGTAAAACTAAAAAGAGTAAATTCATTAAAAATTTTTGTTGGTGAAGGTGGCAATATTCATGAAGACATTTTCTGTTTATGAATTTCTAGTTAAAAACATTAAAATAATCAAAAGGCTAGTTTATGGGTTCAATCGTTAATTTGACAAAATCAAGTAATGGTGGGTAATGTAAAAAAAATTTCCTTGTTCTTCTTATCTCTAAAATCATCAAGTAATTAATGAATTAGTTTTTCTGCTTTATTTACATCATATACTTTATCATTATAGCATGTATAAAATGTATCTTGTTCATTGTGTCCATTTCTAATGGACATATTGTCTGCTTTTCCTGCTTGAAAATTATTGAATGCAGATATAACCATTTTTAGTTTTTGTTGAACTTTATCAATAAAAATTTTCATATTCATATTGAATGGTGCTAGCTTATTATTTTTACTTTTTTAATTCTACTTTTTCTTCTTCATTGATTTTTAATAGGTTTTGAAAACCTGCAACAATTCTTTTTGCTTGTTCTGATCTATATTTAATATAAATGAATAATATATTTTTCTGATGTAATATAATATTTTCTTATTTGTTTACTGTTTTTATTATTCATTATCATAATCGATTCTTTGAAATCGTTAACTGTTAATAAAATACATTTTTTTGAACAAGATTACAACATCTTAATGTTTTCATTTCGTTGCGAATATATTCTTACCCTAAAGCTAGTTGATTGTTATGTATTTCTCTGAAAGAAATATTATTTAGCTTAAGAAATTCGAGATAATAACATTTACTTTTCCTTAAAATTGTTTGCATCCAAATTATTTGGAGGTGAGATGTCATACATAGAATATCATTTGTAATTAATACATTTTTATTTTCGAATGAAGGAAACCAAATGTCCTTAAACAGAGAACCTAAAATAGTTGACAATTGTTTTGGTTAATACGTTCAGATCTATTTTTCATAGATGTTTCTGAATTAGATGTGGTTGGAATTTCTGACATTTATTAAAAATAATTTTTATTGAATATTTTTATTTTGTATGTTTCTCTGTGACTGCTTCTGGAATTCTGGTAGAGTCTCACCAAGAATGTCATTATGGGACTCCAGCGGTCTTTCTGTGAGGCAAAACTGATGGCTTGCTGAACCTCTGTCCCCATCACCTTGCTTCTTGGAAACAGTAATTACTGCATAATTTTGATAGATTTGTCATTCTGCAGACACCTCAATGTGACACTCCCACTAACATTAAGTTATTGCCTTAGCATGACAAGGCTGCTGTCCTACTGCAAGTGTCTTGTTGAGAATGTTGCTGCTGGAAAGTAGCACTGGTCTGAACAAAGAGCCACATTTGGGGTTCCAATAATCTGTCTCTGAGCCACAGTTGCTTACTTCCTGTAACTCTCATGCCATACTATTGTTACTGGGACACTAAAATGGCTGTGCCTTTGCTCTGCTGTTGGCATTCTGCAGACTCCTCCCAAATGTCCAGCAGTCTTTCTGCGTGACAAAACCGAGGGCTTGCTGTCATTCTTTCCCCATCACCTTAGTTCTGAGACACAGTAATTGCTTCGCCACTGCAATATAACACTCATTCTACAGACGATTCAATATGCCACTCCCTCTAACGTTATGCTGTTGCCTCTCCACGAAATGGCTGTTGGCCTACTACAGGAGTAAGTACGAGACTGTTTCAGTGTTTCTGAAAGTGTTTTCCTATGCTAATGCTGCTGGCAATATGGAAGGATGTCACCATGGAACCCCTTCTGGGTCTACAATAATTTGTCTCTGAGGCAAAGCGTCTATCTTACTGTAACACTCTCTTCAACACATCACTACAGGGACATAGAAACTACCTTGTCATTGCACCACTATAGCCATTCTGCACCATTCTGCACGCACCTCACCATGACACAAATGCTGCCCATTAGGAATGCCTCTCCATCCGACAGGTGCTGCCCTAATGCATATGTCTCTTTATGGAGTCGATCTTCTAGTGTATATCCATGACACTGACGTTGCCATTCACCAATGGTCACACCATGGAACCTCTTCTGGGTGTCCAGTAGCCTGTAACCGAAGTACAGCTGCTGGTTTAGTGTCACCCTTGCACGTACAGATTGACGCTTGGACACAGAAACTTTTTCGCCATTGCATAATACTGTCTTTCTGCAGACGCCTCACCACGCCTCTAATTCAGCCCTCAGGTGCGTCTACATCACAAGGCTGCTGGGATGTTGAAAGGGCCTCTATTACATTGCTGGAGTCATTCTGCATGTGTATTTCTATTGTACTGCTGTTTCCATTAGGCTAGCATCACACCATGGAACATCTTCTATGTGTCCAGTACTCTTTCTGCGACGCTACGCATACTCGTGGTCTTATGGTAGCGTTCTCGCTTCCCGCACACGAGGTTTCGGGTTCGATTCCCGGGGGGGTCAGCGATTTTCCCTGCCTCGAGATGACTGGGTGTTGTGTCGTCTTTATCATCATCATTCATCACCATTACGGTCGGAGGAAGGCAATGGCAAACCACCTCCGCTAATACATTGCCTAGTCGGCGGTGCGGGTCTCCCACATTGTTCCCCTACGCTCCTCGGAGTGTGGGACCTCATCATCATCACTCTTTCTGCGACACAAAGCTGACGGCTTTCTGTAATTCTCTCCCTATCACAATGCTCCTGGTACACAAAATCGCTTCAATAGGCGTTCTGCAGACACCTTAATATTCAAATATTTTTGTTTGCTGATGACACTAGCGTGGCAGTAAAGGAAGTTGTGTACAGCATTGGCTCTGTTTCAAATAGTGCAGTTCATGACATGAGTTCATGGCTTGTAGAAAATGAACTAAAGCTAAATCACAGTAAGACTCAGTTTTTACAGTTTCCAACACGCAATTAAACAAAACCTGACGTTTTAATTTAACAGAATGGGCATATTATTAATGAAACCGAACAGTTCAAATTTCTAAGTGTTCAGATAGTAAACTATCATGGATACCCACGTTCAGGATCTTGTTCAAAGACTTAATACTGACTTTTTTACTATTCGTGACCGGTATCTGAAGTAAGTGACATGAATATTAGTCTACTTTGCTTGTTTTCATTGGCTTACATTGTATGGTGTCATATTTTGGGGTTACTCTTTGCATTCTCAAAGGATATTTTTGGCTCAGAAACGGGCAGATCAGGCAGTAAGTAGTGTATTTTCGAACCACTTGTTGACTCCTTTTCACTAGTCTCTTTATCCTGACTTTGGCATTTCAATATATACATTCTTTACTGTTGTTTCTTGTTAACAATATCAGCTCATTCCCAAGGCTTAGCAGCTTTCACTCACAAAAATTGAAAAATCTTACCAGTAATCCATGTGCTTTCAAATCGAAACTGATGAGTTTCCTCATAGGCTGCTGCTTCTATTCTGTTGAGGAGTTCCTTTAAAAATTAAGCTGATTCCTATGTTATATTGTTGATTGCGGTTACTTAAACTTATGGCTTGGCATTTTTGGATTCATGAACAGTTTATTTTATCTGTTATTACTTTTATGCTGTAATTTCATATACTAACATGTTTCATGACTTTGGAAATATCTTCCTGAATTTGGTCCTACAGAACTACATGTGTAAATAAATAAAAATAAATGACACTCAGTTATGCCTCTCCATAATATGGCTGCTGACCTTCTGCAAGTTTATCATCAGCATTCGATTCTGTATAATTGTTTTTGTAATTTTTTCCTTCTGCTCTAATTACGTAATAAGTGTGTGCACAGTTATTGTCAAATTACTTTAAAAGAATAAAAGTCGGTCTTAAATTTTATTAAATGTCTGAGGAACAATATGTGGTAATAATGTATTTATTTCTTCGTTACTTTCATGTAACCTTTGTATCAACTAGTCCATTTATGAAACTTCCTGGCAGATTAAAACTGTGTGCCCGACCGAGACTCGAACTCGGGACCTTTGCCTTTCGCGGGCAAGTGCTCTAGAGCACTTGCCCGCGAAAGGCAAAGGTCCCGATTTCGAGTCTCAGTCGGGCACACAGTTTTAATCTGCCAGGAAGTTTCATATCAGCGCACACTCCGCTGCAGAGTGAAAATCTCATTCTAGTCCATTTATGTTTTGTACGTGATCTTACCAAATTATTTTTCAATTTTTGAAGTCAGTTGTTTGGTATTTATTTCTTACTTAATTTTATATTCTCCTTGTTTTCTAATTACTGGTAAACATTCTTCATAAATCTAATCTTCAAAAGGCATTTTCGATCTCATAACTAAAAAATATAGACCTGGGTCATTGATAAATTTTGATGAATTTCATATATATTTAGGTAGACCAGAAGCAGGACTATCAAGATTTCCAAATGATTTACAGTAGACCAGCAACTTGATTTGCATAAAACCAGGGATTATTCCTTACATCAGTAATCATAAATACTTATATGTAAGCTTACTGTTGATTAGATCTATAATCGACTCCATTTAACAGAATTTTTTTATTTTATTTCTGTAATAAACTTTTTCCTATATAAATAGAGCCAGTTGAACAAGAAGCAGAGCAACCTTGTGTCAAATATAAGTTTTGTAAATATTGTAACACTGAGAAGTCAACTGATAACTTTACTTCATGGATATATACAAATGCTGGATATAGAACAATGTGTAGACAGTGTGTATTTTACATGAATATCATACAAAAAATTACAACAGTACATGAATTCCCCACATATGTGGAAAAATATTTCTAAATATTATTATAAAAATCATTTATAACGAATTCCGAGTGAAAAACATTTGGATATATTATTTATGAATACTAATGAAAAACAAGAAACCAAATAATTTAAGAAAACGTAAAACTTGTCAATAGATTAAAAATTTAGATTTCATCCATCGCATAAAGATAAACATGACAGTAAATGTAAAAATTGCACTTTAGAGTACGTGAAAAATAAGAAAAAAGAATCAGCCCATACTTAATATTTAGATATCTATTAAGGGGACCACACTGTGGCTCAGGTCGAAAAAAATCGATTTTCAGTTTTCACCATATTTCGATAGATTAAGGTTTATATTGAAGTACTCTGAAAAGGATTTTGCTAAAAAAAATTTTTTCGAGCATGAAAGAGAATTTTCCTACTATGTGTGTTTATGTGCCATGGCCACCTTTCTGTCACCCATTTGCCTGCATATATTTTAGATCTTTATATCCCCTACATTGCACATTAGGGATTCTTTTTTACACCCGAGTTTGGTGGCTATCCTTGGAATGCAACGGTTGGTATTCTTATGTTTTTGCTGTTTGTAAACAACACGCTTTCAAACACATGGTTAGTTTTGTTCAAATGTGATTGCGAGTAGTGGTTATACTTACATTTGCAATGATTGTTTTGTTGTGTTTATTGAAGATGACGAAATGTAAAGGCATTTTCAAGAAACAACAATTTAGAGGAAACTTTCTGTACAAGAGGTTATGTCACCTGCCAACAATGTTTCTAATTGTGATTCTTCAACAAGTGCATCATCAACGAAGCTCTCAGCATTTCAAGAGAGTTACAACGAATTTACTGTAAGTAGGGGTGCAGCAACATTATTATAAATTTGAGAATATTATCAGATGTAATTTTTAAATTTGTACAATGTAGACAGTGTGGTGAATCACAGAGTGTGAAAATTTGTGAGAGTGCCAGTGGGAGGGAAGGCCTAGCAAATGCTTTGAATTTAATTTGCACTAAATGCTCAGCTGTGATTTCATTTATGAGTTCTTCAAAACCAGATGCAAGTAGCCCTTATGAAATCAATACCAGATCAGTTTATGCTTTACAATCCATTAGCAAGGGTATTGCTGCAGGGAGAACATTTTGTTCAGTGATGAACTTACATCAACCACCAAATAAATTTGAAAAACTGACTGCAATATAAGAGAAAGATATATGTGAGGTCAGTGAGGAAAGTATGAAACTGGCTGCTAGGGAAGCAGTGGAAGAAAATGATGGATGTTCAGATATTGCAGTTGCTCTTGATGGAAGTTGACAGAAAAGACGACGTACTTCTCTGAATGGACTGCCACGAGTGTAGATACCAGTAGTGTTAGATGTGGAGATAATGTCTAAGTATTGCAAATATTGTACAGTTGATGAACATAAAGAACACAACTGTGTACCTAATTTTAGAGGAACAAGTAGTTGTATGGGAGTTCATGGAGTACAACAAATATTTCATCGCTCCATTGAAACACGAGGCATACAGTACACCAAATATTTGGGCGATGGTGACAGTAAGACATACAACAATGTGATGAACTCTAAGCCATATGGAGATGACATTATTAGCAAAATAGACAGTGTAGGCCATGTTCAAAAACGTTTGGGAACAATGCTTAGAAAACTAACTGTTGATATGAGAGGAAAAAAATTAGAAGATGGAAAATTGTTGACCGGACAGGGTCAGTTAACTAAAACTGAAATAGAAAACTTGCAGGTATAATATGGGCAGGCAATTAGGAGAAATAAAGAAAATTTGGAGGCAATGAAGAGAGATGTTTGGGCAATATTCTTCCATAAGTCCTCTACTAATGATAAGCCATGTCATGGATTGTGTCCATCAGGAGAATATTCTTGGTGCAAATACAATAGGGCTCAGGCAACTGGAGAATCTTATTCTCGCCAGCATTCTCTTCCTGCTGTTATTATTACAGCAGTTAAACCTATTTTCAGAGACTTGGCTCGTCCTGACCTTCTAAGAAAATGTCTGCATGAGCAGACACAGAACCCAAATGAATGCTTCAGAAGCATAATTTGGAACCATCTTCCTAAAACTATTTGTAGGCATGAAGACAATGAAACTAGAATTTCATGATGCTATTCTCACATTCAATTGTAGTAATATTAGAAAGTGTTGGGTACTGAAAAAGCTGGGAATTAATCCTGGTGAAAATATGTTCACTGGGCTGCAACATTGCGATAAAATGAGGATAGCTGATGCAGACAGGTATGCATCTAATATGGCCAAGAAAACAAAACAAACATCCAGGAAGGTGAAAAAGATACTAGAAGACCAGCTAGAGGCCAAAGAAGGGCCATCATATGTAGCAGGACAGTTTAAATTTACTGTAAGTAACAAATTTCAAAAGTTTTTTCTTTAAAGTCAATTTCCCACAAATTAAAATTTTCAGTTCATATGCCCATTACATCAGAAACTATCATAAATGAATGAAAATTTCAGAGACTCTGCATAACATAACAAACCACCTCTGGTACTACATTCAATAATAGTCCCCCATTAGGAAGTTCACAAAAAATGTTATCTGTAGAAAAAATGTAATATTATTTGTTAATAAATTAAAAAGATTTTCTTAAAAACTACAAAATCGATAAAGTAGATGTTAGTACAGTTGACTATTAGTATCATGCAACATACAGTAAAAATATTAAGGCCCTGCATTAAAAAGTTTTTTTAGAAATGGTCAAATACTTGCCTAAATTAACATGGGTTAGATAGGCAGGTTGTGGTCCCCTTAAATAAGGAATCTTAGCGGTGGAAATTTTGACAGGTATTTTTTACAAATCTAATAAATTTTATTTCCTATGAATAGGAAAGTCAACTGCAGAAATTCACGTTTGTTCACCTTCATGATTATTGTAAAATGAATAACTTATGAGGTTACAGTAGATTGAACAAAGTTGATCTAATTAGAGTTATTAGTAGACATCATGTAATGCAAGGTGGAAGGGTTTGGAAACAATTACCTTATTATAAAATTGGAAGCAATGATAAAAATTTTTAAAACAGTGAAACTAAGCCAATGAAAGTAATATTTCCATTTTTACTGGTGTTGTTTGTGAAACAAAAAGCTAGTACTGATGATGAAAAATTATTTAATTTTTGTACTGATTTATTAGAGAACCAAAACAGAAGAACAGTTCATGATTATATAGTTGATAATGCATTTGCAAATATTTTACAAACTATAAGTTTTGAAAATAGTAGAAATTGAATTGAACCTAATCATTTCTTGAGTGCAGTAAAATTGAAAATTATTAAAACTGTGGAAGATAATCTAAGAATACATTGTTGATTGAAAGTAACTTTAAAAGTTTATTGTAAGTACCAAATGCAGACAAAGAAAAATATTCAGGAATTTGATTTCCAAACAGAAAACTATAGCATTACAAATGAAAGAGAATTAATTAAAAAACTTAAGATTGGTAAATGGTATATTTTATGAAGAACGTATAATTTTCAAGCATGGGAATCAAGATGGTCATTAAATAGAATTATAGGACTACAAGTAGGAATTAATAGCTATGTTCCATTGAGAGGGTTATCTTACATTGAATTACTGGGTAAAATAAAAATAAAAAAGCTTACATTAATGTAAAAAATAAACATAAAAAATGTTGTCTGTGGGCTATAAAATCTGCATTATAAGCTGTAGACAAAAAATCTGGAGGAGTTAGAAAATATAAAAATTGTGACTATAATTAATGTATCTATTAATGTTTATTCATTTGATGAAGAATAGTGTATCCATTAAAAAGTGCAAAATGTAAGAGAGAGAAACATGTATATCTCCTTTATTTCAAGGATGGAAGTAATTCACATAATAGTTATATTAAAAATTTATTTAAGTTTGTTTTGAGTCAAATTATGAATGACCAAATTGAAAATTTATTTATGTTTTATGTTTACTCCATTTCACTAGTAAAGAAAAACTAGATAATCCCACATCAAGCTGTTCAATTAATAAAACCATTAAAAGTAAAAATGCCAAAAGTAGAAATGCCAAAATTATCAATTTATACAAAAAGCTCCATTTGTCATTTATGCTGATTTGAAAGTTTGCTATTGAAGGTGGACAACTGCCAACCGAATCCAGAAAATTCATATACAATGAAATATCAAAACATGAACCAAGAGGATTCTACTGGTATATTAAATATATAAATGGTCATTGTAAAGGTCCTGTTGTTTATAGAAGATCAAATTGTCCAAAGATATTTATTGCATGTATTAAAAAAGAAAAGGACTGCTTGAGTTCTGTAATAAATTTCAACAAGTAATAGCGAACACTCTGTTCAAGAATCATAAGAGGGGGAGGTATACTTGGAAAAGGTTGGGTGATAGGAGAAGATTTCAGTGAGTTTACATCATGGTCAGACAGAGATTCTGAAATCAGATCTGGATTGTAAGACGTACCCAGGAGCAGATATAGACTCAGATCACAATGTAGTAGAGATGAAGAACAGTTTAAGAGATTAGTCAGGAAGAATACATATGCAAAAAAGTAGGATACAATATACTAAGGAATGATGAGATACGCTTGAAGTTCTCTAAGGCTGTAGATACAGTAATAAAGAATTGTCCCGTGGGCAGTACAATTGAAGAGGAATGGACATCTGTAAAAACAGCAATCACAGAAGCTGGAAAGACAAACATGGGTATAAAGAAGATAAATGTAAAGGAACCATGGATAACAGAGGAAATACTTCAGTTGATCGATGAAAGAATGAAGTACAAAAATGTTCAGGGAAATTCAGGAATACAAAAATGCAAGTCGCTGAGGGATGAAATAAATATGAAATGCAGGGAATTTAAGGCGAAATGGCTGCATGAAAAATGTGAAGAAATTGAGAAAGAAATGATAGAAGGACTGACTCAGCATATAGGAAAGTAAAACAATCTTCGGTGAAATTAAAAGCAAGGGTAGTAATATTAAGAGTGCAACTGGATTTCCATTGTTAAATGCAGAGGAGAGAGTGCATAGTGGGTAAGAGTACATTGAAGGCATCTGTGAGGGAGAAGATTTGCCTGATGTGATAGAAGAAGAAACAGGAGTAGATTTAGAAGAGATAAGTGATCGAGCATTACAATCAGAATTTAAAGGAGCTTTGGAGGACTTAAGATCAAATAAGACAGAAGGGATCGATAACATTCTGACTTCTATGGTACTAGAGGGAGCTGTAGAGGTCAAAAACTGTAGAGGAAGACAGAGGTTGAAATACATCCAGCAGGGAATTGAGGACATAGGTTGCAAGTCCTACTCTGAGAAGAAGAGGCTAGGACAGGAGAGAAATTCGTGTTGGGCCACATCAAACCTGTTAGAAGACTGATGACTGTAAAAAAAATTAAAAAAGAAGTTGAAGGTATTTGAAATAATTTATTCTAAAGTTGAAGAAATGAAACCATTAACGCCTGAAGTACAATCAAGGCAATAAATGTAAAGTTCGTACACTGTGTATATGTCATTACTCGCAGAAAAATAAATATGTTCAACACCATGATCATTTAACTGGAAAATATATTAATCCACTATGTAGCAAATGTAATTTATAGTTAAAACATACAAGTTCTTGTACTGATTTATTTATTAGTTTTTGGAAGAGATCAGAAAGTTTGGAAATGAGATTTATTGGCACGTTTAAATTTATGGCTTCTTCACTTGATCAACTTTCATCAAATTTGAAGAGATTAAAAAAATTAGAATATTTTTCCCAGAAGAGTCATTTAATCTAGTGATTAGAAAAGGTATATATTCATAAGACTATATGTATTCTTGGAAGAATTTTGAATTACCAGCCAAAGAAAATTATTTTAATAATCTGAATGGCTGTGAAATTAATGATTATAAACATGCAAAAATAGTTTGAAAAAAATCAGTATTAAAATCTAGGTTAATATCATAATATATATCTTAAAACTGAAAATTTTAGAATAATTTTTTAGAAAAACTTATATAAAAACCTATTATCCTGATCCATTTTGGTATTCTATTGCACCACTATTACCTTGGTACTCAATGATGGAAATGATTAAACAACCACTTCATTTATTATATGCTTATTAAATGGTATTAATGATTGAAAAGGGAATAAGAGAAGGAATAACAGTGTTGTAAAAGATATGTTAAAGTAAACAATAAATATATGAAGGTTTTTGATAGTAAATTACCAAATTATTTATCATAATTAGATGTGAATAATTTATGTGGTTATAGTATGAGTCATCATTTACCATATGATGGATATTAATTGGATTGTACAAATGTAAGTCGAATATTGGACATTGTTCAAATTGCATATATTTTTGTATTACATTTAGAATATCCAAAAGAATTACATTATTTACACAAAGATGTACCATTAGCTCCTGGAAATAAAATGTGCCAGGAACTAAAGAAAGCAGATTGTTGCCTACTCTGAATGATAAACATAATCATGTAGTTCACTATAGAAATCTTAAACATTATCTGTTTCTTTGAATGAAAATAACAAAAATACATAGAGTTTTAAAATTTAAACAGTATGATTGATTGAAGAAGTATTGAGATTTAAATACAGAAATGAGAGGTGGATCCAAAAATGATTTTCACAAAATTTATGAATTATTTAGTATTTGGCAAGGCAATGGAAAGTATGAGAAATAGAGTTGATATAAAATGCGTATCAGTCAGAGAAAAGTGTGATAAACTTATAGCAAAACCAAACTTTAAAGGGAGAACTATATTTAATGAAAATCTTGTTGCTATTCATATGAATAAAACAAAAATTACATTAATAAACAAGTCATTGTTGGAATGAGTATACTTCAGTTATCTAAACGACTGATGTATGATTTTCGCTAGAGAATAATGAAACCAAAATATGGAGACAACATGGAGTTGTGTTATCAAGATACAGTCAGTTATATCTACAATATAGAAACTGAAGATTTCTATGAAGTCACGAAAATAATGATTGATACATTTGATACAAGTGGTTATCCTGAAAATAATATTTGTGGTATTCCAGAAGTAAACAAGAGAGTTTTAGGAAAAATGAAAGATGAATCCAATGGAAAAATAATGCAAGAATTTTGTAGTTAAAGAGCAAAACAAAAAACATGCTTATAAAATAGAGAAAAAATCTCAAGGAGCTATAAAATTTATTGTTAAAAGTAGATTAAGGTTAGAAGATTATAAAGATTGTTTGTTTACCAATAGAGAAGAAAAGAAAAAAATTTATATGATTCGAAGTGAAAAACATAAAGAAGAAAGCATTAAGTTCCTGTGATAACGAAAGATACGTTTTGGAAAATAAAATAGATACATTACAATACAGGCATTAAAAATTATAAAAAGTGTAATAAAATTTTTCTGTATAATGGAGACTATAATCAAGAATCTCAGCAACAAAAGAGATTAAAAAACACGGTGAATCAGAGATAAATGTTTATTATAATATTGCCGGATGTGAATATTTAAATACTATATATGGAGAAAAAATTTGTATGGATCTTAATAATGAGTTTAACATTATGTTACCAGGTAAGTATTCTAAATTAATTACTGATTGGGAATTTCAATTAATTGTAAAAGAACAGATGAAAGAGAAAAACACACATTGAGATGAGTTTTGCATTACCTCGGTTCCGAGTGTTCTGAAACCTGTATAGAAAATTGGAATAGAGATCAACATAAACGTCACTTCCGCCCTTCTTATTGCTCATGAAAACCACACATTGCATGTTCTACCACCACACAGCGAGACCTTCAGATGTGGTAGTCCACATTGCTATACACTTCGGTAACTCTAATACCCAGTAGCACGTCCTTTTACATTGATGCATGCCTGTATTCGTCATGGCATAATATCCACAAGTTCATCAAGGCACTGTTGGTCCAGATTGTCCCACTCCTCAATGGCGATTCGGCGTAGATCCCACACAGTGGTTGGTGGGTCACGTCGTCCATAAACAGCCCTTTTCAACTTATCCAAGGCATTGTCGATAGGGTTCATGCCTGGAGAACATCATGGTCACTGTAGTCGAGTGATGTTGTTATCCTAAAGGAAGTCATTCACAAGATGTGCACGATGGGGGCGCGAATTGTCGTCCATGAAGACGAATGCCTCGCCAATATGCACTGTCTGTCGGAGGATGGCATTCACGTATCATACAGCCATTATGGTGCCTTCCATGGCCACCAATGGCGTACGTTAGCCCCACATAAAGTCACCCCAGGACAGCAGGGAATCTCCACCCTGCTGCACTCGCTGGACAGTGTGTCTAAGGCGTTCAGCCTGACTGGGTTGCCTCCAAACACATCTCCAACGATAGTCTGGTTGAAGGCGTATGTGACACTCATCGGTGAAGAGAACATGATGCCAATCCTGAGCCGTCCATTCGGCTGTATCACACTGCATGGTGTCCCGGCTGCAAAGATGGACCTCGCCATGGACGGCGGGAGTGAAGTTACGCGTCATGTAGCTTATTGTGCACAGTTTGAGTCGTAACACGACGTCCTGTGGCTGCACAAAAAGCATTATTCAACATGGTGGCGTTGCTGTCAGGATTCCTCCGAGCCATAATCCGAAGGTAGCAGTCGTCCACTGTAGTAGTAGCCCTTGGGCGGCCTGAGAGAGGCATGTCATCGGCAGTTCCTGTGTCTCTGAATCTCCCCCATGTCCGAACAACATCGCTTTAGTCCACTCTGAGACGCCTGGACACTTCCCTCACCCATCCTGCCATAAAGTAGCAATGCGGACACGATATAACCGCGGTATTGACGTCTAGGCTTAGTTGAACTACAGACGACACGAGGCATGCACCTCCTTCCTGATGGAATGACTGGAAGTGATTGGCTGTCGGACTCCCTATGTCTAATAGCTCATGCATGGTTGTTTACATCTTTGGGCAGGTTTAGTGACATCTCTGAACGGCCAAAGGGGTTTGTCTGTGATACAATATCTGCGAACTGGGATGAGGCAAAACTTTTTTGATGTGTGTATAAAGGAATGAAGAAACTTAAAAATAGAAATAATAAATTTCGTGATATACAGTTCATGATGTGAATTTTATAAAAATTGTATTTTTTCCTATTAAATTTTATATCTTTTAAATGGACAACAGCAAACAGCTGAATGGATAAAAATGGATAAAAAATGCTGTATGGATAAAAAATATTGATGAATTTCATAAAGATAAGTATCGAAAAGGTGATATTGTAATATATGTAAGAAATGTAGCAAAGAATATCAGAAAATTAAAGGTAGATGCGAATGTGGTAGAAGTGTAGTCAAGAGTCGTCTCAAAAAACATTTATAAACATGGGTTCATAAAAATGTTATGGCTGCTGAAGAAGAAAGAATTAGAAACATTTTGGGTAAGGAATGGTACAGTTCTTAAAATTTTTGTCGTACATACACGATTAAAAAAAAATTATTTATTTTCTTACATTGACATTTTTGTTGAAAAAAATAATTATTTTATAATAAGTGCCTGTGATTAGAGAAAATATCCATTTCCATTGATTTTTCTAAGTAATTCATACAAAAATAAGCGTTTTGTAAATGAAAATATCTGAAAGTGTTGTATAGTAGTGTATTTTAACCGGTCCTGGGTAACTAGGTTCGGTCCTGGGTGAGCCAGGACTTAGCAAGGTGAGATAGGACCGGTTGAAATGCACTGCTGAAGGCCGTTAGGCTAGATAAAGTCAAAAGCCATTTCATCAAGGAGGTGAGAATCTCTTTCTTCAGTTATTGGTGTAAGTGAGATATGGATAGAGACAGTGTATTACATACTCGAGACGATTAGGATTTTGATCCTGCAGCCAGTGTGAAGCAAGGCATGAAGGAATTGAAGACATTAACTGCCTCTGAAGATCGATTTATATCAATAGGGAAAGTTGAAAGTTTGTGCCGGACCACGATTCGAACCTAGGCGTCCTGCTCACTGGGCAGATGCATTGACCTCTACGCCATCCAGACACAGTGGTCAACCCAACTATGTGGACTATACCTGCACGCTTCCCGTCAGACCCAAATTCTCAGCTTATCCACACACTGCCGATGTGGTAACCCCTGCCCGTTATCGTCACTACTCACGTCATTTCGCAGATTCCCATAAGGGTTCGAGCTTGGTGTGCATCTGCACTGAAGGTATCACTAGCCGTACTTGCCTCAATTCTAAACGTGTGGTGTCTGTTCCTTCGTGCAGTTATACTGACCACCGTGTCCAGGTGGCGGAGTGGTCAACGCATCTCCCAAGTAAGCGGGAGATCAGGTTTCGACTCCTGGTCTGGGACTTTCTGCATTGATATAAATCAAAGCCCACTGGCAGTTAATGTCTTTAATTACCTTGTGTCTTCACTTCAATTAAATCAAGCAAAACAGAAGTATGTCAGTTAACCTTCAACGACTGACATTCAGTGTATGTGTGAAAGACAGATATAAATTTCGGACTAAGACGCTGTGAACAACTGAAGTACTGAAAAATGGAAACACGTACACCACTTTTGCAAACCACCTCATATAACAGAATTACCGCCCTAGTGGCATAAGAACGTCATTAAGGATGATCATCGAAACGTAGGCACCTAATGCCCACCTACCACAACACGGAATCTTTAAGCATCAAAATGGACATACATCACCTTTCTACCTTGAACACATAATTTTGTGAGACCGAAAATTTCCAATACTGATTTTGCCTGTGTTGTAGAGAACATGCTGTATTAGGATTATACATGATGCTGAAATGGGTAGCCAGTCACAGAACAAGCATAAGGTAACCTTCAACAAATTTTTACGTTGTTCTAAGCTTCTTATTTACGATAAAGTAGCGACTTCAGACCATTGATTCCAAGACACACCCCTGTCATTATGTTTCTCATACTCGGGATGCCACAAACGTCTTGTTACTTGTTCTAAACTTAAAAATTTCTCACAGTCCTTGTCTTGCGAGTGGTAATGTCTGGAGAAAACAAACTTATTTGATGAGAGGAAACTTTATGGTTCCAGAGACCTTTTCAAGTCTCAAACGTCTATTATGCTTGTCTGTAGACTGAAGCGACCAATTTAGGGAAAATACCAAGTAAGCTGAGGCGTGAGTGGGAATGTGGATCGAGCAGCGACGCATACTGACCTAGTGTGTGCTTAGTGGTTAGCACATGTTCCTAGTGAACATTGGTACAAATTTTCATTCGTCCTTTCAGTCTTTATACATAGAAATTGATCTGAATTTCATCGATCATCGTCCGAAGTCCGTACGTTCGGGTGTTGAGATCCACTGCAGTTGGATCGCACACGCCCTGCCGTACTGATCTGTAAATATCGGCCAGTGTCGGTCGTCATCAGAATCCTCCGATGTCGGTGTCACTGTGACGACAGCCTCAGCAGTAGTAAATCAGAGTCACTTCTCGTAGCGAAATGACAGCAAGAGAGAGGGAGAGATAGACAGATAGATAGGTGGAAAGAGAGAGAGAGAGGAAGCAATACAGTCGCACAGACTGGACTACGCATTGTGACCACAGAGCTAGTTAACCGCCGTGACCCCAACAGGTTGTGTGGATACATCGAAGTGTTGGCTCAACACTGGGCCGCTGTAACGAGTGTGGATGTGCCGTGTTCCAGAAAATACATCCATCTCTGCAAAGAGTTCGTGAACATCGTCGCTTTCGCACTGTGTGAAGGAATGTAGTACTCCTTAGCACAGCCTAACTCCCATCAGCACTACACAATCCCCGGACGTCTCCCCCGGCTCCACCTTCAAACCCTCACTCTTACAACTGATAGAAGACCGTGTGTGTTACACTTTACGCCGTGTTCTCTGTAGGCAAACATGTTCTGCTGTAGGGAATAGTCCATAAGTAGGCTGGAAGACCACCGAAAATGCTAGTATTTTTCAGCAGTACAGATTTTGTCGAAAACATTTTTACCTTTTTTTAACTAACCGGCTTACAAAACGTTTGAAATGGTTTGGTTTCGTAATTTCTATTGTAATGATTTTGTTGGCACTCTCCACCCCGTATGCTAGCTCAGCTTAGCAGTCATTTCCTTTACGATGACCTTGACAAAGTAATAAGCACTATTATTTAAAGTCCTGCTCTGAGTACTTTTAGTATTTCTTACACTACCGAGTATAGCTAACGAGCTTTATAATGAACTCTGTATACCAGCATAACATCAGGTAGAGTAACATCAGTAACACTTACAGGATGCTAATTACTGAAGTATATGAAAAGAAACGTAGATTAGTTACAAACTACGCTCTGCACACACTTTTCTTAACATGTAAACGTCACTACAGATATTCGAATTTAGGTTATGGCATGTTCGATATGCCTGTCATCATTGGCGGTGATGTGAAGCAGACGAATAGCGAAATTCTGCATGACCCGCTGAAGCGTCAGAACATCGACGCTGTCGATGACCTCCTTAATGGTTCTTTTCAGCTCAGAAATGATTTTGGGGTTTGCTGGATCCGGAGAAGATGGCGGCCAATAGAGGCCCATGCCAGTGGCCTCTGGGTACCCCAGAGACAGAATTCGGTCCTCAAAGTGCTCCTCCGGACATCAAACAAACACTCTCGATGGGGTCAAGCTCCGTCTTGCGTGAACCACATATTGTCGAAAGCGGGGTCACTCAGGATAATGGAGATGAAAAGATATTCCAAAACCTTCCACAGCAGTCACTGTGCCATCAAGGAATATCGTTCCGATTACTCCGTGTCTGGACGTTGCACCCCACGTCATCAGCCACTGAGGGTGAAGACACTTCTCGATCGCGAATTGCGGATTCTCAGTCCCCCAAATGCGCCAATTTTGCTTACTGACAAACCCATCCAAATGAAAGTGGGCTTCGTCGCTAAATCAAACAGTGCATGCGCATACTAATTCCCATCATGCCCCGCGGCCAACCGTGCAGTTTGAACGTCCTAACGCAGACCGTTCAGAAGTTACGACGCTTTTATTTGATATAGTTCAGTAACTGTCACCGTGTACCTGATGTGTTGAATGTCTTAGTACAATCCTTCAACAGTAACACAGTAACACGTAGTTCAAAATGCACAGAGTTACTATACTATAATGGTAAAACAAAATTATGTTGATTTGTTGTATATAGATGAGGAGAGACAATAATGTGTTTCTCCGAATACGTGTTCCTGTAATTTTATTGTAATCCATGTATAGTGTTTCCATAACAAGATAACACAGAAGGTACAGCGACAAAACTCGGATAGCTCTGCTTCAGTAGGTCTTCCTTGGATAGCTCAGATGGCAGAGTGTAGATTACGAAAGGAAGGTTTTGGGTTTTGATCGCATATTTCGATGCATGCGGAGACTACCTAAAGAAACTTCCGTATAATGTTAGAATAGCCGCACTGTTATTGGCGGTTGGCATTGACTTCTATCCTGAATGGCGTGGGGAGCTTCAGGTGTCGACTAGATGACTGTGCACGCAGACCGTCAGTTATCAGATATAAAGAGATATGTTAAGTGCTGGAGAATTCTCATTTTCAGTTTTCGTTTGTTATTCCGTCTTCTTGGAGACCATCCAATTTAAGCACTCTAGACCGACTTGCGCATATTTTTTGTTTTACTTCGTATAGGTTACCAGCCTCTCGCAGTCTGCCCAGAGGACGGTGTGTCGAAGGCCTGCTGTATTTCCTGTCATTCTTGCCCCCCTCCCCCCCCCCCCCGACCCCTTGGCCAGAATAATGCAGCAGTACTGTGGCTGCAGGCACTCCCCTTTCACATTCTCCAGTCTGCTACACTACATACGCAGTGCTTTGTCAATAGAGTTATAATAATAATAATAATAATACTTGGTACGTATTGTTTAATTTGTTCTTCTAATACCAGCATTATTAATGCTAGACGTGATACCAACGGCAGACACAAACATATGGGAACGTAGCATTGCGTTGTTAGCCGTACTACTGCAGTATACAAACAGGTTTTCATTGTGTTGAATTTTACATTAGAATTTTCTTTTCTGTTTCTAGTTGCTGAACGGATCCTACAGCCTGTTTGCAGTTCTCCACCATTTGAACAGCAAGTGAGACAGAGCGCAATCCGTTTGATGCTTAGAAAAACACATGTGTGCTGCAGCACTGATATATGATGGCTTCGCACAAACTGATCTTCACCTGATTTCATTTAATTATTTCAATATTGTACAAAATGTTATTTGACATGATTCACATGTACTTCATACAGTTCTCTTGACTCTTTTTTTTTACCTTATTTGTTCCAGTTTGTGTGATAAAGAGAATTACGTATGTTGGAATTCTAAACGTTGCTTTGCGACGTAGGTACACAAAGAATAGGCATTATAAAGAATTTGTTATAAATTATAAAAAATAAAGAAGCACTGAGAAGCACAATGTTGTTAAAATGTCTCCTACATCTTAACAGACTTGCATATCCAACTTCACTTTGTCATGCAGCGACCAGGAAGTGTCATCAAATTCAGCTACATTTTTATATTTCAAGTTGTAACGACGACTTACAGTTGTCAGTGAGTCCATACAGTACGCTACAGTATATGGAACGCTACGCAACTCAGACTGCGACACAGAGGCAAGCTGCACTGGCCGAGGGCGGAGCATTAGCATGGAAGCGGCGCTGAAGCGAGTCCGCTGGTTCACACTGGGACAACACCGGCTGCCGCATCGCCCGGCACAACTCGCGCTGCCGTTTCCTCCACTCAGCTGTGTCATACCGTACACGCGCACGAATACTTCAACTCATCTGAGCCTAAAAAACTACTGATTTGTTTGAGTGATGCGGCTGCCAAGTGCTATACCAGCTGCTGCACTCCAAAACACTTCACGGCATTCGCTTCAGAACTGCTACAAATTCGTCGGGCAATAGACCGCGCCGCTCGAACTGTCAACACAACTGGCACTGCTAAGAGTATCCCACGACTTCCACATGGCTGGCAACGCTGGCAACAATGCTGGTGACTACTCTAGAGGTCAGTAAAACTTTGAAAGACGTATCTATTTTGTACGAGCTGTAAATAAATAGTTGCCACTATTAAAAGTTCCAACCCTCGTATATACTGATTATAGAATATGAGTCATGTGGTAAGAATGTATTACTGTCGCAAGTAAATGTGATGAACGGTGAGAGCAGGCGAGATGGCCGACAGACCTCTCACAGAAAACAGCAAATAAACTGGTGTGAACTACGTTGCAACAAAGGAATGCACGAGACAAAACTTCCAAAACGGGACCAGAGTGTCGTAATATGTGGTACTCGTGTACAGGAAATAGAAGGGACGTACAGGCTAGAGGTCCTTGCCTTACACCTCGCTGTTGCCAACTGACATTACACCACGACAGAGACCCAGATTTGAATACAGCGCGCAAACACGTCCATGAGCGGACGGACAGTTCAGAATTTTGTGACAATATATATATATATATATAGGGACACGAAGGAAAACTGAACACGAATCTCCTTCTTCGCAGTCCAACACCGTGACCACATAGCCACAATGCGAGGGCTATTCACCTTCGCTCGATGCTACACATCTTGAGCTTGTCACGGTTCCTATTTATTTCTTTCCCACAGTTCAGTACACCTTCTTTCTGTTTTCACGCTTAATCTGTGTTCAGGTTTTGACCGACTGTCTATCCACTGGGCCATTTCACCAAACAATTTGATGGGGGTGCGATGGGGAGTTTCCCTTATAAGAAAAATTTGCAGCAACCTGTGTCATTCTACCATCGCGGTGGGACCATTACATATGCGGTTTGGCTATGTACTCGGCGGCAAATTACGACCGGTGTACCACAAGACATATGAAGAAGAAAAAACTATGATCGAAAAAAAAGATTTATGATCAACATATGTGTTTAATTATGTTTCTGGCCACGTTTCACAGCAATGACTATTTTGTTGGTTGCGGATATGCTGTAAGATACCCCTCATACTAAGTAGAAGCTTTCTCCAAAAACCAATAACTTAAACCACTACATTTTACTTCTAAGTCAAATCAACAAACTATTTTCGTGAAAAGAGTATTTAGAACCGACATTCCCAGATAAACTAACATAAAAAATATTAGGAGTTGTCCAGATGGACACTTTCTCTCCCTGTGTAGCACCTTTTTTGTGAGTGGCACATGACACGATACGGAATATGTGTGTGTGTTAGGAGTACGGTACTGGGACACTGAGCCCAGTATTGACACCAAATTGCTATGCAAATTAATTAAAGTGACCAATTAATTATCGCTACTCCTACTGTCGAATGTCATCATTGTGTTTTCCACACTTGGCACGTGGATCCTGGCACCCCTGCCGACACCTTCCCCTCCCCCCCCTCTCCCCCACCCATCTAAACAACTGACGGGAGTTTCGAATTTTTATGGGAATTTCGTATTTTGATGGGAGTTTCGTATTTTCGCAGGAGTTTCTTTGACTGAGTGCTGTGCTAACACCCCACGCAAACCCCCGCCCGGGACTGGGGAGAATTAAAAAAGGCAGTGCCCTTTCCAGGACTCGAACCCTGGCTCTTCTCATGGAAAATCAAACTGCATCCCCAACAAAATAAAACTGTCGAGGATAGGAAGCTTAGGCTAGTGTACTTTGTTTATTTTGGTTAGGAAACTGATGTTAAGATCGGTCCTAATTACGTAATTAATCACAAAGTTCGTTTCTAATAACATAACCATATGCAAAGCGCTACATGAGGAGTGCCTGAAATGACAATTGACGATGCCGTACAACCGGTGTTACCCTGCCGAGAAAAAATTTCATAATACCATCCGAAACTAGTGACAGACGTGCTCAATATCTACCCTTCGCCTACTGGCTGTCTGGTGTGTGTGTGTTGGCTCGATGTGGATGGTTGACACAGGTGGGCGTCCGTCGATCGCGACAACTCAGATCTGCAACTGTTAAAACAAACTTCTCGCTTTGTTTGTTTAGTTTCAGATACTATCTCCCTTTAACAGATATCCGCGTATCGATGGAGCAGCACATCGAAATGTATAAGCGGCCCTCGCTTATAATTGAAGCAATGGTGTTCGAAGCATGTCTGTCTTCTTTACTGCTACACACAGCGACTGCACCACTCGGTACCGCAACAACCCCCTTTACCTGAAACACTAAACCAAATATCCTTCGCGTTTTCGCGACTGGTTTATAAGCTTACGCGAAACTTGATAACAGTAGTTTTTATACCCGGTTTGCAAATGAATATTCAAACGTAGATAATATGATATCTCAAATTATAAGTTCCACCATTCAAGCCGAGGCCACATTATAGTCTTGCCCGCACGATGTTGATTTGAGAATATTATAGCGTCGTCGTTAATGCGTCGCTACTGTGCTAATTCAACAACGCCAACGTCGTAAATCCAGAGATAAAGTATTCTCTAAATAACTTACAGAAAGCGAAGTGACAAAGATGTTCAATTACTGTTCACTAATAATAATGTTACTCAAGCACCTTTAGCTTCGACCTTCTATCAAGAAAACAATTATTTCACAGTTACACAATAAAGTTCAATTAAATGCTGTATACGACACGAAGTATTAAAGGTATAACTGAGTTTATTGAACTTCTGAATTATCTAACCACTGCACTAGAAAGCACACCGATTTGTCATTCAAGGAATTGAAACTAGGATTTGCATCTGCAATTCTGACATTGACTACAGCTACCGACAACAAGACGTACCTGGGAATACTTCATGATTGCGTGTATATGTTTCCTACTCAAGTCTTTGTGTAGAGTTTATGTCAGCGTTTGGTATATTGCTGGGTCCTTCAATGTTGGTGACGATCACAGATCACGACGACTAAGTCCCAGAACTGACTAAGTATCAGACGAGTTACTTTTCCCTCGCATACAATATCTGTTCCGTTGTCTGCTAAACGGTAAATGTTCTATCACTTTTCTTCAGAACTTTGACTAATACGTCAAGACGATACTTAAAAAACTTTAAAATTCCAGATCGGTCTGAAACAATCTAGTATCGAAGCGTGCTTCTATCGCGGCGCCTACAAGAGAGCGAATTAATATCTCCATTGAAGTTTTTCATTGTAGTCGCAGCAAACTTACAGCTCGATGCTGTTACAACTCTTTTCTTGGATAAATGTTATCTCTGATCACTTTATCTGGTCTGGGTTTTAATCTTCGTAAAGCATATATTTGGAATTCTTTATTTAGAGTTTCATGCTTCGTAGATTAAGTGATCATCTGATAGTATTTCATTTAGTTCTTTCTGTGGAATAGATGTTGTTAGGTCCCTAGTATTTATTTAGGTCAAACTTTCAATAGTGTTAATATTTTGTTGCCAGTAGCTACCATCAACTAATTTTTATATATTTTGAAACATCCCCTTAGAAGAATTAATGAATGCTGATTAACCCCTTACGTTATTTGATTTTCAAGCAGCTGAGCATTACTGAACGTACTCAGACATTTCGCTCTTTACCTATTCTGATCAACACTAAACACACAATATTTTTAGCACAACACAATCTGACTTTCAATAATCCCTACAGAAGAATGGCCCTGACTAACAAAAACCTATACCTTTCATGAATCACTTACCTCACAAAAATCTTCGTTACTCGAACTACTGCAATACAGCGAGCGCCAAATCAAACTACTGAAGGCACTAACTACTGATTGGCATAGTAAGCAAATGAAAGATTTTGACAGAGAACAAACGATGTATTTACCTTAATAATATTCAAAAGTCATCATATATATATCAGTTCATGATATACAGTATTACAAATTTACTCTTTCTGATGGACGCACGTCCAGATCGTACGCTCTCAAAATTTTCCCATTTCTCTCCCCACATCCACCACTGATGGCTCACCTCCATCTGCGCAAAGCTACGCGCTGTTCACATCCAATTGCCCAACACTACATTAGCGAATATTCCAACAATGCCAACCAGCCACAGACTGCACACAGCACAGCCAGTGATTTTCATACAGAGCGCTACGTGACGTTACCAACATAAAAACCTAAACAGCCTACTTACCCTTTTTCTGTCAAAAGAGATGTCATTAGGGGCTCTATATTTGGGATGTTATACTGGAAAAAGACTGGAGTGGAGGGTTACGATCTTTATTTTTGGGCGGGAATTGTGTGCAACTGATGAGATGCTGGAGTTGGACAGAGAGGAGTTCAATAAGTGCATTACCTGTAAGCATACAGCTGAGGACAGTATATAGGCATCAGAGTTCACTACAGAAGCCTCCCCCTGCATTGCTGGACAATTACCCTGCAGCCCAGGTAATCGAAGCCAATACATGCTACAAGATCTGACAGAATATGCTTCACTGTTCTAACTACACATCGAAATTGCCCTGAAAAAAAAAAAAAAAAAAGAAACAGCACTGATAATCAATGAGTCGTAATGCAACACATGATTAGGGAAAATCGTCGTTCCAAAAGATTGCGCCAGGAGAGAGGAGCGACAGCTGAACGTGTGTTCTGCTCGATGTTCGGTCAGGAACTAGCGAAATTATAGATATTCCCGCCTCCCGTCATCAGTCCTTCTCCCGCCCTCCCTCCACCTACGGTCAGGACGCAGCCTTCTTCAAACGGCCAGCTGCCACTGCCTCTGCTGGCTAAAGGCACTGCAGTACCTGGGAGCAGAGTATTCGCCCAGCTGCGGTTGGAGCAGCCTGCAGGATGGGGCACGTGGCTGGGTGGCCGAGGCGGTAGCTCTTTACTGACATAAAAGACCGTAACACCAAAAAATACAGCAAGATAAATGACGGACACAACTGGCTTGTTTAAAATGTAACTGCACGCTGACCAAAGCACAAATGGTTCAAAAGGCTCTGAGGACTATGGGACTTAACATCTGAGGTCATCAATCCCCTAGAACTTAGAACTACTCAAACCTAACTAATCTAAGGACATCACACACGTCCATGCCCGAGGCAGGATTCGAACCTGCGACCGTAGCTGTCGCCCGGTTCCAGACTGAAGCGCCTAGAACCACTCGGCCACAGCGGCCGACGACCAAAGCAAACCTGCCTCTAGTGACCACACACACACACACACACATACACACACACACACTTGACCGTCCCCCAACTTGCCCCTGCAAGCGCCGGCCGTTTTGTGATGGAGAACACTTGTCAACGCACCTCCTACATACGAGCAACTGTTAAAAGAGAGAACACAATCGCGACGATAACAAATGTCCTCTTTCAACGAAAATAGGCGCAGTCCATTTGCTTTTAGTTTGATGAGCAAAATCGGTATAGTTTGTACATTCGATTGCAGGATACCATCCGCATTTGTCTCTCTCCACCCTTCTCCCGTTATTTGTGACATCCCACGAAGTGAGAAAAAGGAAAAAAATCTACAGCACTACAGCCAAACTGCAGAGGTCAAGCTATACGTATTCTATACATCTTCACCCTGCGTAAAATCGAAAAAAAAATCCACTAATTTTATATGAAAACTACCGATCACTGCAGAATGTCGTTGTTATTTCGAAACTATCACTGATGTAAAGAAAAAGCGAGAATTTAAACACCGAAGAGAAAATATATATGTTAACCAGTTTTTTTTTTCAGCTTGATGTAGAAATTACGCAGCCTGAGAGTGTCCCTCTTGTTCAAATCAGTGTCTGTAAGTAAACTGTCATGCATGTGCGTATTACACACATTTCAGACACACGAAATGACATTAAAAATGCAGCGTTTCCGCGCCATTTGCTCACATGTCGCACGACATTCGACAGCAACAAGCCATAATTTAAGAGGACATTGCCATTTTCTACACGATGGCAGGCCCTGTTTTACTAACGCAATGCTTTATTGTACAGGCGTTTACAAAACAAATCGTATAAGAATGTCACCTAGTAGAGAACCCTATAAGATTCCTCCAACAATCAAATACCGTATGCGTGATGACATTTAACTTTTTCTTTTTTTTGCTCTGCCTCTAGTGACCTGTGTGTAAAGTTTCTGTCATCCACCATACAATCATTCGCATTAGCAGCATATTCTTGCGTTCTGGTTTCGTAAGCAATTTCATTATAACAGAACAGCATGTTTCACACAATCTACTCACATGTCATTTCTAGGTTCCACCATGAGCTATAATTCAAGTGGTTTGTACTTTATAATTAGATGTCATGAAGTATGAAGTAACACTGGACTTGTCGTAACACTTATTTTTCAATATGCAGTCATGGCGATAGTAAGAAAAACAGTCATTACCTCATGAGAATAGATAGAGTCGCTTTCTGTTAGTTTTATTAGCAAAATCCTTGTAGTTTGAGGGCATTCCGCGTCTCTAAATTACAAATTGTCGTGCAAAGAGCATTACATTCATTTCAGACATATAAAATGCTGATTCAGATCAGCATCCACACAGCTATTTAGTACGTTCGAGGGCACTCCGTATCGTTATTTTGTAACATGTGTATTTATGCTGAATGATCATTTCTGTCATGTCGGTGCCTTCATGGTATTAACTTCAGACAGTGGAATAATACTTCAGAATTTATGGCACAGTTGACTTACGTGAAACGTTTTAAACTCTGTCCTTCTGGAGCTCCAGCATGCATAAACGACACGTTTCTTCTTAACCATCACCGCAACGCTCTATGTGTACTATACATACTCTCCTCGACATGCACGCGTCTGGAGAGATCCTGTGCAGTTGGGTGGGTGCTGTGGCGAAGACAGGTGTGGAACAGACTTCCCTGGACAGCAGTTACGGACACAGACGTGGATGTAGTGGGTACAGGGCGCTGGTCAGTTGCAGTTTAAACAGGCAACTATGTTGCAGGGAAGACTAGTCAATGACAGTGTGGTGGGATCTGTCGATCTCTGACTTTATCCTACGAATTCGAGAATACTCTGTGACTCCCATAGACACAGGGAAAGATGGCCAGTGGTAATCGTGAATTCTGCACTATGATCGAGGTACTGTAAATATGGAGATAACCTAGTTGCATCGGTATAGGAACCTGTCTGGTATACTTTGGTGTATGTGGTCGGATGGACGCACTGCATAGTCATTTATCTGCATTCGCAATCTAGTATACGGTAGCTGCAAAGCAGCGGAGGGGATACAGAAACTGGAAAGCATTCTGCTGTGTCATTGGCCGGCGTTGACATTACGGAACAACTGCTATAATTTGATGTATATGGCAGAATGGATGCACTGCACAGTCATCTATCAGCATTTGCAATTTAGTATATGGTATTTGCAAAGTAGTGGAAGGGCGATATAGCGATGATGCAGAAATTGCTTTGTCGTTGGCTGGTGTTGAAATTACGGAACAACTGGAAAAATTGCTAATATTGATCCTGCTCTCAACTGTTCTGCATATTACAATACATCGTCCCATTTCGATGGTGTCTTTCTCGTCCCACCCGTCCACTGGTATGCTGCTGATTACCACATAATGATTGAGTGACACCTCTTGGCTGAAATGGAGGGAGCCTTGGCGGAACACTGGATATCTGCTCCTTGTCACTGTGCGGCATGGTATTAGATGTAGAGGTTATCATCTTCAGACAGTTGTTTGGAAGCCTTCCTCAATGCTGCAGGCTCGTCCTATTTACATAAGCTGCAATGATCTCCACATTTGTTTTTCACCAGTAAGACGATAGTATATCTCTTTATTTCTACTACCTTGCCCGTGTTCTGAACACACCTTTTGGCGATGGTCATCACTGGAACAGTAATCATGTGCATGACTGCAAAGTGAGGAAACAATGCAGTTCAAAACGAAACACCGAGACATCCGCTACCCCATCACTGTGGAAGATGTGATTAGCTGTATAGATCATCACCTTCGGATAGCTGTTTGGAAACGCTCTACAATGCCACAAGCACATCCAGTTTTCATATATTATGATGTCTTCCACGCTTTTGTCAATGAGATACATCGCCTCTGTGTTTTATTTCTGCCATCCTGTGTGTTGTGGGAGCTACATAGTTTGTACCGTGCAGTGTTCAGCTTTCTGTGAGACCCAATGGAGTGAAACATGTTAATTTCGGTTTAGTATCTGACACAGAACTCGAGGACATGGTAGAAAAACGAAGTGTATGGCAAGGTAAAAAGCTGTAGTCATACTGTGCTTGGATGTGTTACAGCTAAAAAGCAATGTGTTAAGCTGCTTATGAAAGACAAACACATGACCCCTCTCGTGTGATTGATACTCTGTTGGATATGGTCCTCTTCCAGTACAGGCGGCAAAACTTTGCACAGGTCTATGCAAGTGACTTCGACCACTAGCTGCCTACTCCAATGGAGCAATACGTGTATATGTAATATTCTCGATGTCAACAGGCAGCGAGAGACGCGGTAAAAACTTGTAGGACGTTCTATTACAAGAAGTGGTATGGCTGATTAAAGTTTAGATGCAGATAGTTGGTAGTTTTTTATGTACTCTGCATGATTCAAAATAACTACACCAATTTTGCTCATAAAACTAATAGATACCGGCTGCATCTATTCTCGAGGAATCATGAGAGCTTTTATTATTGTTATCATGATTGCATGTTTAAAAATATGTGTTACTACAAGCTCGGTGTGATTTCATACTCCATAATATCTAATTTTAAAGTAGACACCACTTGAATTGTAGCTCATTGTGGAACCTAGAAATGGTGTTTTTCCTGAGATGTAAGTAGATTACATAGGACATGCTGTTCTGTGATGATGTGATGATCAAATTGTTTACGAAATTAGGACGCAAGAAAGTGCTCCTATTGCTAATGATTGTCTGTTGGATGACAGAAACTTTGCCCGCATCTCGTGGTCGTGCGGTAGCGTTCTCGCTTCCCACGCCCGGGTTCCCGGGTTCGATTCCCGGCGGGGTCAGGGATTTTCTCTGCTTCGTGATGGCTGGGTGTTGTGTGATGTCCTTAGGTTAGTTAGGTTTAAGTAGTTCTAAGTTCTAGGGGACTGATGACCATAGATGTTAAGTCCCATAGTGCTCAGAGCCAAAAAAAAAAAAGGAAGTTAGGTGTCATGATGCACACAGTATTTGTTTTCGACGTCTTGGAGGAATCTTACAGAGTTCTTTACTAGATGACGTTAGGAGACATTCTCTCAGGATTTGTTTCGTAAACGCTAGTGCAATATAGCATCACCTGCCATAGTGTAGAAACAGCAACGTCCTATTAAATTATAGCTTGTGGTTGTTGAATGTAAAATGATTGTGTTTTTTCCGAAATGTGAGCAAATGGCGTGAAAGTCTGTATTCTGTAGTGTTATCTCACGTGCCTGAAACATTTTTGATACGCAAGTGCATGACAGTTTATTTACAGACACCGGTTTGAACATGAGGGACAGTTTCAGGTCATGTAATTTGTCTATCAATCTGAAAGAAATTGGTTTACACAGATATTTTTTCTTTGGAGTTCAAATTCTCGGTTTCCTCGTTACCCTGATGACAGTTTCAAAATAACTAGGACATTCTACAGTGACCGGTACTTTTTGTGATTTTACGCAGGGTGGTGATGTATAGGGCATTTGTAGTTTGGTGGTCTATAACTGGATGTGGTGGTCTGGTTTTTTTCACTTTGATGGATGTCTCAAAATAGTGGGAGGCAAGGTAAAGAGAGATGTGGATTGTATCCTGCAGTCAGACATAAAAGCTATAGCGATTTTTCTCATAAAGGTAAAAAAAAATGTACTTTGCCTATTTTTGTGGAAAGAGGGTATCTACAATCGTGGGATTGTGTTTTATATTTCAACAGCTGCTCGCTTTTAGAAGATGTGTTGACAAGTGTTCTCTGTTTCAGAACAGAAGGTGCTTCTGGGGACGGTGTGGGGAATGATCCAGTATGTGCGTGATGGGCGCCGGAGGCAGCTGCTCTTCGGTCGGGTGTGATTGTAATTTAGACGAACAAGCAAGATGTGCTTGTGATTTATCTCACTTTGTTCTTCGGTGTTGCGGCCTTTTGTTTTAGCAAACATCCGCAACCTCGACCACCTAGCTACATGCTCCCTCGGAGGCTGCTCTAACCGCAGCTGGCCAAAGACTCTACTCCCAGGTATGGCAGAGGCGGTGGCAGCTGGCCGTTTCAAGATGCCTGCATCCGCACTGTAAGCGGAATGGGGGAGGGAGTGGGAGGGATGAGGGGAAGTAGGAACAGCCGTAATTTCGCTTGTTCTGGTGTAACCACAAGCGCCGGAACGAAAATGCAGTACGCAAGACCAGAGAAGGCGGTGAGGAAACGTCGGCCAGCGGTGCGCAGAACTGGACCGCGCCGCGTCAAGAGCGACACCTGGGAGAAGTGAATATAAGCGCCGCTCCTGCCAGATCGGCCCAGTCTGCCACGCACGCACGCACGCACGCGGCACGCACGACACTTGCGCTGTGGCTGCCGAAGTGTGCGGACGCTCTGTGCTGAAGCTGCCGAGTGAAACCTCTCGCTCGTGATTTTGTAGCGGTCGGTTGCGCGGATTCACGCAATTGGCTACTCGCCTTGCGTGTTCTCGCTAACCAGCGTTTTCTCTTTCAGAGCCGACAACAGCCCGCAAGGACCTTTAGGAACTCGTGCGGCAAAATCCACGTGGCGTGACCCCATTCTCTGAGAAAGCAAACTGTCGTGTCTTCCAAAAGAGGCAAAATTGCCGTGTTCGGGGTTGCGACATGGAGGAGGAGCTCGAACGAGACTATCGCTCCGGCGAGACTGAGGGTGAGGCAGATGGCGGTCTAAGGGAAGTTTCCCGGACGACGGCGGCGTCTGGCTCCCAATCACCGACGAGGACGACGAGTGGGAGTGTTACTCGCGGTCGTCGGACGAACATGGAAACTTCCGCGAACGGACGGCGCCGCGCCCGCACACTCTCTCTGCCAAGACGAGGGATCGAGCCGCCGATCTCCCTGGCAAAGAAGGAACTTGCCGCCGCCATGGCCATGCTGACTCCCGATGAGTATTGCATCGCCATGCAACGTCTGGCCACGGGAACCGATGCGGACAGGAAGGAGGTTGTAACGAGACTCCGGCCCCTGTTACCTGTGGGTCGCGACATGCAACTGCCTGTCGCAGTTGCCACGACAGCTGCCGCACAGGTTCTAACGAGACTCCGGCCGCTGTTACCTGTGGGTCGCGGCATGCAACTGCCTGTCGCAGTTGCCACGACAGCTGCCGCGCAGGTTCTAACGAGACTCCAGCCCCTGTTACCCGCGGGTCGCGACATGCAACTGCCTGTCGCAGTTGCCACGACAGCTGCCGTGCAGGTTCTAACGAGACTCCGGCCCCTGTTACCCGCGGGTCGCCACATGCAACTGCCTGTCGCAGTTGCCACGACAGCTGCCGCACAGGTTCTAACGAGACTCCGGCCCCTGTTACCTGCGGGTCGCGACATGCAACTGCCTGTCGCAGTTGCCACGACAGCTGCCGTGCAGGTTCTAACGAGACTCCGGCCCCTGTTTCCTGCGGGTCGCAACATGCAACTGCCTGTCGCAGTTGCCACGACAGCTGCCGCGCAGGTTCTAACGAGACTCCGGCCCCTGTTACCCGCAGGTCGCAACATGCAACTGCCTGTCGCAGTTGCCACGACAGCTGCCGCGCAGGTTCTAACGAGACTCCGGCCCCTGTTACCCGCGGGTCGCGACATGCAACTGCCTGTCGCAGTTGCCACGACAGCTGCCGTGCAGGTTCTAACGAGACTCCGGCCCATGTTACCTATGGGTCGCGACGTGCAACTGCCTGTCGCAGTTACCACGACAGCTGCCGCGCAGGTTCTAACGAGACTCCGGACCCTGTTACCCGCGGGTTGCGACATGCAACTGCCTGTCGCAGTTGCCACGACAGCTGGCGCGCAGGTTCTAACGAGACTCCGGCCCCTGTTACCCGCGGGTCGCGACATGCAACTGCCTGTCGCAGTTGCCACGACAGCTGCCGCGCAGGTTCTAACGAGACTCCGGCCCCTGTTACCCGCGGGTCGCAACATGCAACTGCCTGTCGCAGTTGCCACGACAGCTGCTGCGCAGGTTCTAACGAGACTCCGGCCCCTGTTACCTGCGGGTCGCGACATGCAACTGCCTGTCGCAGTTGCCACGACAGCTGCCGCGCAGGTTCTAACGAGACTCCGGCCCCTGTTACCTGCGGGTGCGACATGCAACTGCCTGTCGCAGTTGCCACGACAGCTGCCGCGCAGGTTCTAACGTGACTCCGGCCCCTGTTACCTGCGGGTCACGACGTGAAACTGCCTGTCGCAGTTGCCACGACAGCTGCCGCGCAGGTTCTAACGAGACTCCAGCCCCTGTTACCCGCGGGTCACGACATGCAACTGCCTGTCGCAGTTGCCACGACAGCTGCCGCGCAGGTTCTAACGAGACTCCGGACCCTGTTACCCGCGGGTTGCGACATGCAACTGCCTGTCGCAGTTGCCACGACAGCTGGCGCGCAGGTTCTAACGAGACTCCGGCCCCTGTTACCCGCGGGTCGCGACATGCAACTGCCTGTCGCAGTTGCCACGACAGCTGCCGCGCAGGTTCTAACGAGACTCCGGCCCCTGTTACCCGCGGGTCGCAACATGCAACTGCCTGTCGCAGTTGCCACGACAGCTGCTGCGCAGGTTCTAACGAGACTCCGGCCCCTGTTACCTGCGGGTCGCGACATGCAACTGCCTGTCGCAGTTGGCACGACAGCTGCCGCGCAGGTTCTAACGAGACTCCGGCCCCTGTTACCTGCGGGTGCGACATGCAACTGCCTGTCGCAGTTGCCACGACAGCTGCCGCGCAGGTTCTAACGTGACTCCGGCCCCTGTTACCTGCGGGTCACGACGTGAAACTGCCTGTCGCAGTTGCCACGACAGCTGCCGCGCAGGTTCTAACGAGACTCCAGCCCCTGTTACCCGCGGGTCACGACATGCAACTGCCTGTCGCAGTTGCCACGACAGCTGCCGCGCAGGTTCTAACGAGACTCCGGCCCCTGTTACCTGCGGGTCGCGACGTGAAACTGCCTGTCGCAGTTGCCACGACAGCTGCTGCGCAGGTTCTAACGAGACTCCGGCCCCTGTTACCTGTGGGTCGCGACATGCAACTGCCTGTCGCAGTTGCCACGACAGCTGCCGCGCAGGTTCTAACGAGACTCCGGCCCCTGTTACCCGCGGGTCGCAACATGCAACTTCCTGTCGCAGTTGCCACGACAGCTGCCGTGCAGGTTCTAACGAGACTCCGGCCATTGTTACCCGCGGGTCGCGACATGCAACTGCCTGTCGCAGTTGCCACGACAGCTGCTGCGCAGGTTCTAACGAGACTCTGGCCCCTGTTACCTGCGGGTCGCGACATGCAACTGCCTGTCGCAGTTGCCACGACAGCTGCCGCGCAGGTTCTAACGAGACTCCGGCCCCTGTTACCCGCGGGTCGCGACATGCAACTGCCTGTCGCAGTTGCCACGACAGCTGCCGCGCAGGTTCTAACGAGACTCCGGCCCCTGTTACCTGCGGGTTGCGACATGCAACTGCCTGTCGCAGTTGCCACGACAGCTGCCGTGCAGGTTCTAACGAGGCTCCGGCCCCTGTTACCCGCGGGTCGCGACATGCAACTGCCTGTCGCAGTTGCCACGACAGCTGCCGTGCAGGTTCTAACGAGACTCCGGCCCATGTTACCTGCGGGTCGCGACATGCAACTGCCTGTCGCAGTTGCCACGACAGCTGCCGCGCATGTTCTAACGAGACTCCGGCCCCTGTTACCCGCGGGTCGCAACATGCAACTGCCTGTCGCAGTTGCCACGGCAGCTGCCGTGCAGGTTCTAACGAGACTCCGGCCATTGTTACCCGCGGGTCGCGACATGCAACTGCCTGTCGTAGTTGCCACGACAGCTGCCGTGCAGGTTCTAACGAGGCTCCGGCCCCTGTTACCCGCGGGTCGCGACATGCAACTGCCTGTCGCAGTTGCCACGACAGCTGCCGTGCAGGTTCTAACGAGACTCCGGCCCATGTTACCTGCGGGTCGCGACATGCAACTGCCTGTCGCAGTTGCCACGACAGCTGCTGCGCAGGTTCTAACGAGACTCCGGCCCCTGTTACCTGCGGGTCGCGACATGCAACTGCCTGTCGCAGTTGGCACGACAGCTGCCGCGCAGGTTCTAACGAGACTCCGGCCCCTGTTACCTGCGGGTGCGACATGCAACTGCCTGTCGCAGTTGCCACGACAGCTGCCGCGCAGGTTCTAACGTGACTCCGGCCCCTGTTACCTGCGGGTCACGACGTGAAACTGCCTGTCGCAGTTGCCACGACAGCTGCCGCGCAGGTTCTAACGAGACTCCAGCCCCTGTTACCCGCGGGTCACGACATGCAACTGCCTGTCGCAGTTGCCACGACAGCTGCCGCGCAGGTTCTAACGAGACTCCGGCCCCTGTTACCTGCGGGTCGCGACGTGAAACTGCCTGTCGCAGTTGCCACGACAGCTGCTGCGCAGGTTCTAACGAGACTCCGGCCCCTGTTACCTGTGGGTCGCGACATGCAACTGCCTGTCGCAGTTGCCACGACAGCTGCCGCGCAGGTTCTAACGAGACTCCGGCCCCTGTTACCCGCGGGTCGCAACATGCAACTTCCTGTCGCAGTTGCCACGACAGCTGCCGTGCAGGTTCTAACGAGACTCCGGCCATTGTTACCCGCGGGTCGCGACATGCAACTGCCTGTCGCAGTTGCCACGACAGCTGCTGCGCAGGTTCTAACGAGACTCTGGCCCCTGTTACCTGCGGGTCGCGACATGCAACTGCCTGTCGCAGTTGCCACGACAGCTGCCGCGCAGGTTCTAACGAGACTCCGGCCCCTGTTACCCGCGGGTCGCGACATGCAACTGCCTGTCGCAGTTGCCACGACAGCTGCCGCGCAGGTTCTAACGAGACTCCGGCCCCTGTTACCTGCGGGTTGCGACATGCAACTGCCTGTCGCAGTTGCCACGACAGCTGCCGTGCAGGTTCTAACGAGGCTCCGGCCCCTGTTACCCGCGGGTCGCGACATGCAACTGCCTGTCGCAGTTGCCACGACAGCTGCCGTGCAGGTTCTAACGAGACTCCGGCCATTGTTACCCGCGGGTCGCGACATGCAACTGCCTGTCGCAGTTGCCACGACAGCTGCTGCGCAGGTTCTAACGAGACTCCGGCCCCTGTTACCTGCGGGTCGCGACATGCAACTGCCTGTCGCAGTTGCCACGACAGCTGCCGCGCAGGTTCTAACGAGACTCCGGCCCCTGTTACCCGCGGGTCGCGACATGCAACTGCCTGTCGCAGTTGCCACGACAGCTGCCGCGCAGGTTCTAACGAGGCTCCGGCCCCTGTTACCCGCGGGTCGCGGCATGCAACTGCCTGTCGCAGTTGCCACGACAGCTGCCGCGCAGGTTCTAACGAGACTCCGGCCCGTGTTACCTGTGGGTCGCGACGTGCAATTGCCTGTCGCAGTTGCCACGACAGCTGCTGCGCCAGCTGTCGCACCAGCCGTGGTGGCTACTGAAGCCGCCACGCCCTCACCAACGTCCAGGCTGGCAACACCTGACGAGCCTGCCGAGGTCGAGAAAACCTCACGGAAGCGCCCAGCTGCAGCCGTAGAGGACACTCCCTCCCCCCAGGCAAGTTCCGGTCGCGCCAGGCGGAAGAAGAGGAGGGTGCGCCGCAGGACGACGACCGCATCGCCGAGGAAGCCGGTGAAGAAGGCTTCATCGCGCCCTCCCGGCGCCACACAGCGGGACCCAGGTCGTTTGGACCGGTGACGCCAGAACAGGTCGAGGCTGCAAACCGGTTTGCAGATCTACCTGAAGTAGCCGAGACCGACGGGGACGGGACAACACCGACTACGACGACGAAACCGCCCCGCCGCCCTCCGCTGATTACCATCCATTGGAGTAAGGAGTACAGCGAGCTCAGAGAGAAGCTGTACTCCATCGTAAAACCGCTGAAGATGTTCGCGGGGACCGATATTTACAAGGTCAGAGCAGAGTCCATAGAGGACCATGCAAAACTCGTGCAACTCTGTGAGACGGAGAAGTTGTTCTGCTTCACGCAGAGTACAGAGCAGCTGAAGCAGCTGAAGGTCGTCGTCCGTCACCTGCCGCTGAAGATGGAACCGGCGTTCCTACAGCGGCAGCTGGAGAAACTCGGCTTCCAGACCCGCCACGTCGCCCAGGACCCACAGCGACATGCCCTTGTTCCTTGTGGTCTTAGTCGACAATGTGGACAACCGGAAAATTTTTCAGGTTGGAAACATTGCCGACTTCGACGTGAAAGTCGAACCACTCCACGCGAAAGGCAGGCGAGCCCAGTGCTTCAACTGCCAACGCACGGACCACGTGGCCAAGTTCTGCAGGATGCCTGTGCGTTGCTGCAAGTGCGCCGAGGAGCACCCGTCGCGTGACTGCCCGAAGAAGAAGGAGGACCGACCGACGTGCTGCAACTGTAACGGGGACCACTTCGCCTGTTACCGGGCATGCGCCGCATTCGAGAGCGGGAAGACGGCCAGCCGCGTAAACCAGAGCCGCAGCTTCGCGGACGTTGCTAAAACCCGTCTCACACGGAGCAAGGTTCGCCACAAGTTGGCGAGATGGTGTGCATGCCTGCCGGCTTGCAGGGAACGAGCCGGCTATCGTCCATGCCGAAGCTCTCCCATGGTGCAAGATCGGCAGCATGTTGTGTTGTGATCGGCTGCATGTTGTATCGAACGAAGATGGCTGCTTCAGGTACAGATGTTCAGAGCAAACTGGCGTTATTAACTGTTTTGGTGGTAAACGATGCAGAAATGCATGCTAATGCGAGAAGAAGAAATAAAGAATGGACGAAAAACTGTATTAAGAGGCGAAACGCTGGAAAAAGGTGTGCTCTCCATGCTTCATAAAGAGTTGAGGTTAATTCGCATAACACCTACTTTTGTTTGAAAAGTATCACCATTTCATTACTGTTAGATTTTATAAATATACCAATAATGACTGTTATATACGACTTTATTTTATAGGATAGAAGATCGTACATCCTTTGCAAATTTCATACGAATGGATGTATTAGTATTTGCAACTCTTTTGAGTGCTTCTGCCCGCAAGTGTTTATTATAATAGTTTGCGCTTTTCACGACGTACAGACTCTGTTCTTCCCTATAAGTACATATCAATGTTTCAATCGCTTCCTTGACCACTGCGGTGCCATTATTTAATAATTATAAGAACTTCCTACCGCACCTCACAACAGCAGAAAAGCAACTATCAACAAAGGCTTCCCGCCCAAGCTCTCCGCGTCTGACATCACAAACGAAACGCCTCATGACTGGCCAACGCAGGTAGCACGCAGGGAACCTTGCAAGAAAAATAGCACCGGACCTATCCTGGAAATCTTACAAGGTTCCCAGCAACGTAGCCCGCTAGCAGACGACGGAGCCCGCAAGGTAGCCGCCGCGCAAGCCAGCAAGGAAACTTGCAGCGAATCTTGCTCCGTGTGAGACTGGCTTAAGGGGAAGCCGGCCGCCCCGTCCGAGAGGCCAGGGCCGCTCGCAGCGGAGGCCGCAGCGGCACCGCAGCCGTCGCAGCCGCCCTCCCCTCGCCCGCGGCACCGCCTGCAGTCGGCGGAGGCCGGCCTGCCGGCGGCCGCGGCTGTAGGGAGGGTTGCCGCCCGCGCAGGGCGTTCCCAGCACGCAGCTCCGCTGCTGACTACGGGAAACGTCGCGAAGAAGTCAAAGCTTCCCGAAACGGCGAAGGAAGACACCACCGAGCTGGCGGCGCTCCTGCGGTCGCTCGACCAGCTGATGACGCAGCTACCGGTCCTCGTGGGAGCAGTGACGGCGGCCCTCCAGGCCACCGCCGGGAGAAGCCAGCCCTAATATGGATAACGACCATATTTCCAATTCCTACGGGACGAGGCGGTCGACATCTGCCTCGTGCAGGAGACCTTCCTCAAACCCGGGGTCGACGTGCGAGCAGCAAATTTTTGCTGCTACCGAGACGACAGAGCCACCCACGGGGGCGGCACTGCTATCTACGTGAAGAACTCGCTGCGCCACCACCGAGTTCAACTGCCGGCGCTCGACGCGCTGGAAGCCACAGGAGTGGCCGTCAACACCACCGCCGGAAAGATTCTTCTCGTGTCGGTCTATCGGCAGCCTAGCAGACCGCTAGACGAAGCCGACTTCGACGTCCTGCTGTCGCTGGAGGGGCGAGCTTTCATTGCCGGGGATTTCAATGCGAAACACACCGAATGGAATTCGCGAACTGTTAGCCGCAGCGGGCGCCGCCTCTGCCGCGCTGTCCACCGCAACGGAGCGATCACCGTGGGGCCGTCTGACCCCACGATCTTCCCTGCACGGGGACAGCCCGACGTGCTCGACATTGCCCTTCTGAAGGGCATCGGGCACTTCCCGACCGCCGAGACGCGCAACGTTCTCTCCTCCCACCACGTACCGGTCATTTTTGGCCTCGACGTGGCAGGAGCCTCTCTTCCAGACAGCCGTCCGAGCTATCGCAGGCTCGACGCCGAGCGCTTTCAGACGAAAGCCCTCGAACTGCTCGAGGACGCGCCAAACCCCGCCGTGGTAGGGGCAGACGCCGCCCTAGCATTCTTCACCCGAAGAATGCTCCGAGCAGCGGAGGAAGTCACGCCGAGACGTCGCCAAGGACCACGAGACTTCTCGCGACAGCTACCGCGCCCTATCCTGGACGCGATCACCGAGAAAAACCGACTGTTTCGTGAATGGCAGCTCACTCGCCAACCAGACACGAAGCGCCGATTAAACCGCACGAGACGGGAAATTAAGGCAGCAGTCGAGCGTCATCGGAACCAGGAATGGGAAGACCTTGTGTCTACCCTCAATCCTGAGGATGGCAGTGCACGGAGGGTGGTAAAGTCCTTCCTACGCCGGCGACAGTGAATACCGCCTTTACAGGTCGGGAACGACTTCGCCAGCGACGCCGACGCGAAAGCCAGCGTCCTGGCAGACGCTTTTGCAGCAAACTTCACACCGGTGGCCGACGTCATCGACGACGACCACATACGGCGGGTCCACGATAAACTACCGACCTTCCGCGCCGCAAGGGAGGAAGGCGACGTTATCGAGCCGATAACGGAGGAGGAAGTTACTGTGCAACTTCGCTCGCTGAACCCCATGAAGGCTGGAGGCAGCGATGGCGTCACAAACCTCCTGCTGAAGAACCTTCCGCCGGGCCTACACCGGCAACTTTCCGATTTCAACGAGATTCTCCGATCGGGTGACTACCCCTCTGCGTAGAAACACGCGGAGGTCGTGGCAATCCTGAAATCCGGCAAGGACCCACACCAAGCATCGAGCTACCTACCCATCAGCCTACTCCCGTCCCTCTCGAAAGTTTTCGAGAGGCTGTACGCGAGAAGACTGATGCGACACGTCACCCAGGATGGCATCATCCCGGACGAGCAGTTCGGGTTCCGAGAAGAGAATGCCACTTCGCACCAGCTTTTGCGAGTGGCAGAACCGGCCATGAGGGCACTGGAAACAAGGGAATTCCTCGGCGCAGTGTTCCTCGACGTCTCCCGAGCGTTTGACTCGGTGTGGCACGACTGTCTCGAGGCCAAACCTTTTGAACGAGGGATGCCGACGTCCCACGTGACGGTGCTGCGGTCGTACCTGTCCGAACGAGCCTTCCACGTGAGGGCTGACGACGGTACGTCCACAGACCGGCAGATACGTGCAGGGGTGCCGCAGTGGTCGGTTCTCGGCTCCTCGCTGTACTCCCTGTACACTGCCGACGCGCCGAAAGTGGCAGGAGTCGAACTGGCGCTGTACGCTGATGATACAGCCCTGTTCACCCGCAGCATGAACGCCCAAGTGCTGGGAAACCGCCTCCAACGCGGGTGCGATGCCTCGGGCTCATGGGCCAGGGCTTACGCCGCTCGAAATCCTGGGAGAACCTATCCCATGGAGTGGGACGGCGAAATACCTAGGGGTTACCCTAGACCGCAGGTTCACCTGGAAGCATCACATCCGGGATGTGAAAGGGAGAGCAATTGGACGCCTCCGCGCCCTATATTCGCTGCTAAACCGGCAGTCGTCATTGCCACCGCAACACGGCATCACGCTTTACCTAACATTGGTTCGCCCACTGTTACAGTATGCGGCCGTGGTCTGGGGGAAAGCCGCAGATGCTCACATTGTGACTCTGCAACGGATACAGAACCGCGCCCTGAAGACTGCTACGCATCTTCCGAGGCGCTTCTCGACGCGCCAACTCCTCGAGCACACCGGGATGCAGCCTCTCCGAGACAGGTTTCGCGCCATCGCCGGGAAGTTCTACGAGAAGACGGGACGCTCCCGCAACCGGTTCATCCGTGGACTGGGCCAACAACCTCATCACAGGCCAACCACGCGTTGGCCTGACCTGCTGAGGGATTAAGTTTTACTAATCCCTCAACAGAATGTGTCTTTCTCTTTTTTCAGGTTAAACCAGACAGGACCAATCGACAAGAGTGGTAATATATATTTGCCTCTCTTACAGGAACCGCAGGAATGACAAATTTTGTCTAAACTGCACCACCACGAGCCAAGGACAGGCTCGTCATTCCAGCGTCAGCGTCAGATCGGCCCAGTCTGCGACGGACACTGGTGCTACGCTGTCAGACTGTCCTGATCCGTATCAAGTGCTTACTTCGTGTATAGCAAAAACCTTACTGTTTTCATGTCGCCTCTCGCTTGCGACATTTGCTGTAATTAAAGTTAAGTATTGTCAATTTGCTTTATAGAAATAAAACTACTAATGTTACTTGTTTGAACTGTTGTATAGCATTCCAAGAAAGCGGCATCCTTTAGGCGCCCTGTAAGCGACGAGTGGGCAGGACCCAACATCGCTCGTTCCTGGCCGCACATCGAGGAAAACGAACGTTCAACTGTCGCCCCTCTCTACTGGTGCAATCTTTTGGGACAATAATTTTTCCCAGTACGTGTGTTGCATTGCGACCCGTTGATTACGAGTGCTGTTTTTTCCACGACAATTTCGATGTGTCATTAAAACAGCGAAGCATTTTTCATCTGTTGCTGTAGCGTGTATTGGATTCTATTACCTGCGCTGCAGGGTGATCGTCGAGCAGTGCATGGGGAGGCTTTTGTGGAGAGCTCTGACCTCAAACAGGTATAGATACTGTCCTCAGCTGTATGTTTGCAGGTAATACTCTCTGTCCAACACCAGCATCTCCTCAGTTGAACTCAATTCCTGCCAATAAATAAAGATAGTACCTTCGATTCCAGCCTTTTCCCCGCCAGCTAGTTGATGGAGGGTAGAGTTTACGTACGACTGCCACTAGTTTCGAATTGTATTACGAAACATTTCCCTAGGAGGATAACCCGAGTTGTGTGGCATCATCAATTTTGGAACTTTATCGTGATTTTAGGCACTCCTTGTGTAGCGCTATGCATATAGTTGTGTAATTAGAACCAAATTTTGTGATAAGTTACTCAATGAGGACCGATCTTTACTTCAGTTTCCTAGCCAAAATAAATAAAGTACACTAACCTAAGCTTCCTCTCCTGCCTCTGGACAGTTCCATGTGTTGGGGGCGCACTTGGGCCTTCTGTCCAGAAGGACTACGCTTCGAGTCCTGGAAAGGGTACCGCTAATTTTAATTTCCCGCCAATTTACGGGAGGGGGTGGGGTTGGATGTTAGCAGAGCCCTGGGACAAAGAAATTCCCGCCAAAATCCGAAATTTCCACAGATAAAGTGGTTGGGAGACGGGGGTAGGGGGAGCGGGCGGGGACCTAGGTCGCGACTGGGTAAAACACATGATGCCATCTGGGGCTGGTGGTGGGGAGTAATTTGCAAATGAATTTGCTATCAAAATTGTTCTCGAAGCCCCAGTGCCCTACTATTTGTGTGTGTGTGTGTTCTAAAAAATTGGAAGAGACGTCATAGCCTCTTATAGGTGACCTATATTTCGGACAAACAAATAAAATCGGTCTACCTCAACACTTCTGGAAAATATATATTTATGCAAGCCATGCAGAATAAAGCATGTTCCGCATGTCTTGGTCCTGTAGGAAAGAATAGGGCAGTCGAAATGTACCCAGTCATTTCAAAGAGAAATGTCGGCTTCCAGCATTAGATTTTCTGCAAAACAGCTGCCAGGATCTCCGTTCTGCGTAAGCGATTTCTACATCAAAATTACAGCGCATCGTTTTATAAACCATTTTAGAACGATGTGACAAAGGCATGGGATAGCAATATTCACTTACACAGACGGCGGTAGATATCGGTTACACAAGGCCTAATATGGCGGATCATTGACGGGGTTGTCGTTTGTACTCTGGTTTCCGACGTGATTGTCACCGCAGGATCGGAATTAAGAGTTTGAAATGGTTCAAATGGCTCTGAGTACTATGGGACTTAACATCTGTGGTCATCAGTCCCCTAGAACTTAGAACTACTTAAACCTAACTAACCTAAGGACATCACACACATCCATGCCCGAGGCAGGATTCGAACCTGCGACCGTAGCGGTCACGCGGTTCCAAACTGAAGCGCTTAGAACCGCACGGCCACACCGGCCGGCTAAGAGTTTGAAGGCGGAATGGTAGTTGGAGATAGACGCATGGGAATTTCATTTCGGAAATAGTAGAAATCTGAATATTCCGAGATCAACAGTATCGACAGTTTGTCCAGAACACCAAATTTCAGGCATCACCTCTCACCACGGACAACGCAGTGGCTGACGGCCTTCACTTAACGACCAAGAGTTGCAGTGTTTGGTCAGAGGAAAGAATAGGGCAACATTGTGTGAAGTAACCGTAGAAGTCAGTGTGTGACGTTCGACGAAAGGATCCGTTAGGACAGTGAGGCAAAATCTGGCGTTAATGGGCCGTGGTAGCAGACAGTCGAGGCGGGTGCCTTTGATAACAGTACGACATCCCCAGCAGTCCTTCTCGGGGGCTCGTGACCATTTCAGCTGGACCCTAGACGACTGGAAAACCGTGGTCTGGTCAGATGAGTCCCGATTTCATTTGGTAAGAGCTGATGGTAAGGATCGAGTATGGACCAGAACCCCCGAAGCCGTGGACGCAAGTTAGCAACAAACCATTGTGCGAGCTGGTGGTGGCTCTACAATGGAGTGGGCTGCGTTTCCTTGGGACGGACTGATTCTTCTGGTCCAACTGAGCCGACCATTCACAGGAAATGGTTATATTCAGCTACTTGCAGTTCATTTGCAGCCATTCGTGGACTTCATGTTCCCAAACAACGATAGGATTTTATGGATGACAATGCGCCATGTCACCTGGCGACAGTTGTTCGCGATTTGCTTTGCAGAATATTCTGGACAGTTCGAGCGAATGATTTGGCCTCCGAGATCACTCGACATGAATCCCATGAAACATTTTGGGACATAATCGATGGAGAAGTTCGTACACAAATTGCTGCGGAGGCAACACGTCGGCATTTGTGGACAGGTGTAGAAGCAGCGTGGCTCAGAATTCCTGCAGGGGGCTTCAGCGACCTCTTGAGTTGGCGCCACGCCGAGTTGCAGCCTAGAAGCTACACCGAGCAAAACGAGGTCCGACACCATAGTAGGAGGCATCCCACGACTTTTGTCACCTCAGTGCAGGTCGTCATTTTCTTTCTCTTTTGTTTTTAAAGTAGAGTATCGAGATATGATATTGTGCCCTGCCATTACTGAATAATCTATTAAAACTACAGTCTTCCGCAACATGAAGACATCCAGCAAAATTTTGAAACTCATGTATTCCAATTTTCCTTTAGTGCTGCGAATAAAAAAAATCGCAGAGTGTATTGGGACCATAAGACAGACGAGGTACACGGGTAATGTTGAACAGAGCCAGCATCTGCACGACTTGATTTGCGGCATGAGGTCGTACATTGTCATGATGAAGTCGCCACCCAGTCCAAGAATTTCTAGTTGTTTCCTGGCAATGTGCTTCCTCAGTTTAGCCAATACTGACGTGTAGCATGCTGCTGTAACTGTAGTGTGAGGGGAATTGCATCCAGTAAATCATTGTATGACAGTCAAAAAATGTGATCCCCAGCACTTTCCTTGCAGGTGGAACAACTTTCGTTTTTTTTGGTGTTGCGGAAACTGGCGATTCCCACACTGTGCTGGCTTTTTCTTTCAGTATCATTGTGATGCGGCCGTGACTCGTCACCGGTGATAATCGATTGCAGAAACACGTCCCCTCCTTCAGCAAGAGACGCAGCACCTCGCAACATGTCTACATCCGCAGAGCATTTTGTTCAGGATTCAACAGGCGTGGCAGCCAATGGGCGCAAACACGGATCATATACAGATGATCATGCATAAGCGTAAAGACACTGTCATATGAAATTCTGAGGTTATTTAATGGTATCCGCCTATCGTTACGATCAACCACAACAACTGAATTGATGCTGACTAAAGACACATCAGAAGCCGGAACACCAAGCCTACCTTGTTTAATACAGACAAGTAGGCCTTCTTTGAACTTCTGAAGACCTTCAACAACCTGTACACTGGCGCACGAGGTAATGCATATTCGCCGTACACTTGCGGCAGTTTTTTTGTAATTTGCAGTGCCAGTATGGTTTAAATGAGAACAGAATTGTATTGCACATTACCGCTCCTCTCGTGTCACCTCCATTGTTTGGTATACGAAATGCAAACAGCATCTGCAAAATAGAGCTTTACTGCAAGCCTATCGATACGAGACAGCTACCACTTGTGGACATTATACATAAAATTCCGCTCTTTTTAAATACTCATAGTACAGATAGAACACTATCACAGAAGCTATAGGGTAACTAGTCTCTAGAGATGTGTAGTTGTTATTTGCGTTCTTATATATTTGCTGTCACTATAATTTTATCTGTTCTTATCACTGAAAAAAAAAAGAAATTCTCTGAGATGGTATCGTATTCTACACTGTTTTGCTTGCTATGAATAAACTGCCATCCACACAGAGGTAGTCCACAGTAGAAATGTGAAAATCCCTTTTTGGTAGCTCATGTAATCGGTTACCAGAGTAAATAATTAAAATCATGGCTTTGTAACTAGTTATCAGTCCTGATTATCTGGAATGTATGTACACCTGCGCAGGTAAACAGTATTTACTTTGCTGCCCAGAAGACGCTGGTTTGGATCCACGTCACTCTGCCTTAGTATTCGTAAAAGTGTAGGACAAACACTGGAATGCATCTTAGCATGGCAATATGACCACCAATACCAAATGCTTTTTACTGTTGATGATTATTCACTCTAGCAGCAAAAATCTGCTGGAAAATGCCATGATGAAAACACTACCAGTCATGTGACCTTGCGCTTGATTCTCACTGCTACCGGTAGTAGTATGTCACTGCAGGCGTTATTCTGAGTATTTAGGGACATGTAGTGCAAGTAAAGTTGAAGACTTAGAACGCGTTTGCTCACGCAGCGCCCTGCGGCTGCTTCGCGCCTTCGGCAGGTGCCCGCCCCACTGGTAGGCAGAGCGGCGGCGCTGGGCTGGCAGTGCGTGGACACCGCGAGGCTTCTGTTTCCTTTACAGGTCGCCGAGTGGCCTCAGGATGGTGTGATGGAGTATCACGTGTGGCGGTGGAAGGAATTCCGTTCCGTTAACTAGACAGACGTACAGGGTGGGGCTTCCCTGATGCACAGCCCATTGTCCTGCTGTTGCCGTCAACCAGTATCCACAGTCTGAGGTCGTGGCGATGCTTCTCTCGGACTACGCGTTTCAGTTAAGCTGGTAGTTCCATATCGACGATACCTCTGAGCTAACTGGAGCGTTGTAGTGGTGGCAGCATTTGCAGAAATCGAGAAGAAGTGGCTGTCATTCTACTGTTATGGTGTGTGTGCAGGCAGTTTCTTTTCCAGTAGTCATTCTGCATGCGTTGTTCTCAATCTGAATTCCGTTGATAGTAGGTTAACCCTTTCCAGCCCAACTTTTATTTACTTGTGGGAAAAAATATGTTTTTGTATATTTCCCTACATAATGATTGGAATAATATATATTTATAAGAAACTTTGTTATTTTTTTGTTTTTGGAGGGAAATTTGGGATGACTCCATGTGGCGTCATTGGGCAGGATTTGTTTCCTTCGGTCAGGTGGTTGGGATGTCACAGTGCTTGGTAATGGAACTTGAATGAATATTTTAATTACACAATTTGATGCAGTTTATTAAAGAAAAATTAGTACATAAAATAATGCAACTTGTATTTCAGGACAATTTTATGTTTTTTTGCAGCATGATTGTTAATTTACATGGAAATTTAAGAAACAGTTCCTATCTTTGGTAGAGCAAAGAGATTTATTACATTTGATGCATTTCGTTCGAGATTTCGTTCGAGAATATGCTGTAATGCACAATTTACATCTCTGTTTGTTTTCTATATGCTGTGGCCAGTGTCCAATGTTGTCATACCTTACATCATCAACTGGGCTGGGAACCAATGGGGCTCGTTTCTTCACAACTGTAGGCGATGGACTGACACCTGATGGGCGTCCTCATCTTCTTACCAAAATGTCTCCTGCTTTTAGTAGTCCATGAGCTACATCAGACAGAAAAATCAATAGACATGTGTTTGGTAATTCCTCTTTGTCTGCGATGTCGGCGGTATAGGAGCCACACATTCACAACACACATGTCAAGGAGGTGGAATACGATCCTTAGATAAAATCTTTTCACACCAATATTACTCCTATACAAAGCAACCAGAATGTCGTGCAGATCAACTCCTCCCATAGAATGGTTATATTCTCTAACAATGTCTGGGCTTGGTACGTCAATATATTTTCATTCTCCCACTGACCAAAGTTTCACTGGTCCTACTGGACTTACTCCTGTGTATGATGATGCAAGAACAACAGACTTGTTATCATACCACTTCAGTGCTATGATGTTCCTTTCTGTTTCAGTTCGATAATCGTATGATCCTCGTCTCTGCTTTTTCAGTTCACTGTCTGCTTTTAGATTGCAGCCTTGAAGTCTTGTGGGTCTAACAGTTCCAACAGCCAAAATGCCATAGTTTTTCAGGGCAGAAATAAGATTGTAAGAGGTGAACCAATTGCCTTAAACACTTTAAAATTTTTATATTTTGGCAGTCCTTCCACAAGCCTTATCACAATATCACCACTTATACCAAGACCAGTATCATTATGTACAGTTCCTTTCCCTCGGTATATTTCAAAATCGTACACAATTCCACTAGAACCAGCACGGGCAAAAACTTTTATACCCCACTTGTGTGGTTTGATTTTTACATACTGTTTCAGGGATGAATGACCTTTGAAAGGAATGATTAATTCATCCACTGAATGATATTCCTCAGGTTCAATAATTGAAAAACCTTGTTTGATTTTGTCAACAAATGGTGTCACCTTGAACAGCTTGTCATAATCTGGGTCCTCTCTTTGTTTCATTTTAGTGTTGTCTTTCTCATGTAAATAATTTCTTAGCTTATCATACCAATTTCTAGGCATTGAGTCAGCTATTGGAGAAAATCTTGTAGCCTCTGCCCAGTACATTCTGTAACTAGGTATTTTCACAACATCTGCTAGGATGTTTATCCCTATATACTTTTCTATTTCACGATCATTTGTATCTAAAGATGCACCTGTTTTCTGTGTGAAGTATAGATTAGATTGCTCGACTAGGTTCTGGATAAAGTCATCACTACACATTGTTCTGAAATACTGCAAAGGTGTCAGTTCATCTCCTGGAGGGTCAGAAAAAACTGCATTACACGATGTGTCCACTTTTTCAATATCCTTCATTCTCCACCGAAGATCCCAGTGTGTATCACACTGAATTTTCTGAGCTGAATGACTTGGTGCAAGGTTTGGCTCAGCAAGTAATCTTGAAGTTAAGAGAACATCATCTTCATCATTGGCTTGAGGGTCCAGAATTTCAACCATATCAAGGTCCATTCCTTGAAGAAACTGAACATCCAGTGTAGTAGGGCCCTGCTGCCGAGCATTTTCAATCTCTTCCTCCAAATCAGACGTATCAAGGTCCAAATCAGATAGATCACCTTCGAGAAGCAGCAATGTTTCTTCTTCTGATAATGATTTATTATTGCGAATCGTCTGGAATTTTTTACTAAAGCAGTAAAAAAACTGGTAAACTATATAAAAAATTTTTAACATATTAATATTAGTTAGTATAATAAAGCTTCAAAAGAAACTTGAAAATATTAAGAGTTACACATTATGGTAAACTTTAGTCGAAGTTATTTCATGTACTACATTTGGTAACATAACATATGCCCAATGATGCCAAATGGAATCACACATGTTTGTGACTTCCAAGCAGAAAATTACCGTAATTAGCATTATTTTCAAAGTGTTTACTAGTTAATTTACACTTTCAACAACAATTTACTAGTGCAACTTTTGTATTAGTTTGCTTCCTTTGCCTTGATAAAATATTTTGAAAGTCCAGCTGGGTGCACTGTACCGTAGACACCATGCAACAATACTTTTGTCAAGGCATTGTAGCCTGGTGCTCTCTGTTTTAGCGAATTCATGGTAGCCAACCTAAGTACAATGAACTTCAGAAAGGCCTGCACACTTGTTTATAATCTTTGGACAAATAGTTTGGCCTCGGGAACAAGTTAAATATGATGATGCCATATGGCATCACTGGGCTGGAAAGGGTTAATTGTTCGTCTTTGCAAAAGTCACCTATCAAGAGACGGTGCTTTATCTCTACAGCACTCTAGGGGCGCATTTTATCGTATAGCGATAGAGGTGTTGTAACCTCTGTGAGTCGTTGACTTTGTGCGCACGAATAATTTGTTTTTGCTGAATTGTAGCCATTCCACAGTCTCAGTTTGGTGATACTCCGTATCTATTTGCAAGTCTTACAGTGATATCGCACACCAATATTGCAGGAGTCACATGTCATTTTAGTCTGCCTGCCAGCACTAGCAGATACCGCCCAATATGCAATGCATCTAGTGGTGGTCATGTAGCAGTTAGTTACATTTCACCACTCCTGAAAACGTTTGAAGGAAACTCCAGATTGACTTTATCAATGTGATGGAGACAGAAATGTTGATAGCTTTGCATGAGTTTACATATCGAGCTGTGGTATTTCTGCTACGTGTTCCCACCACACTAATCTCTCTGTGCGCACATCGCAAGAATCAAATTAAGAAAGAATATCATGATTCTTTTGCAGTGCTGTGCTACATACCCAGTATCTTTAGTTGGATGCATCAGAATTTTGTTACGATGTCACACAATCTAGCCATGTGGGCGTGATATACCAGGTGGTTATCCTATCATGAAGTGGTATTCGTATACATGCATTGTCTTTGGTTGTAAATCGGTAAAACTGGAGTGCTTGTAAAATTTGCTGTGATATCGTTATTTCCACCAGTGTATTTGTTTCTGACGCATACACTGTGACGTCACACACACACAGTGATGACCAAGTGGCGGCTTAGCAATGATAAATAACTGGGAACCATGTTCCATTGTGATGGTTGAGAGCATGATGACATGATGCAATGCGATGTTGACTTGACGTCAAGAGCAGTGGAATTGAACTCGTGTAAGTGGATTACACTTTGCAAAAATACGAAAGTAGGTTAAAAATACGTAAAACTGTTATTATGTTGCACTGAACCATAACGTACATCGACCTTCATCCTAAATTAACGCTGTATTAACTATTAGTTGAGATACGAGTCAGTTCTTCGTCGTGACGTACAGCAGGCTTGACACTCAAACAATGACGTCACGTGTACAGAAGCTGACTCTGATGAAGGTGGGCTATGTGTGGCAGTTACAGGGAGAGGGACAATGTGTAACACACGCATTTCCTGTTTAGATATCAGTGTGTTGATAAGTCATGTACTGATTTCGGTCGTGTTCAGTTATTGGTATATCAGTGCTGTGGAAGTGACGGATAAGCAGATTGTGCAGAGGTTATCATTCACATTACTTACTGCTCACAAAGAAAAAAAAAGAATCTCAAAACATGGAAAACTCTATAAGACACAAAGAGCTCAAGGATTTGAAAAATAAGGATATCCACGAAAGAGCTCAGCAAACTGCATTCTACGTTCACGAGGATTTAAAAAATTTTCCATTAAGCAATAACGATTAAAAGAGATGACTAATCAAAGAACCCAACGCTAGAAACAAGTATTTGTAGCATGTTTACAGAAGAGTTCGAGAAGACGCAGTATATGACGGTCGTCAAGATAGTTCCTAAATGGATGACATAAGGAAGAGGAAAATACGGCTACAGAGATTTAAATACGTATGTAAGAGAATTGAGAGGAGCTGATGACAGGGAAAGAAACTATGCGGTCACGAACAGACAATACAGTAAGGCAAAAAAACTCAATATGAAGAATGTTTCGATTGACTCAAAAGTAAGGCATTACCAGACAGTGATCTACCCTAATGCCTTAATCGAAGGAGAAAGTTTGAAACTTGTAAGAAGAGGATTACTCAGCTAAGCAGACCGTCAATATACTCGGGAAACCAAGAACTGTTTACACAGGTAGAGAGATTTTCGTACATCAGGAAAATAAGGACTATCTTCTTAGGAAACGTGCCTATAATGGACCAGCAGAGGTTGACAGTTCAGATACTGAAGTTTTTGCGAACAAGAGAACCTAAATACTTTCGATGGAAGAAGCACAGATATCTGGAGCAGGAGGGAACGATGGTAACCGATTGCCAACAGAAAGACTTTCAAACAAAAATCTGTGATTTCCAAGGGTTTCCAGGACAAACTAGACAAGGACGTTGCATAGTATGAGCATGAAAGAATACTGGACAGCACCTAAGACCAAGAGAAAAGGACGTGATGCGTATCAACGTATCCACAGACGGACCAAACGAAAAGCAAGGAAGTGTTTGGTAGATGACAAGCTTTCGTTGTGTTCTGTCTTTTGCGTCCGTTTCGTCTCTCTCTTTGTCCTGTCTAAATAATTCCCCGCCGCTTGTTCAGATCTTCCTCACGTGCAGCTGTCTGGCTTAAACATGTATGAACGGCTGAGCCGTGTTCGCCACGGAGTGACTCACACCTGCCCGGTGAGCGGACGGCTCCGTGCGCGTCTGTTCCCTCCAAATCCGAGTGTTTGGCTTGTCTGCTGTCGAGCGTCATTACAGAAACATAGAAGCTATGGGTCTCTTGATACATTTCGAATTTATCATGTCAGATGCATCTATGGACGATCTGATCCAATGTTGCACGAAGTTGAGGCATTAGGAAGGCAAGCACAAGTTCCGTGTGGTGTCGGTCACCTTGCCACGGTTCGCGCGGCTCCCCCCGTCGGAGGTTCGAGTTGTAATGTTCTCCTTCTACGTAATTCTGTAGCTCTCAATTCGTTCGAGCAATCAATCATTCATGATAGGAAACAGTCATCAGTCACTCAAAATGATTCTGAAATTTTACTTGTTAGAATGAAATCAGGCGATGATTCTTCTTCTCTGCAGGCTCGTGCTTTGCGGCAGTCTGCTAATCTGTGCAAATAAAATACCTCGTAATTTTGGGAGCGTTGTATAATCAGTCGGGAAACCTCAGATCAAGCGGATATTTGGCTTTGATGAAGTTTAACCTTCCGAAGAAGTAATGGAGCTCTTGGATTATTAAATGCAGGTTCGTATCCAGTCTTTCGGAAGTCCCTTCTGATTAACAACTACGCAATATATCGATAAATATCATTAACTCTCAGTTGTAAAATACACACCTTTGTATGAAGGAGCAATCTATATATATATTTCCTTTTTCATCGTACAGTTCGTATCAGTTATCTTCTGTTATAAATCTCAATAATCAGTTTACAGTTCTTCCAAACCAAGCTCAGGCTAATCGGCACGAAGACAATCTCGGAAGCTCCCTTTCTTTCTTTTTTCTAACAACCACCAGAGAGAGTACTACAAAGAATACTTATGCGCTCATGGCATAGCTATTGTATGAAACTATTTTGCGCATGGATTCTGCGAGTATGAAGATAGAAAATTAGTAAACGTCATTCAAGGGTAGAATTGTATCAGAATAATTCATCGAATATAAAGAGATATTACAATTGCCCCTCGCAGCGAGCAAAGTTAATGATAATACACTTTGCGAGCTAACAGGAAAAATTTGTTGGCTTGTTTATTCAAAAGAGGAATATTTTGAATTAATAGAATTTTACTATAGAGAGTATGGGTATCATGTTAAGAGAGTAAGTTACGAGAATACCTAAGCTGTAGCTTTTACATGTACCGGGGTATACCCGCATCCCGAGTACATAACCAGGGAAGATGTAGATTGGTGTAATTACGAAAAAGGTCTACCCATTTGGGAACTGGGCTTCACAGGGAAACCCTGGAAAACCCGGAAGAATAGACCCCAGCTCAGGTATTAAAGAAGATAGGAAAGCCTAAATCCAGTAATTTTAAAATACATAGAAGCTCCATAGATTAGATCGAAGGAAAAGTGCCTCATAGCCAAAAAAAAAATTTACAATGTTGCTCAAAAAAAATTTTCAAAATTCTTCTTTCGACGATGTAGCCGGCGATCTCGTTGTGAAGTCGATGGAACAGGAACACTGGGTACGGACACCGGGTAGGCGACGTACAGCGTCTGGTGGAGGCGGCACGGAGGACAGGCGATGGCTTATGGTACAGGATAGAAGCTGGTAATGTGCCGTAGAAACAGGAAGATGATCTCAGGAACAGATGGTCAGGGACGTGAACATGAAACAGGTTTAAAGTGGAATAAGAAAAGGTTCTGACTGAATAAATCCCTGGAAGAAAGTGGATTAAGGCAACGAAGTCCATATTTCATCGTTGAACTCAAAATCGGAATGGATTCTTATATTCTTCCATCTGTACTAGACTGGAACATCCATCAGTCCTGACAATCGTGAATTTTTTTGTAGTCCTCAATACCAAAGTTGTTTTGCATTACAACTGCTGATTGTCCAAAACATTGCCAAATAGACTGTGGGCATTTAAATTTTGTTGTAGCATATCGAATGTATTCCTCCAAAAAAAAAATAATCTAATCTTCGTTTTGTTATAGTGCAGGTGGAAGTAGAGCATTGAATCTGTCCGAGGTTTGCTTTCAATTACGAAATTATGGATAAAATTTACGTTTACACCTGATGAAAAATTTTAAACATAGGCGTATGACACTGACTCCACAAAAGGAATAATTTGAAAAATTTTCATTATTCTTATAATTAATTGATTTATAGATCCACCTGCAAATAAATATTATTAATGATGACGTATGTTCATTTAACAAATCATCCACTCGCAGAATCTTCTTCATCCTCTCATGAACATTTATGGAACTATATTTCAACAATTATGTCCATAATATGAAACACACACACTGCTATTCTTAAAATGTTAATTAAAATTCTTAAATTAATTCTCCTGGTAAAGAAGGCATAATGAAAAATCTAAAAATTATAATAATTTTCTCTCGCGCAACCAGAGAGTTTCTTCAATTGTTTGCAACAGTGACATTGTCGACTGTTGCTTCATTTCACAGTTCATTTGTTATCTTGCGCGAACAGCGCACATCATACACACAGCGTATTTACCTACATATCCCACACTGTTCAAGTTTCACACGCAATTGTCCATAAGTGCCGTGTCTTGAGGAAATGTAGATGCACTTTCATTGTATATCACTGTGGCTTCTGCTCATAGTCCACACTTACAAACACTAGTAATTAACAAATTCTTCTACCTATCTTAAAATTTTTTTGCTAAACTATCACAGGAGTAATCTCACTGTCTCTTAACCTATCACAGGAGTAATCTCACTGTCTCTTAACCCATCACAGGAGCAATCTCACTGTCTCTTAACCTATCACAGGAGCAATCTCACTGTCTCTTAACCTATCACAAGAGCAATCTCACTGTCTCTTAACCTATCACAGGAGTAATCTCACTGTCTCTTAACCTCTAGACAACATAAACTTCTTGATATTTATACACACATTCGACTCATAGTCAAATTCCACTCTAAATTCTTCACCATATTTGGTATCACAGATCTACGATCATTCACAAAATTTCTTAATATCATTATGCGGGAATAATCCCTTTATTCTTTTCCATTCGGGATATGCCAACAAGTATGATCCAGGATTTGGTATATTTACAATAACATATGGTCCAGTATAAATAAGATTCCATTTCTTTATGTTCCTCATCAGTTTCGAGGAATGGATGTGTCGCCTCAATAAAACCTTTTCTCCAAGATGAAACGTCTGAATCCGGTGAATCCGTTTATCATATGTCAATTTCCGTTGTATTGCCTTTTTAGTTAAATTGACAAGTGCGAGTCGAATCTTTTCCTCCCATTTTAAATTCTGGTCTTCATACTTTTCTTCCGTTGCCTCCAGGTTTTGGAACGACTAAGAGCGGAGAACAATATGGACTACTTGATGGCTCAATCAAGTTCCATTCTAACATTCTATTTATCTCCCTTTGGATTGTTTTAAACGCCAGGGGATCGGATAGTGCGTGTAACAGTAAGTCTGATGTGGCTTCACTTTTAGGTGACAAATATACCCTTTAATAATTCCTGGTTTCTCATCAAAAATCTCTTCATATGCCTCTAACAAATAATGAAGCTGCTGCCTTTGTTCTCCGGTAAGCTGATTTGATTCACTAGCTTTTATCATTGTTGTTTGGTTAAAGTCCTCCTGTTGTATCAAATCCTTTGAAAACTCCTTCCAACGACCGTTTGTAGTGTCAATTAATTGAATTATGGCACCGCGACAATATTTCTCATGCACAGTTTCCTTTCTATTTAAATCCAGTGCTATCTCTTCTCCATTTAATCTAAATTTAACTATTCCTTCCAAAAAATCAATCTGACATTCGTACTCCTGCATACTCCCAATACCAAGATTACAGTCCACTAATAACTTCTCCACTACAAGGAACGTGCATTTTATTGCTACATTTCCCATTTTTATCTCTAATTGTGTTTGTATTTTGACATTGGGAGAGCGTGCTCCAACAGCTCCGATGATTTTGCAGTTCTGTACTGGCAAAATTGGTACCTTCTTCTTCCTAATAATTCTCCGAAAAAGAGCGCCTGAGATGACATTGGCGGAAGCGGCGGTGTCCAATATCACATTCGTTGGAACTTCCTCTATTTCAACAAATACTTCCGATACCGGAACACTCGATCTGTCATTATGACACGTTATTAAATCCTTTGTTAACTCTTCAGTCAACAGCTCACCATCATTATATCTTAACAATTGTAATTTTACTGTTTCGCCCCTAACAGATTCCCTGACCGCTCCTCCGGGGCACGATGCGGTCACGTTTAGTTTGACTGACTGTTGGTCCGATTGGTATTTGTCTCTTCAGCTACTTCAGTGATTATCGGTTGTTGTGGTGAATTCGGTCTATATTGTCTCGCTTGATTCGTGTAATTATTGTTGTTGTTTTGCTGGTGTTGGTAGAACTGTCCTGTGTTGCCATACATTGGATTATATCGATTAAAATTCCTATTGTTCCTAAAATAGCCCCTCGCTGCACCATTGCTAAAGTTTCCATTATGGTAATAATTATTGTTTGCATTTTGTCCATTGCTAAGTCTCCTCGGAGAGTGTAGTTGGTTATGATTATTGTTACTGCTACCATTACTGCCATTCCCACTCGAGTTGCAGCTCGGATTCGCTTCTGTTGCTCTTCTTTGATATGACATTTCTCTTGCCCTTTTATTGTCCTCCTCAATTATATCAATACGATCAAGCGTAGTCATAAATGAGTCTATATCCTTATCATTTATATATAACAGCTGATTCCTTATACTGGTGGGTAGTCTGGACTTGAGTATTCTAAGTATATCCGGCAAAGGAATCGGTACATCCCAATACAAAGATTTATTAATGTATTTCTCAAAATATCTCTTTAGAGATCCTCTAGAAAATGAGAAAGGCTCAGGATATAATACTTCCTGCCTAAGTCTTTCTTGTACTCCAGCAGACCAATATTTTGCTAGAAAAGCCTGCTCAAATTCTTTGTAACATTTACAAGAAAATGTTTGTTCGGATGCCCACAGTGCTCCTGATCCTTGTATATATCCAGATACAAAACTAATCTTTTGCCATTCTGTCCAAGATCGTGGAAATAGACCTCTGAAACTTCGAATAAAGACTACAGGATGAACATTCTTTTTGTCAGGGTTAAAGATTTGAAATTGTCTCTGTTTAATCATCTTCTCCTCAACGGTACTACGATTCCAAAAATCATCCTGTTCGTACTTTTCCCTGGGGCTATCCGTTATATCGAATCTAACTTGTGACGTTCCAGTTCTGTCTACATCGGATCTTGACGTGGACGGAATGTCACGCGCAGATTGAGAGTTCTGTTTCCTACTTCTCGCTGTTTCTAAATCCTGCTGCGAGAGATTTAGTGATCTTTCGATATTTTCTTTCCAACGCGAGAATTCTTCGCCAAGTTGTTCTCGAACTTCCTTTAACCCTTTGTTGAAAAAATTATCCTCGGAACTCTCTGAAATTGACTTTAAAGCTACTTTCACAGTTTCTTCTGTGGTTTCCGAAGGAAAATTTTGCCGCTCTAATGTCATTTCTGAAAACTTTCCCGCAAGTACATTCATTCTATGTTCCACTGTCTCCTGTTTTTCCTTCACTTCGTCAAATTGCTTCTTTAGATTATCTTGGGATTCTATAATTTCTGGTATCATAGCTACGGAACACTGTATGTCCTCTTGAGCTTGTATTACTTGAGGAAACAGTTCTACTTGTTTTTGTATCGTGTCAATTTTGACGGATACATATTCGGTTAGTTCCGCTTTTAATTTACTATTGTTTTCTTGGCATTGTTGGCGGACCTGCTCAATTCGAGTAATAAGATTCTGTTCGGTCCTTTCTGCCTGTTCCTTTATTTCCTGTGTCTGGGTATTTAATCTCTGATCTAATTCGGTAAAGATTGCTCTTAACTGATTTTGTAATTCTGTTTGATTTTCGGCTATTTGATTTTGGAGTTCATTTTGTATAACGGATAAGTCTCGTTTTACCTCCGCTTGGCCTTCGGCTAATAGAGACAACTGTTGCATAATAACAACTAATGTGTCAACAACACTCTGATCAGCTGTTGTACGAATGTTTTCTGAACCAGCGGGATTATTTATATTGCTACCGCTAGCCACAACAGTCTCAGAATTGCTATCCGTGGCCTCTGCTTCTGCGCAAACAGCTGAAGGCTGTTGCACTTCTCGTTGCTGATTCAATGACATTTTAAATGCCGCTCTAGTTAATACCGTTAAATAACTGTCAATATCAGGTTCCAGTCACTAAATACAGTTTCAAATTTACTGTCGTAGACACACTTAACTTTCAAATTACTTCACAGATGGTATAAAGTTCAATATCCAGATACGAAAATCACACAATATACAGTTCTACAATCTAACTACTATCTGGAAAAAAGTTCTTTCTAAATTGATTTCAAACTATTTTAACTACAGGATAAAAAAATTAGATTTCTCTGGCCTTGTTCTGTAGTCTCGGTGTTGTCCAATAGTTGAAATCGTTTCTTGGTATCCGCAATCTTTTACAATGGGCACCGAATCTCTCTTCAGATTAGTTACCTCTCATTCTCGTTGGTTTTCATGAAACAAAAAATACATATATTATATAACAATCCAAGAGAGTCCTGTCACACTGTCGCCACTGTAATGTTTCCTCCTTATCTTATCTATCTACGTAATTTTGTAGCTCTCAATTCGTTCGAGCAATCAATCATTCATGATAGGAAACACAGTCATCAGTCACTCAAAATGATTCTGAAATTTTACTTGTTAGAATGAAATCAGGCGATGATTCTTCTTCTCTGCAGGCTCGTGCTTTGCGGCAGTCTGCTAATCTGTGCAAATAAAATACCTCGTAATTTTGGGAGCGTTGTATAATCAGTCGGGAAACCTCAGATCAAGCGGATATTTGGCTTTGATGAAGTTTAACCTTCCGAAGAAGTAATGGAGCTCTTGGATTATTAAATGCAGGTTCGTATCCAGTCTTTCGGAAGTCCCTTCTGATTAACAACTACGCAATATATCGATAAATATCATTAACTCTCAGTTGTAAAATACACACCTTTGTATGAAGGAGCAATCTATATATATATTTCCTTTTTCATCGTACAGTTCGTATCAGTTATCTTCTGTTATAAATCTCAATAATCAGTTTACAGTTCTTCCAAACCAAGCTCAGGCTAATCGGCACGAAGACAATCTCGAAAGCTCCCTTTCTTTCTTTTTTCTAACAACCACCAGAGAGAGTACCACAAAGAATACTTATGCGCTCATGGCATAGCTATTGTATGAAACTATTTTGCGCATGGATTCTGCGAGTATGAAGATAGAAAATTAGTAAACGTCATTCAAGGGTAGAATTGTATCAGAATAATTCATCGAATATAAAGAGATATTACAGAGTCCTCCCTCGGACAGGGGTGCCTGTCTGTGTTGTCCTTAGCATAAGTAAGCTTAAGTAGCGTGTAAGCCTAGGGACCGATGACCTCAGTACTTTGATCCCATAGGAACTTACCACAAATTTTTAAACACAAGTTGGGGGTACGAAGTCGCATTTGACCTGCGAAGCGTTTGAGATCAGTTGAACTAATTTTCTGCATTCTACTCACTGAGTAGAAGGATTATCGATTGTTGGCAATCGCATGAAGCGTGGCCGAGATTAAAAGATTGATTGTGTCTGAGCACAACACCTACTTAACGACTATTCCACTTTTTATAATCACACGAATCATTTGCAAAAATACTTTAGATATGCTATGGAAAGAGTATCAGGCATCAAATCAATCACAATGAGGGGAAGAAATACCGCTTCCACCACCACCATCACCACTACCACTACTACTAGTACTGCTGCTACTACTACTACTACTACTACTAATAGTAATAATAATAATAATAAGAACATGAACATGGGTGACGTTGAGCAACCATGTTTAAGTTTTAATTAAGGGTAAAAGCAGCCAGCCGGTTGCACAAATTTAATTCCGTTAACTAAGTAGCAATCCCATTTCTTCACAACGATTTTAATAATTAATTGCCACATCTGTTTTTAACAATTTCTTCTTACGTCTTTGTATTTCATCATAGCCTTTGACACACGGGCTGGATTTTATTTTTCATTAAAACTTAAATACCTTTGTTGAACGTCAGCCATATTGAAGACTGTAAGAATTTTACCAGCCCAAGTATCTGAGGCTGTGACGAAACACAAAGACGTACGAAGAAAATTATTAAACACAGGTATTGCAATTAATTGTAACAAGCTATGCAATGAAATGGTTAACACAATGAAATCTATGCAACCGGTTGGCTGTTTTTATCCTTCATTAAAACTGCTACTACCAGTAATAACTATTGGACTAAAACAGAATCAGATCAAAATAAACGAATTGATTAGCTCAATAATGTGCGCGTTTCATCTGGATGAAATGAGATGCTTATTGTGGCTGTGGCTTGTAACAAGGAAGAGGTCATCAATGACTGAGGACAATCTCATGTTGGCGAGGGATAAAAGGGGGAAATAGGCTGTATCATTTGCAAAGGAATCGTACCAGCGTTTGCCTTAAGCGATTTAGCGACACCACGAAAACCTAAACCTGGATGTCACAAGAGTGATTTGAACCGCTACCATCGGTAAAGCGAGTGCAGTGTCTGTTTTGTACCCGTATGCCGGCTTGCTGGAGACTTTTGTTAGAAATGGGTCAAATGGCTCTGAGCACTATGGGACTCAACTGCTGTGGTCATAAGTCCCCTAGAACTTAGAACTACTTAAACCTAACTAACCTAAGGACAGCACACAACACCCAGCCATCACGAGGCAGAGAAAATCCCTGACCCCGCCGGGAATCGAACCCGGGAACCCGGGCGTGGGAAGCGAGAACGCTACCGCACTTTTCTTAGAATTGTTATTCTGACACTAACGTCGAGTTGTCTCTTCACTAAAAGTTAGTTTTCAGTCAACTGTTTCTTGTTTAGGGTCTTTAGCCAAGATTTATTTCCGAAAGGAGAACATCGTTATACACCTGGCTGCATTTACAACGTCCTCTACGAATGTTATCCTTAAAGAAAATTGCTGTTCGTCTTAGTAGCACTCGCCGATTATTCTTGTTGGCTTAGGAGCACTTGAGAAAATTTTCCACGTATAGATTCTGTTCTAACCAAATCCCTGTTTCTCGCAAGTGCAGTGCAGTGGTTTCGCTCGCCTGCAGTGCGCCATGCCCGCCCCTACAAAGTCACACCGGAGGCAGGCAGTATGACGCGTCCCCCTCGGCTCAGTATTAGCTCCTGTACTCTTTTCGTTGTGTGTCACTGATGCGTCATCAGTTTTGTCCTGCCGCAAATACCACGTGTATGTTGCTGACATCCAGTTGTATCTGTGTGCAAAATCAATAAGACAGCTATCGAAAATCACAGTACCGATCTGTGTGCACTATCAAAATGGGTGCAGGATATAGAGTTAAACACAATCCATCCAAGCCGTACTGGTTGCCAATTCTAGGCTCATTAGCCCGACATACCAGGAATCCTTACCATCTTTAACTGTAGATGGGACAAACGTCAACTTCTCTCCGTCAACAAAGTGTCTAGGAGTAATAACAGATGAAAATCTAAATTGGACGCATTCACACAAGGTTGGCCCCGGTGGCGACACCTACAACGTGCTGACATGAGGAAAGTTTCCAACCGATTTCTCATACACAAACAGCAGTTGACCGGCGTTACCTGGTGAAACGTTGTTGTGATGCCTCGTGTAAGGAGGAGAAATGCGTACCATCACGTTTCCGACTCTGATAAAGGTCGGATTGTAGCCTATCGCGTTTGCGGTTTATCGTATTGCGACATTTCTGCTCGCGTTGGTCGAGATCCAATGACTGGTAGCAGAATATGGAATCGGTGGGTTCAGGAGGGTAATAAGGAATGCCGTGCTGGATCGCAACGGCCTCTTATCACTAGCAGTCGAGATGAAAGGCATCTTATCCTCATGGCTGTAACGGATCGTGCAGCCACGTCTCCATCCCTGAGTCAACAGATGGGGACGTTTGCAAGACAAGAAGCATATGCACGAACAGTTCGACGACGTTTGCAGCAGCATGGACTATTAGCTCAGAGACCATGGCTGCGGTTACCCTTAACGCTGAATCACACACAGGAGCGCCTGCGATGGTGTACTCAACGTCGAACCTGGGTGCACGAATGGCAAAACGTCATTTTTTCGGATGAATCCAGGTTCTGTTTACAGCATCATGATGGTCGCATCCGTGTTTGGCGACATCGCGGTGAACGCACATCGAAAGCGTGTATTCGTCATCACCATACTAGCGTATCAGCCGGCGTGATGGTATGGGGTGCCATTGGTTACACGTCTCGGTCACCTCTCGTTCGCATTGACGGCACTTTGAACAGTGGACGTTACATTTCAGATGTGTTACGACCTGTGGCTCTACCCTTCATTCGATCCCTGCGAAACCCTACATTTCAGCAGGATAATGCACGACCGCATGTTGCAGGTCCTGTACGGGCCTTTCTAGATACAGAAAATGTTCGACTGCTGCCCTGGCCAACACATTCTCCAGATATCTCACCAATTGAAAACGTGTGGTCAATGGTGGCCGAGCAACTGGCTCGTCACAATACGCCAGTCACTACTCTTGATGAACTGTGGCATCGTGTTGAAGCTGCATGGGCCGCTGTACCTGTACACGCCATCCAAGCTCTGTTTGACTCAGAGGTGGTTGCTCTGGGTACTGATTTCTCAGGATATATACACCCCGTCACAGCAAAATCGTTTCTCTTCCACTTCATTGTTCAACCAATTTCCCGAAGTCCTTCTTAGTAGCAAGTGCTCGACTGTGGAATAACCTCCCGCGTTGTATTAAAGAACTGTATAACATCTCCAAGTTCTGAGGACAGTTAATGACGTATCTTCTAAAGCAACAACAATGATTACCATAGCCCCTGTACGCACTCGTTACCCTTCTATATGCTTCATTCCGACCAGATCTTTCTCGTTTCCCAGTATTCTCAGCTGGTGCTGTCTCCTTTAATTTCCTTTCCCCAGAACTCGCTACATTAAGAGACATCTATTTTGTACACCTATAAATTCTCTTTTTCTCTGCCACTATCATTACTGTTGGTGTTCTCATAGTCATAATAATAATAATAATAATAATAAAAAACAAAGGTCCCTACACTACGCATACATTGATTACCAAAAAGCCTTTGATAGTGTACCCCACTCATGGTTACTACAGATATTGGAAATATACAAAGTAGATCCTAAATTGATACAGTTTCTAAACATAGTAATGAAAAACTGGAAAACCACACTTAATATCCAAACAAATTCAGATAACATCACATCACAGCCAATACAGATTCAGCGTGGAATATACCAAGGAGACTCATTAATTCCTTTCTGGTTCTGTCTTGCTCTGAACCCACTATCCAACATGCTAAATAATACAAATTATGGATACAATATTACTGGAACATACCCACACAAAATCACACATTTGCTATACATGGATGATCTAAAACTACTGGCAGCAACAAATCAACAACTCAACCAATTACTAAAGATAACAGAAGTATTCAGCAATGATATAAATATGGCTTTTGGAACAGACAAATGTAAGAAAAATAGCATAGTCAAGGGAAAACACACTAAACAAGAAGATTACATATTGGATAACCACAGTGACTGCATAGAAGCGATGGAAAAAACAGATGCCTATAAATATCTAGGATACAGACAAAAAATAGGAATAGATAATACAAATATTAAAGAAGAACTAAAAGAAAAATATAGACAAAGACTAACAAAAATACTGAAAACAGAATTGACAGCAAGAAACAAGACAAAAGCTATAAATACTTATGGTATACCAATATTGACCTACTCATTTGGAGTAGTGAAATGGAGTGACACAGACCTAGAAGCACTCAATACACTTACACGATCACAATGCCACAAATATAGAATACATCACATACATTTAGCAACAGAAAGATTCACATTAAGCAGAAAGGAAGGTGGAAGGGGATTTATAGATATAAAAAACTTACATTATGGACAGGTATAAAATTTAAGAAAATTCTTTCTAGAACGAGCAGAAACTAGTAAAATACACAAAGCAATCACTCATATAAATACATCAGCTACACCATTGCAGTTTCATAACCACTTCTACAACCCTTTAGATCACATAACATCAACAGATACAAAGAAAGTAAATTGGGAAAAGAAAACACTACATGGCAAGCACCCGTATCATCTAACACAGCCACACATCGATCAAGACACATCCAACACACGGCTAAGAAAAGGCAATATGTACAGTGAGACGGAAGGATTCATGATTGCAATACAGGATCAAACAATAAATACCAGATATTACAGCAAGCATATTATTAAAGATCCCAATATCACAACAGATAAATGCAGACTTTGCAAACAACAAATAGAAACAGTAGATCACATCACAAGCGGATGTACAATACTAGCAAATACAGAATACCCCAGAAGACATGACAATGTAGCAAAAATAATACATCAACAGCTTGCCTTACAACATAAACTAATAAAACAACACGTTCCCACATACAAGTACACACCACAAAATGTACTGGAGAATGATGAATACAAATTATACTGGAACAGAACGATTATAACAGATAAAACAACACCACATAACAAACCTGACATCATACTCACCAATAAAAAGAAGAAATTAACACAACTAATTGAAATATCCATACCCAACACTACAAATATACAGAAGAAAACAGGAGAAAAAATTAAAAAATACATCCAACTGGCTGAGGAAGTCAAGGACATGTGGCATCAGGATAAAGTCGACATTATACCAATTATACTATCAACTACAGGAGTCATACCTCACAATATCCACCAGTACATCAATGCAATACAGCTACATCCAAACATATATATACAACTACAAAAATCTGTAATTATTGATACATGTTCAATAACCCGAAAGTTCCTAAATGCAATATAACATATACCGTACAGTTAAAAGGAAGTCACGCTTGATCAAGGTCCGCGTCACTGTCCATTTTTGACCAGATATAACGTCTGAGAATAGAAAGAAATAATAATAATACTGTTATCCTCATTAGTGGCAGCAGCGGCAGTAGTACAAGCACTGCCAGTGTTAACTTTATTAGTTCATAGTCAGTATTATTTACTCACATTGCCACTTAAGACACTCATATCATATTGAAACCGTTATTCTCTAGGTATGTATGATGAACAAGGGTAGTGTATGTGGTGGACCCTGGCCCCATGTGAGAGAGAGCCTGATGGCACTAATCAGGTCAGGTTAAATAACAACACAAATAAACTACTACTACTGATACACTCCAACAAGCTGAGGTACACGTCGTCAGATAATTAGCTCCTATTTTGCTGTGAAAGGCTACTGTTCGTAGGCAAATGCCTATCGTTCGTGGTGCACCCGCGTGTCACGGGGAAGTCACTTTTCCAAATGATTGAGATTATGTGGCCAACAAGTAGATAATGCATGCCAAAACGTGTAAGTGTTAATATCAGTGTCGTGAGAAATTACAAAGTCCGAGGTAGTCATAAAAATTTTTAGCCTTCGGTAATAAAATCTAGAGTTTAGACACTCTCTCTGCAAAACGTTTTAAGGACAATGAGATTGAAAGCTTATATGACGTTTAACTACGTTTAGGTACAGTTTTACAGGAACAGAAGAGTGTCTCCTTGCTCAACCGGAATGAAGCGAACAAACGCTGAAAATATTCAACCTATTATCATTATAAAACTAAATGAAGACAGTGTTGAGTATATGATAGACACGGCTGGTGACATTTTAGGCGTCACAAATTCTATGTACAATCATATTAAAAGTTGGAATAGTTTGGAATTGCCTGTAAGCAGTGTTAACATAAAAAAGCATAACCAAGTTTCAGCAATCAGATTAAAAAATGTTGACCTTGAAGTTGGTCATTGGTAATGATTTGTGTAGACAAAGATTTCCTGTTGCACCCATTCTGAACGTCAATCTTCTCACAGACAGAGATTTTATAGTGAAAAGGTGGTAGGCATCAATTTGAAGGATCAATCTGAAGAACTAAATGCTGATACAAATTGGAAACGTATGAAAGTCAAAGAGAACTTACAGGGCGAAACATCATCGAAAAGTAATGTACACAACAAGGCGACAACACTCATGGGATACCTCCAAGTGTCGTTTGGAACGTCCTTTTGCTCGGCGTAGTCCAACAACTCGACGTGGAATGGGCTCGACAAGTCACTGTAAGTCCCCTCCAGAAATACTGAGTCGTCTATAAGTGCGAAAATGTTGCTGATGCCAGATTTTGCACATGAACTGACCTGTCGATTGTGTCCCATATGTGTTCAATGGGATTAACGTCGGATAATCTGGGTGACCAGAATGTTCTTCAAACCAACTGCAAACAACTGTGGCCCGGTCGCATAGCGCATTGTCATCCAAAAAATTCCATCGTTGTTTTGGAAGTTGAAGTCCATGAATGGCTGCAGATTGTCTTCAAGTAGCCGAACGTAACCCTTTCCTGTCATTGATCGATTCGGTTGGACCAGAGAACCCAGTCCATTCCATGTGAACTCAGCCCACACCATATTGAAGCCACCACCAGCTTGCACACTGCTTTGTTGTCACCTTGGTCCACTGCTTTGTGGGCCCTCGCTTCACTCGAACCTAACAGAGGCCCTTACCAACTGAAAGCGGGACTCACCTGACCGTCATGGCTTCACAGTCATCTTAGGGTCCAGCCGATACGGTCACGAGCCGAGAAGTGGCGACACAAGCGGTGCCGTGCTGTTAACAAAGGCACTCGCATAGCTCGTCTGCTGTCACAGCACATTAATGCCAAATTTCGCCCCCTTGTGCTAACGGAAACGTTCATCATACCTCCCACATCGATTCTGCTGTTATTTCACCCATTGTTGCTTGTCTGTTAGCCCTGACAACTATGTCCAAACGGCGCTGCACTCTGTCGTTAAGTGAAGTCCGTCATCCACTGTTTTGTCTGTGGTGAGAGGTAATGCCTGACATTTGGTATTCTCAACACACTCTTACCACTGTAGATGTAGGTTATCGAATCCCCTAATGATATCCGAAATGGAATATCCCATGCGTGTAGCTCCATCTGCCATCCCGCTTTCAAAGTCTGTTAATTCCCGCCGTGCGGCTATAATCACGTCGGAAACATGTTCAAATTAATCACCTGAGTGCAAATGACAGTTACGCCTATGTACTACCATTTTATTCCTTGTGCACGCGATACTACCGCCATTTGCATTTGCGTATATCGTTGTCCGTGACCTTTGTCACTTCAGTGCAAACACATGGAATTCAGGAGGCTAGAATTAACGTAAGTAATGTTAAGAAATTAAAAGAGGGGAATAAGGAGCAGCTGTTTAATCTGTTGTGTGAGAATGAGGATGCATTTTCAGAAAAAAAGATTATGGACTCTGTCTTTTCAACTCAAGTAAAATCGTGTAAGCCTCTAAAAGAACATCCATACCCGATGTCAGTGTCAAACGTAACAAAAGTTACTACTGCAAAGGGAACTTGAATGAGGAGTGATACAGCTTAGCAGGAATGAGCGTTGTCATCATATCTCAGTGGTCAAGAAAAAGGACGATATGCCTAGGACTGTGGTAGATGCTAGAAGACAATAAAGACGTACTGAGAGACAGAAACCTCACAAGAGCTGCTGACGAAATATTACGGGTACCAGGAGTGTGAGACCAGTGTCCAGCACACACCAGCCTGCAGGTGCCACTTGCCAAAGAGAGGCGCAGATACGCAGCGTTCTCTTTCGAAGACATGTTGCACCAGTAATAGGTAGTATTTTTCGGTATCTGCACTCTGTGGGTGTATTTTTGGGGGAACTTGGTCATATATGAAGACAGTAATTAATAAATAAGCTCATTATGTAGACGATAGTTTGGCAGCGACAACAACTTGGTGGTAATATAGGTACTGAATGAGGTGTTCGCTGAATTTAAACAAAAATAAATGAAACTGAAGCTCAGAAGTATGAGTTCGCAAATGTTGGTCTCTGGTTTTTAGGATATGTATTGTCATCGGAAGGAGTCAGGCACAATTACAATAAACTGAAGGTTATTGCAGGCTGTATTGCTCCCAGAAACGGGCTGTAATAGTCGCCATGTCCGTGGTGTTTGATAAGCCACAGCTGTGTTCCGGTTTGTGCCTCATTGGGAGTCCCTCAGGGCACCAATTCTTTGTTGGCGCACCTACGGATAGGAGGCACAGGTACGGGTTTGGCGAACCCGGAATTTATGTTCTGGAGACTGTTAAGACTGTTAGGTCTTGCCAGTCTTCTGTTAGTCCTGCGCATGGTTCAGCAAGCACAATGCGGCACGACTGTGAAACTTCGTCAGAGTGGGCATCTTGCCTTAGCTGCCTGCATCGTGATGAGAGTATAGATCTCCACATAAAAAAAAAAAAAACCTGTGTGTCACATGCCGAGCAGTAGATAGTTGTTGAGGTAGAACAGCCATTCACGAGCAACCTCTGAGGAGCGTGTCACAACCCTGCTGTATAAGGCTTACCCAAGCACGGAGGTCCCTGGTTGGATGTATGTATCATTCCTTTGTGTTGCGTGCGATCTAATGATTTACGACTCCATCGAAAGAACCACCAGTGATTTAAGTGGTCCATTGGTTGGTATTATCACCCATCCCATTAAAATATCTGGGCTGGCTAGTCCTCCACAGCAATCAGTATCACAATGTAAAAATATCCAAGGTAGCTGTGTATGGCTGTAGCAAAGTGAAGGGTAATTGTAATGTTTAAGAAACAATTCAAAAGATCGGCATATGCAACTGGTTAAAGATACCAGTACAAACGGTACAGTATGTGAGAGACAAGCTCTGACCTTTTATTTTTTAACGTGGTGCCGGGAGGCTCGCCACAGACCGTAGCTGAAAATGATGACGAACCAGGCAGAGAAAGAATTATGTGCGCAATATTTGGCTGATATCAATCGCCAGTGAATGCGTAAAGAGCTTCCCGTGGCAAGTTTCACGAGACACCACCAGTTTACAACAGTTAATGAAGAAACAGTATAACGACAGCATAAAGAAGAAATTCGAGGAGTGTGGTTGTTTGGGCGATACAGAACGTTCGGGACGAATGGGTGTGTTAGGGAAGTACCGTAAGTCCCATGAAGTCTAGCTACCGAGCCAGTACGGAACTGAACATACCTCAATCAACAGTATGAAAAGCGTTTAATAGTGAAACCGTACAGGTTGCGGCTCCTGTAAGTTGTAAGGCACGAGGACAGATCACGCCGTCTGTAGTCGTGCACTGATATGCAGAATCGTCTTCAAGACGACGACTACGCAGACAAATCAATCTCCAGCAAAGAAGCCACTTTTCATCTTTTGAGAAAGATCAACTTATACAGGGTGGTCCATTGATCGTGACCGGGCCAAATATCTCACGAAATAAGCATCAAACGAAAAAACTACAAAGAAGGGGGAAACCAAATGGCGCTATGGCTGGCCCGCTAGATGGCGCTGCCATTGGTCAAACGGATATAAAATGCGTTTTTTAAAAAGAGGACCCCCATTTTTATTACATATTCGTGTAGTACGTAAAGAAATATGAATGTTTTAGTTGGACCGCTTTTTTCGCTTTGTGATAGATGGCGCTGTAATAGTCACAAGCATATGGCTCACAATTTTAGACGAACAGTTGGTAACAGGTAGATTTTTTAAATTACAATACAGAAAGTAGGTACGTTTGAACATTTTATTTCGATTGTTCCAAGGTGATACATGTACCTTTGTGAACCTATCATTTCTGAGAACGCATGCTGTTACACATCACATAAATGCAATAAATGCTCAAAATGATGTCCGTCAACCTCAATGCGGTATTGAATAGCGTATTTCATGACAGGTGGATTGGTCGTCGAAGCACCATACCATGGCCCGCACGTTTACCGGATCTGACGTCCCCGGATTTCTTTCTGTGGGGAAAGTTGAAGGATATTTGCTATCGTGATCCACCGACAACGCCTGACAACATGCGTCAGCGCATTGTCAATGCATGTGCGAACATTATGGAAGGCGAACTATTCCCTGTTTTGAGGAATGTCGTTACACGTATTGCCAAATGCATTGAGGTTGACGGACATCATTTTGAGCATTTATTGCATTAATGTGGTATTTACAGGTAATCATGCGTTCTCATAAATGATAAGTTCACAAAGGTACATGTATCACATTGGAACAACAGAAATAAAATGTTCAAACGTACCTACGTTCTGTATTTTAATTTAAAAACCCTACCTGTTACCAACTGTTCGTCTAAAATTGTGACCCATATGTTTGTGACTATTACAGCGCCATCTATCACAAAGCGAAAAACGTGGTCCAACTAAAACATTCATATTTCTTTACGTACTACACGAATATGTAATAAAAAATGGGGGTTCCTATTTAAAAAAACGCAGTTGATATCCGATTGACCAATGGCAGCGCCATCTAACGGGCTAACCATAGCGCCATCTGGTTTCCACCTTCAAGCTACACATGTTTCGTTCTTTGTAGTTTTTTCGTTTGACACTTATTTCGTGAGATAATTGGCCCGGTCACGATCAATGGATCACCGTGAATAACACGTGCATATGAGAGACAGAGAATCCGCACGCAGCTAACATGTACGCAATTCCGAGACAGTTAAAATTGTGAAAACTCCCCTCGCTGTCTCAAACCTCCATACAAGTTTCTAGGTTCAGCCACGACTCCGTAAAAAGTAGTACAGGTGACGTAGAGTGGACTGGTCAGGCTTTCCCACCAGAGACTGCACTGGTGAAGATGGCCCTTTATTCAACATCTTAGTGAAGTAGCACTTGGAATTCTCTACTACCTCTTTTCTGTGACGCTCCCGTTTGATGTCGTCCCTCAAAGCAGCTCTTTGAATGCACTGGGTTCTTCATAAGATTCAAGATGGCGACCTGTCATTCTAAGCGGTGGTGCGAGTAGTACTTTATGTGAAATAAGTTCCGGGATGCCATTACTATGCATTTATTTGCAAACACCAAAAAACGGTAATATTTTAGTATCATGAAGAGATCCGTCTATAAAGGTTAATAAAATCCAACAACACGGTGAAGTCGGCTACCGCATATGAACAGGCTCTGAGAGCCGACTGGTGAGATTGGTGAGCAGCCGAAATCTCTTGCTTACATCGTAACCCTTCGGACGTCTTTGGTAAGTTGACAATATTGACTTGTGGACTGAATTTATTCGATTAGAGGAGAGTGTTATTATTGTACTGAACCTCTGATGACCTCTTTGCTTCTCCTAGTACAAGTTACGCCCAAGAAGGAGTTTAATACTCAATATATAGTAAAGTTAAAGTAAAATATGGAGTTTCAGTCTTCGATCGCTATTCTTTATTTTCAATTACCGGTTTCGGGCTAGCTGCCCATCTTCAGATCTGTTAGACAATGTTAAAAATGTAATTAATAAGAGAGATACAGTTAGTGAAAAAATATCTTAGTTTACAAAAAGAAATTTTGGAACGTATAAAATGCCAACATACCATATATTGTAGTTACAGAGTAACTTGTCCGTACAGAACACACGGTTCACTGTCATAAGTAAAGTAAATTTGAATCCATTAAAACATTATATCGCAGTATTTAAGAGTAACCTGATTGGTAACAGTAAAAGTGCCCTCTACCTATAACAATTGTGCATCTGTTATTATTTCGCCGTATATATTATTGGCGAATATTCTTTTTAATAAAACAATTTTTAAGGTAATAACAAATGAATAATCTGTTTGAGTGGACCATGAAACGAAAAATTTTTACATTAATTTAAAACTTCTTTATAAAGAAACATGAAATATAATTAAAATGTAGATATCCTTCCGAAAATGTGCGTTTACTCTTCTTTGTTTTTGATTGGTGGTTGAGTGGATTTCCCTACGTCAGAACGTATACAACGCCACGCCGAGTTGTCTTGCGCCGCGCCCAATTCACCTCGCCGCCAGTACGCTGAGGGCCGTTCCGCTGTAGCTGTTTCTTACTGGGGCATGCTGTTGCATTCAAGAGTAAGCCTAAAACAGGTCTTTAAAAATCTCATAATAATTCCTGTGCATAAAATCACTTTGCTCATTAAGTAGTAGGCCTGGGGTTTTTCCTTGATGTGCGTATATTTCAATCTCTTCGAGCACGTTGAGATAGAGACTTTTTGGAGCTTTATGTAGCACCTCCATTTGTTGATTTATATTACTAACTTCATGTCTACTCTCTTTTACATGTGTTCCAAATGCTGTTCGATTGCTATGACTGCAATGTTCCCTGTATCGAATTTCAAAATTCCGCCCTGTTTGTCCTATATAATAACTGTCACATTCAGCACATCTAATCTTATATACTCCGGAATTATTGTATTTCATTTGTTTCGTCGTTGCTGGTTCCTTAATGGTTGCTTAATGAGCAAAGTGATTTTATGCACAGGAATTATTATGAGATTTTTAAAGAGCTTTTTTAGGCTTACTCTTGAATGCAACAGCATGCCCCAGTAAGAAACAGCTACAGCGGAACGGCCCTCAGCGTACTGGCGGCGAGGTGAATTGGGCGCGGCGCAAGACAACTCGGCGTGGCGTTGTATACGTTCTGACGTAGGGAAATCCACTCAACCACCAATTAAAAACAAAGAAGAGTAAACGCACATTTTCGGAAGGATATCTACATTTTAATTATATTTCATGTTTCTTTATAAAGAAATTTTAAATTAATATAAAAATTTTTCGTTTCATGGTCCACTCAAACAGATTATTCATTTGTTATTACCTTAAAAATTGTTTTATTAAAAAGAATATTCGCCAATAATATATACGGCGAAATAATAACAGATGCACAATTGTTATAGGTAGAGGGCACTTTTACTGTTACCAATCAGGTTACTCTTAAATACTGCGATATAATGTTTTAATAGATTGAAATTTACTTTACTTATGACAGTGAACCGTGTGTTCTGTACGGACAAGTTACTCTGTAACTACAATATATGGTATGTTGGCATTTTATACGTTCCAAAATTTCTTTTTGTAAACTAAGATATTTTTTCACTAACTGTATCTCTCTTATTAATTACATTTTTAACATTGTCTAACAGATCTGAAGATGGGCAGCTAGCCCCGAAACCGGTAATTGAAAATAAAGAATAGCGATCGAAGACTGAAGCTCCATATTTTACTTAATGAACGATCGCGGAATTCCCAGTGAGACAACTATGTCTAGTTTTGATAAAGTTAAAGTGGTGCTACACGGCATAAGACTAGTGGCTCCCCTACGTATTCACCGCCGAGAAACAACTGTTCTCAAGACTCGCGTTCCTCTGCACACTCGCCGGATTCACCATCACGCCTCGTGAACTGACTGCTGCTATCTGCCGAGTTCCAGTAAACGTAAAATTTGGAAACACAAATACCTTTCAGAACAGGGGAAGCCCCATAGCGTGCTCCTTGCTGGATCCAGCAAGACGGTAGGAGATCTGCCGATGCTATCACCTGCCTCGGCACGCTGCAGTTGCGGCTCGGACCACAACTTGAAACTAAGAGCAGGAATATCTTGTTCTTGTGGGCTCACACCAGGCACAGCCACTGTGTTTCACCTCTGACACAGAACTTGGAAGGCTTGCGACGGCCCACCACAGCAGCAATTGTTACCATCACTCCTGACATGCTGGGTCGAGTATGGGAGACAGGTAGATGTGTGCCTTTACACGGTCGATGGACACATATATAACATTGTAAGGAAAGCTACCAGAGATTGTCTTTCACATACACTACCGTTTGTTACATAGTTCTTAGCCATTTATCTGTACCGTTTTCGATGTGAATCATAGGCTTTATACGAGTAATTACCCTGCCTGTACATTGTCATTAAAAGGTGAGAAGAAACGTCGAGAAGGGATATCGCTTTTACATGCAAAGGGCGTTATAAGCCATTACCACAAATCTGAAGGCCTTCACACGGTTCCGGTATGGAATGCTTCCTGCTAAAAAATCAGAATGGCCAAGGGAATGTCATAAATTAGGCGAATACACACTTACTGTTGAACGACACAATACACATGTTTGCTTAGTGGTTGTTAAATGACTTCACACAATGATTCCAATGCAAAGGAAGTACAGAATGAATAGTCTGTTGAAGGGATGACGTGAATGAAAAATACTACGAAATGAGTAAATTGTCAGAGTGAAAAACCTGCCACCTGTATACAAATGTTTCATTCCCCTATCTTGATAGAGTACAGTAGGAAAGGTTTCCTCCGTCTGAAGGCGTGAGCATATATTCCGAATTCCTTATGGTGTCTCAGGCGGTATAGACCCACTGAAGTTAACAAGTGGCTCTTATTTCTCAGGTTTCTGTGTTTTTCTTCAAGCAAACCCTCGGGTTTGGCCTAGTGCTGAAAAAGTAATTTTGCTCAGTAGGGACCGGGGAATGGCTGCTTTTCTGAACTTATATTTGAAAACACGAAAAATTGCATAAAATATTTTCATATCAAAAATTATTGCAGCAAGTAGCTGATCAATTAATAACTTCATTAATATCAACTTAATTATTAATATATTGTCCTACAATATTATCTCCAATAACATAATCTATTAAACTGTGGAATATAGTGTTTGTAAGATAAGTATGAATAATTTTTTAAAATTTCTTAATTTTTAACAATGTCTCATGTTTTGGCGCTGGACCTTTGGCGGTACTCAGTTACAAGCTGACCACATACTGCTTCTGTTTTTTGTTATTTATATATTGTGGCCTTCCATGAGTTTCATGCCTCCCACACAGATTGTTTACTATCTCCCGTTTAGTCACTAGGTGCCTACTGTCGATGACATCTTCATATTCATTTCACTTTGAAGAACCTTAAACTCGTGACTGAAATGAAAGTTGGTAAAAAATACTCTGAGATGTGATGGATTGCTGGCTTGAACCCTTTTCGTTTCTTGTCCTGCCTCACGATTCAATGCATTAATCGTTTACATTATGATTCACAACACAAATAAGGATCAAAGATTGTAAGCTACATTTCAACAGATAGATACCACAAATTATTTTTCAGTTTTTATAAAGTAACTCCAAAGTTATAACACAGTTAAATTTTTGAAAGAACACAGGAATCCAAATACGTTGCTTAGAATTCAGAAGGCGTGCGCCTTCTGAATGATATTTGTCTGAATAATAATTTTATGTATACAGTGACAAGAAAAATACATATATCCGAAGTAACCTCGTCTTGTTGTGGCGATTTCAAATTCATCTTGGAATATAGATACAGTTCTTGCAAGGAAGCGTCTTGCATGGTTGGTAGCCGCTAGACGATGGAAAAATACTGTATGACATGGTGATTTGGCAAAAGACATTGGTGGTAATTCTAAAGATTCGACGTAATCCTCTCTGGAAGTACACTAATGTCGAGGAAAGACAGAACACCTTGAATGAGTAAAGATAGGACGTTCATATTCACAGGACATGTATGTTAGTACGTTCTGCAGAAATGATTAGCGTTTGAAACTTGTCGGCCCGCGGGTTCAAGGTCAGCATCGATGTCGCAGCGCAACACTGGCTACCGGTAAAGTGTGCCCGCGGCTCTCGTTCTAGCTGTAATGGATCAGTGCGAGTTGAGCAGACGTGCAGGATGCCTCGCAGACGCGAACCGTACCGTCGAATCAGTGAGTCTCAAAGGCAGCGCATTATTCGCATGAGAGGATGTGATACGTCCTTCCGGGGAATTGCTGCTTATGTGGGACAAAGCCTTTCGTCTGCGCAACGGGTGTGTGCAGAATGGTTCACGGAAGGCCACAGAAACGACGAGATGGGTCAGGTCGCACCACCCGGATCACCGCCCGAGAACATAGACACCTCATCCGAACAGCACAAGGACAGATCTGCGTCCTCCCCGGCTCTGGCGCAACTTTGGAACAGCCTGACACACCGTACACTACCAGAAGTGACAGTCCATCGCCGTTTATTACGGTATCGGTTATGTGCGCGTCGTCCACTTCTCCGTCTACCTTTGACGAATGTGCAGAAACAAACTACAGGGTGTTTCAAAAATGACCGGTATATTTGAAACGGCAATAAAAACTAAACGAGCAGCGATAGAAATACACCGTTTGTTGCAATATGCTTCGGACAACAGTACATTTTCAGGCGGCCAAACTTTCGAAATTACAGTAGTTACGATTTTCAACAACAGATGGCGCTGCAAGTGATGTGAAAGATATAGAAGACAACGCAGTCTGTGGGTGCGCCATTCTGTACGTCGTCTTTCTGCTGTAAGCGTGTGCTGTTCGCAACGTGCAAGTGTGCTGTGGACAACATGGTTTATTCCTTAGAACAGAGGATTTTTCTGGTGTTGGAATTCCACCGCCTAGAACACAGTGTTGTTGCAGCAAGACGAAGTTTTCAACGGAGGTTTAATGTAACCAAAGGACCGAAAAGCGATACAATAAAGGATCTGTTTGAAAAATTTCAACGGACTGGGAACGTGACGGATGAACGTGCTGGAAAGGTAGGGCGACCGCGTATGGCAACCACAGAGGGCAACGCGCAGCTAGTGCAGCAGGTGATCCGACAGCGACCTCGGGTTTCCGTTCGCCATGTTGCAGCTGCGGTCCAAATGACGCCAACGTCCACGTATCGTCTCATGCGCCAGAGTTTACACCTCTATCCATACAAAATTCATATGCGGCAACCCCTCAGCGCCGCTACCATTGCTGCACGAGAGACATTCGCTAACGATATAGTGCACAGGATTGATGACGGCGATATGCATGTGGGCAGCATTTGGTTTACTGACGAAGCTTATTTTTACCTGGACGGCTTCGTCAATAAACAGAACTGGCGCATATGGGGAACCGAAAAGCCCCATGTTGCAGTCCCATCGTCCCTGCATCCTCAAAAAGTACCGCTCTGGCCGCCATTTCTTCCAAAGGAATCATTGGTCCATTTTTCAGATCCGAAGCGATTACTGCATCTCGCTATCCGGACATTCTTCGTGAATTTATGGCGGTACAAACTGCCTTAGACGACACTGCGAACACCTCGTGGTTTATGCAAGATGGTGCCCGGCCACATCGCACGGCCGACGTCTTTAATTTCCTGAATGAATATTTCGATGATCGTGTGATTGCTTTGGGCTATCCGAAACATACAGGAGGCGGCGTGGATTGGCCTCCCTATTCGCCAGTCATGAACCCCTGTGACTTCTTTCTGTGGGGACACTTGAAAGACCAGGTGTACCGCCAGAATCCAGAAACAATTGAACAGCTGAAGCAGTACATCTCATCTGCATGTGAAGCCATTCCGCCAGACACGTTGTCAAAGGTTTCGGGTAATTTCATTCAGAGACTACGCCATATTATTGCTACGCATGGTGGATATGTGGAAAATATCGTACTATAGAGTTTACCAGACCGCAGCGCCATCTGTTGTTGAAAATTGTAACTACTGTAATTTCAAAAGTTTGTCTGCCTGAAAATGTACTGTTGTCCCAAGCATATTGCAACAAACGGTGTATTTCTATCGCTGCTCGTTTAGTTTGTATTGCCGTTTCAAATATACCGGTCATTTTTGAAACACCCTGCAGATGGCAATGGTCTATGGAACGACGTCACTAGGGACAGGAATGGCATCAAATAGTGTTTTTGGACGAATCCAGGTTCTGTCTGTTTGAAAATGATGGCCGCATTTTCGATCGCCACAGACAGGGGGGGCGGCATAAGAGTGACTGCATTCGCGTAAGACGTACAGCGCCAGCTGAAGGCCTCATGGTGTGGGGTGCTATTGGGTATAGCCATAAATTACAGTCGGTGCGTGTACAGGGCACTGTGACCTGTGTCACATACGTGAATGACATCCTGCTACACGTAGCCGTACGCTTTCTGCCCAATATCCCAGACGCCATATTTCAGCAAGACAATGCACAACCTCATGGCCCTGCGTGAACACGTAGCTTCTTGGTGTCACAGGATGTCTGCCTTTTGCCCTTGCCCGCGAGGTCACCACACTTGCGCCAGTCGAAAATGTGTGGGATATGACGAAACGACGGGTGCAGCGCTGTGACCCGGTGCCAACCACCACACACGAACTTCGGAACCAGGTGAGAGAGATGTTCAATGTGTGTGAAATCTTGTGGGACAACTGCTAAGGTCATCAGTCCCTTACACACTACTTAACCTAAATTATCCTAAGGACAAACACACACACCCATACCCGAGGGAGGACTCGAACCTCCGCCGGGACCAGCCGCAAGATCCGTGGAACCAGGTGAACGCAGCGTGGATGGCTATACTATAGGACGCCTTTTGCGCCTTATACGCGTCGATGTCACACGCATGGAAGAAGTTTTCAGCGCCCATGCCCCCTGTGACTACTAGGGAACAGGACACGTGCTGAACTGAGGTGACTGAAATGCTAATCATATCTCTAGAAGATGCTAATGTACAGTCATACTCAAAAGTATCCGAACGACCTGAATTGCATTTCGCCTGATTCGCATGCAATCCACATAACGCAGCTGTCTAGCAGGTCCTCTAATCGCTCCTTGGTACAGTCGTTTGACTATTGAAAATGGTTCCAACAAGTCACCACTAGAAAACACTGCTCTGTATCGCAATAGCTCAAGATGTAAAGTAATACCACGATACTACAAATATCAGGGAACACCTTATCAGAGATGAGACTGTCCTTAAGGCTTGTAAGCTCACATTTATTACAATAAATGACATACCTGAAATGTCACCACTCTCATTATTACGTCAGATAGGTAATGCACGTAGTAAGTTCCTCGTATTCATGAGATCCTCTTCAAAGTAACATACCGTACTTATTATTTAACACAAAATGACATTAAAATTTTAAGTTATTCACGAGCAGCTAGTTGAGAATTTGTATGAACTTAAAATGACACGACGAACCATTTCGTTCTGCATATGGATTCAAACCCAGGTCATGCAGACTAAGCAAAGGTTTCTTGACTGACGGAAACTAATAGTCATATCTGATTAGGCATACAGAGAGTGATATACCTCGATTTTAGACAGTGTCAGTTAACAAATATCAACTTTAAATTACATAACGCAAACATTTTTAACGGACCTGAATTCCTACCCAGCACCTATTGTCCCTGTTAACAAACTACGAGAGATGTTAAATATTGCTTGTTAACAAGTAACTTATTTGAAATGCCGTGAGGTAAAGCTTTGTGTTGGACAGGGATTCGAACCCAGAATCCGGATAGATATCGAAGCACAATCAACTGTGACATATCGCATTTTCTAGGTAGTAGCTAGATGTTTTAACTGAAAGACGAGACGAAACATTAATTTTTTCCTTCCCAGGACTCCAACACGGCACCTATCGCTGTTTTATTCTAGAGAAAACGAACGTTAAATATGGGTTTGTTGCACCAGCAGCGACATGTGAGCATGTTTGAACTAGAAATAATATGACGAAGAGTTCAGTGCTGACTGGGAATAGAGCCCCACACATATCGTTGTTGACTACACGCAAAGAGACGTCAGCTACCGAATTTTTCTCCACCAGCAGCTCGGAATAACATCTTGAACTTACAGTGATCTCGCAAATAGTTCTGTGTCTCACTGGGAGTCAAAAACGTTAGATTTCGTTAGTGTTGACAACGAATGAAAATACATTAAAAATCGAAATTATTATCCACCAGCAGATAGATGTTCTCATGCTAGATCTTGATAATACATAATGAAATCTTTAGTGCCGGGCCAGGTTTCGAACCCATTCACGCGCAATATGTGGAGATGTTGAGGAATCTGCAATTTTGAACAAACAACAAATTGTAGCCGAGCTGTATTGTCACGAAGGGAACAAATTCTGCGTTGAGGGTGGTCTGAGTTGCATTCCCAGTTCAGAACCAATTTTATCGACATACAGAAGCTCAGATAAAAGATGGAATAAGTGTTCTGTGAGCCTACATAACGTTTCTTTCGTCACTAGAAATAAATAAATAGTATAAGAAAGGTTACTGGTGATAGAGTTTCTACATGTCGCCACTCCAGACTTTATTGTGGCTCAACCTAACGTCTACTTGGTAGAGAAGGAATATCATTTTTAATGTTAATTTCAGACCACAATGCCATTATATCTTCTTCACTAGGTGTAGCCAGAAGAGAATGGAATCTGTCTCTTCCTATCTAAAATCACTGACGAAAGTCGGAATCGAACCCAGACCATATATATGAACCTTTCATCAGCCCAACAGACCACCAAATCCTCTCCTCTGTGGTTCATTTTTGTATCGTAACGCCATTGTGCCACACTGGCTGAGCATTCTGACACACAGGCTCCCTGTATCAATTTGCAGCATGTTCAGTAAATTCATTTATTTGGTTGACCGAATCACCATGAACTAGCTGCCTCGGCTACCCAGTGCATACATTCAACTTTATTTTGTAATCACCAAAATAAAATCACGTAACTGCCACCAACACAGAACTGCCAATAGTGCGGGATCCAGAAATTTAAATAGGAAGTGTTCCTTTCCATTGGAGCTACTCTATTGCGCTATCTGTTTGTTGAAAACGTCGTGCAGTGCAAAAGAAAAGGTATAACTGTTTGTCTCTCATAAGTATTGACCTGGCCATATGCATTATCTCACAGCACTGTGGAATGCAGAAGTTCTGGAGGAATTGTTGTTCACTTCTGGAGCTGTTGTAGCTACGTGTCGGCTAGTAGCGTAATGGTAAGTATCGCGCACGGTAGATAAGATGTCGCGAGTTCGAGTTATCAATCTAATGGAACTTGTAACATAATTCCCTTCACTTCTCAACCCAAAATAGTCGTATGTGGAAAAAGGGCTAACTTCTGTGACATTTTGTTCATTTCAGGTTTAACAGACGGCCAGACAGTAGATGCATCTCGAAATTTTTGTATTATGTATGGGTAGAGCGCATCGTGCCAAAATACGTCGGAAAAGTATTTTCTACATTAGCTGTCGTCTGGTAGTGGCATTTTATTCTTCTTCAAAAGTGGTGACTTGTTGGAACCATTTTCAATAGTCAAACGACTGTACCAAGGAGCGATTAGAGGATCTGCTAGACAGCTGCGTTATGTGGGTTGCATGCGAATCAGGCGAAATGCAATTCAGGTCGTTCGGATACTTTTGAGCACGACTGTACATCTCCTGAATATATGAACGCCTTGTCTCTAGTCGTGCAAAGGTGTTCTGTTTTCTCTGAACATGAGTGTATCTGTAACAAAATCGAGGGTTCGTGGCACATCGACTTAATCCAAGTGTTTACAACGTAGAATTAACAATCTTCGAATCCAGACCGAGTGTGCTGAATCTTTTTCAACATTCATATATTCAGACCTGTGTTTCTTAGTTTCTTTTTTCTTCGAGACCAATTCTTGGAATAATACCACATATCTGAAGACTGCAAAGGAAATACAAGTACGCATTTCTGAAAGTGCTAGAATTTTATGATATTGTATCGAAAACTAGCGCTTCAGAAAGGGATTAGACGCAATTTAACGAGAGTTTATGCTCTTTCCCACATGTTAAACCACCGAAATATGTGTAAGATTAGCAGCTTTTAATGAATGGATTTTTTAATAATACGTTACATCTATAAGCATGTCATTAAGTAATTACTGTGTTCTTGAATTTCCGCTTCGCTCTCGCCACTTCACGACTGTCTATATTCTGTTTCTCAAACAACCGGGGATCGATTATATGCATTGCTGTCCGCAAGAGGGGGGGGGGGCACAAGAGGAGAACATTTCCACCGCCTTGAATTGTGAATACAGAGTTTTCAGAATTCTCTTACACTTTTAGATTTCCCAGCGAAATAATACGTTTTTTGTGTCACCTATAAAATTTAGTTTTTGTGGCCTGACACGTCTCAAAAATGACAAAGATCATTTGTATAAAAAATGGCATGTGAACAGTCCTACTCCCCTCACTCGCTTGGGTAAATTTCTGCTGACGCTCATGATTTTATATACATCGTTTGGCCATCTTGTAATCGTTATTTCATCGACAAGTTATACTGATATCCAAAATCTTAGGATATGTTACGTTCTCAAGTTTAAAAAAATAAAACTTTCTTTTTACTTATGAATATGCAACTACTTTCAGGGATGTTTTTGTAGTTTCATCCATTTCTATAAAGCATTTAAGCTTGCAACGCAGTTTTTTCAGTTCCTGTATCGGAAATCATTACTTTTTCCAGTAAATCGTCACTCGGTGACTTGATGGTTAATTAGTGTTACACTTCGATGAACAGTTGATTTCGACTTTAAAGAAACTATTAACGTTTGTTTGATACACGACAGGCTGGTTCCAGTTATTTCATGCGAGTGATACCCGAGCAAATAAGTTTTGTCCCATGAACCAAATTACTGGGAAGACATTGTACTTAGTAAAACTGCTGCCTACCGTCGAATGTGGAATATTGCTGGAGCGGTCCTGGTTGGTCTGTAAACAGCCACCGCCCGGCTCCCTCTGGCCACACTCTGGCTGTCCTGGGATCGCAGTCGGGTCGCGTCACCCATCCAACGTGATCTGTGAAACAATACCGCCATTTGTTATACCAGAGGTTCCCAAACTTTCTGAAACCATTACCCCTGAGTGGAATCAGACATTAGATGTTACCCCCTCTTCCCCCCTATCCTTGCCCCCACCTCTACCACACCGTCATCAACATTAGCATCTAACTAAACTGTAGAAAGAACAGGACTTTCTTTGGATACTTTCCTTTCATTTTTTAAATGACGAAAGGTAGCTACATTTCGTATTTGCGCTTTGTTACATCACGAACCAATGAGTCAGTGACACAGCTGGCACTACTTATTTGTAACAATCTTTGTTCATGAATTGCTGAAGCAATTATCTGCACATTGTGAGTGCTATCTACAACTTCTTCCCTGAAAGAAAGGTGACTCTCCACATCCCCTTATCACAAAACATGCTTCCTTCGCACCACTTTTCTCCCTAGAGACGTCTGCTTCACCCACACGTTGCACCTCCGTTTCAAATAAGCCAAATTAAAATGTGTGTACTATACTTAGGCCTACTGTTTGTAAATCAGTTGATTGCTGGGCTCCTTAGTTCTGAATTAGCAAAAATTCGAACATGCTGCGAATGCTTTGAGTCTGGCCACTGCCAGTGATAATAATAATTCAATGTAGGTTCTACAACTGTGTAGCAACCATTACGTGCTTACCTGTCTGCTGTGAATTAGTTATTTTATTGTGGCGAAGTGAAAGGCAAAGTAATTTTTGGCCTGTTGTGAGCACTATCTACAACTCGGAGAAGACAAAAAAATGACTCTGAGCACTATGGGACTTAACATCTGAGGTCATCAGTCCCCTAGAACTTAGAACTACTTAAACCTAACTAACCTAAGGACGTCACACACCTCCATGCCCGAGGCAGGATTCGAACCTGCGACAGTAGCGGTCGCGCGGATCTAGACTGAAGCGCCTAGAACCGCTCGGCCACAAAGGCCGGCCTCGGAGAAGACATTTGCATGAGATATTTAAGCATGTGTGATGCATATAAAGTGTAAAGTATGTGTGTAATGAGTGGACTATGCGAGGGAGATGTTCACCCATTCTTTTACCAAGCTGTAAACCTCAAAACAGTGTGTCATACGTTAATGCTAGTACGAGATCTGTTAGAAAAGTATACGACCTTTGACCGTGGAAAAAAACTGGCTTACCTGGAGCGTTGGTCACCTAATCGCCCTGCAAGTACCTCCCTTGGGTCTCCACACACTTCTCCCAGAGGTTGCGCCGTTGTTGGAAGCATGGCGAAAAAGCCTCTTTCGGAATGGAGTTTAGGTCGGGTGTCGTTGCCGGCATATGTGCTCTCTTGTCTGAAATCGCATTCCTTTCAATGGCCTCTTCAGTTTGGGGAACAGCCAGAAGTCACAGGGGGCCGTAAAAGTCTGAATGAAATGCGAGGGACGTGCTGGAAGCAGTGTCATGATGGAGGCGCCTGTTTCCTACCGACCGCGAGTCTGGTCTCTAGCGCCGCAGATCACGTAGGCGTTTCCTGTCCCTGGCACCTGTGTAATTGAAGACCGTGATCTTTCCTCCTTCTCTCGTTACTGCCCGATGGGAGGTGTAGTTTTGGCAGTTTAATTGTTTCGCTATTCTGTCGTGGGTTATGAGTAAATTCATGCTTCTTGTTGGCTGATCATGTGGTCGCTCATTCAGGACTGTGTGGTGTAATGTTTCCTTGCACGAGGTTAGGTCTAGTTCTGTCAGCAGGTTAAGCCATCTTATAACAAGTTTTCGCTGGCTAAAAGTCGGTGCAGTAACCAGCCTGAGAGTGGCAATTGTGTTACGGGCATATTTAAATTGGTCAGTATTCTGCCTAGCCTGAGCATCCCTGAGTGGGTAATTTGTGGCCATCTTACACGGATCCGTCATATCTGTCATGTTCTAATGATATTCCAGGGCACTTTTGTTTAAATTTTTTTTAATTCCTCCAAGTTTGTAAATTCTTTTATTGCCATTAATCGTGTGTTTGCTGTGACCTGTTTAATTTTTTTTTTAATGGCGGTGTTGGAAGCTTCACTACCTCACCGTACTTTATTAACAAAGTCCTGTATTTACTTTAGTAGCCTGTTCACTAATGTTCTTTAAACTTTTTAAATTGTTGTGTTGCTATAAATTACTTTGATTGGCGATAGCGGCGTGTTTTAAAAGGTTGTTTATTTCCGTACTGCTAGTCTCTGTAAGATACGAATAAAACATTTGTGAAAATCTCAACTCGACAGTAAACTACTAGAAGTTTGGCCCCGTTTCCCAACTTGTGGTGTGGCTTGTAGTAACCGTAATCACTCTGTGTCAGTAAGGTTCTGGCAGGATCAGATATAAACTCGGAATATAGTTGAGTAATTACGCATAGTAGCAAGAAGATTAAGAGGATAGTCAAACTAGAAGCAGTATGCAAGGATGTGGGGCACTAAAGTAGTGCTGTGCTTCGGAATATCTCTGGGGGTGCAGGCAGGCCGCCGCAGTGCTGCTGGGCGCTGCGGGGGCGCGGGTCCGCCGCACAGCACGCTGGGGCGCCACGGCAGGCCGCGCTGCGGGGCGATGCCACCTGTCTGCGCTCGGTACGGGGGCTACTCGGCGGCTTCGAGTACGAGTTCGAAGTAAAAGCAAAACGCAGAAAAGAAGTTCCGGGTACATCCCTTCGTGGCTGGTCGTCACAGAAGCGGTCTGTTTCACACGCCTTGTAATGATTTAAGAAATTACAGTGCTAAATTTCTTTATTTTCGTAAGAATGTCAGTACATTCATTTGTCGAGTTAGCAGAGATCTCCTGAGATGAACGGATGAAAAAGAACACTGTTTTAACGACACTAATTTCGCCAGAAAAAGTTTCGTGAACAGTCTGATTCGTAGCTAATTATTATTTGTTGCCTGCAAAAAAATGGCTCTGAGCAGTATGGGACTTAACATCTGAGGTCATCAGTCCCCTAGAACTTAGAACTACTTAAACCTAAATAACCTAAGGCCATCACACACATCCATGCCCAAGGCAGGATTCGAAGCTGGGACCGTAGCGGTCGCACGATTCGAGAATGAAGCGTCTAGAACCGCTCGGCCACACCGGCCGGCTGTTGTCTGCAGTGGTGTTTGCAGTTTTACTTGTCAGTCTAAATTACATGTAGACGAGATTATTGATTTTTTTATTTAAAAAGTATTATGTTATAAACTGAAATTCAGTTTACAAATTTTGTAGACGAAAAGTAGTTGTTTAAGTATCTTATTTCTAAAAATAATTCTAACCTGTCTGATGTATCGAACCCATTAGCTTCACATGCTGCAGCAGGCGACCTGGCTGTGCTGTTTCGGTCTGGAAGTAGGTTTGTGGAAAACTTCCCAATCCGGGGTAGTAAAATGTGTTTTGTCTGTGGTGTAAAGTTTTTGTGATTGGAGTGGAGCATCAGGAACAGGCTCCGATGAAATTGAGGGTCGATAATTGCCACGATTTCCAACCGGCCAGAGTCAGGAAAGTGCGCTATTGTAAGTAGTTGTAAGGTGACTGTAAGGTCGAGGGGCTTGTTCTTCGAGTTGTACTTCATTTACGACGCTCGGTAGTGAAGTGAAATGTGAAGAATACAAGCATTTATGGTCACACGAGTACACAGTAATTTCAACAGCAACTGAAAATCGTATAACGGAACAGGAAAAACATAAATACACAAGGGTACACAAACATATAGCGGAATAATACAAGGAAAGGACAGGGTTTGTTTTACTGCAGTATTTTGCAATCAAAACTTTCTTTACTTCTCGGAGATCTCACTTCGTTCTTCATTATTTCCAAAAGTCCTATCTATACCTGCTTTCTGTACTTTTCTCGTATAGCCTCTCAGTGCATTTCTTCAAATTCATTGCAACTCATTCTCTTATAGGTTTCCCCCTCTTAATCTAACTTAAATCTACTGAGCTCAGATGCTAAACTAAGAGACGAGGCAATGCAGCAGCACAAAACAATTAACACAAACATCAATGACAAAAATTTAAATAGGCAAAGCAATTGCAATATTACAACTAATACATGGCACTGTGCAGCAAACAAGAAAAATAAATCAGTAGTAAAACTAGATTAACAGAGTAATACAAAGTGAAATTTAGTAACCCTATGCCTGGCAAACAGCTGCAGCAAATGCAATAATTTATATCTAAACATGAGAAAGCTCAAGCAGAAAAAATATTACAGTAAAAATGGCCATGTTTAATACCTATGTCACATCTTAATACTAGAGTGATGCATCACTGTAACTTGCTCTAGGAGACAAATTACCATGTCACTGACAAAAATTATGTATGCAATTCCTGTGAAGTGGAAATGTCTTTTTGTGCTCCCTCATTTTTTTGGAGTACATCCATGATAAAGTTATTTTTTTACTGGATCTGTAGGCATAAAATATTTATATTAGTACATCTATAAAATTTTATTTTAACCAATGCTGCAGTGCAGCTAGGAACTAGATATTAAAGAAAATGAGCAAATATGTACAAAGGAAGGCATGAAACATCATTCATTAGCCATATGGCATTTCATAAGGTAGTAAAAAAAATCTCTCAACTAGAAAGACAGTAGTCATAATCAGGTGTATAGACATAAAAATATTTCTCGTCATTTCATTAGGCATTGCAGTAAATATCATAAATTAAGAGCTCCACAGTGTTATCATGGTTTCAAGTTTGAGGGTGTCGTATTTATGATGCTTTCTACAAAGGAATGTCAATAGTGAGGATAGTGGCCTCCCTTTTTTTTTTCTTCTCCACCTGTGCCTCTGAAAGGCACACACTAATGGCTTTTCTCCAGGCATCTGTCGCGCAGCTGCCCACGGATTACGTGAAGGTCACTTAACTTTCTTGCCGAAATATTTACGACACCAGTTTCCGCTACAGTGACAGTCTCATATAAAAATATTTCACAGGTCAAGAATTTGCGTTACAAATCTGTAGAAACAAAATGCTATTGATATAACAGTGCCCAAAAATTTTTGGCGGCATTGTAATACATTCACGCATTTACATACATTTTATAATTCTTAAAGTACGATTCTTGGTTTCCAACAACCATTTTCACAAACCAGAGTTCCTAAACACTACTCATTATTCCTTACCTTATTTGTCGACACTTCTTCAATATTTCATCATAACAGCTACGTAGCTTAATCAAATAACTCATATAGCATCAGCTTATTGATCATAAACATACCGCAACAGCATAATACACATAGTCAACGTAATAATATCATAACACCTTAGTCAACTCTCAAAATCGTCGTAGCTTCCTCCAATAATTTCAAAACCTAAAAAAATTTCTCTGCTCATGTCAAAAGTGTCATCTGCCTCAAACGTACTTTAAAAATCGTGATCCCATACCAAATATATCATTCAAAGCTCTCATTATATCACAATTGGTCTGAAAAAATATGAACAGTTCACAAAGTACAAACAAAATACAATTTCATAAGTGTGAATTTATCCAGCTGTGTAATTGCGTAAACATCTGTCACTGACGTAGTAAAAAGAAATGTTTGTCTCTCTCAGTTAAATGATCAGATAGCTGTGTAATTATGTGTTAAGGAAATATGGTACCGATGTGTAAAGTTGTATAAGCAAATACCATATTAGCTAGGGCTCCTTGTGCTTGCCAAACACATGGTACACAAAGTAGGCGTATACCCCCCTGAGGATTAATGTAATTATACCCTCAGGTGTTACAGATTACAACAATGGAATGAAATGTATTACGGAAAACCTTTGTATCATTGTACTTCAAATATCTTTAAAAATAAATGATTTAAGTACAAAATTAATCACTCAAATACGTGTCCTGTAGCGCTAAATGTGCGTCTTGCTGTAAGATAATCTCTGTGGAAGTGTCGTAGTTATTGTCCTCTGAAAGCTAAGTTCTGCAGAAGTCAATGTACTTACCTCATTATAAACAAAAGTGAAATGCTTTGCGTATAGATATCTTAGTTATTACGCTTATTGTTGTGACGAAGAAAGTACTGTGCTGTAACGTATTGTTGTGCTACGAAAGAGGCTGTCTCATTGTAGCTATACCACAAAAGTTACTACTAAAACATGTTTTACTTTCCAGAATAATTCAGAAAAACTGTGCAGATATAAAACAGAAACAGCGCAAAAGCAACATTGTAAATTGTCACTCATTAGTAGTGTCATGATAAAATCGTGTAGCTGTCACATAAACTAACCACTGTGTCATCTGGTATCTCACAGAAAGTACTTTATATCCAGAATGTATTTTCAAGTAAACCAAAATGTTGCATTAAAATCTCATTAGCAGTACTGGTAAATGTTCTAAGTATGTGACCCTTATAGTCATTACGTAATCGTGCAACTAACAAGCAAGAATGCACACACACACTGTGTCGTCTGTTCACTATAAGAATGCATTCGTAATTTCTGTTTAAATAAGTTCTCTTGGTTCTTGACTGGATATTTAACTTCAAACATTGTTGCATGGTAACAGTTTCTAAGTCTGACAAAGCATACTAGAAATGTGAAGTGAAAAGTTTTATGGCAAAGTTAAAAAGCAGATTATCTTTCAATAAACGTTTTTACATGTGAAATGTGGTGCAATCTTTTACTCTTCCTAGTACGCAGTGTTTCAACTTCGACGCAATTATCATGTGGTATACGGCGGTAAAGAATACTGGAATTTTTCTCAAGGTTAGCGTCTATGTAATTTTTCCCTGAGCCAGCCGGTGCACGCGGCTGCCTGCGGTGCGAGTCATTGTCTGTCTCTTTGTTGGCGCGCATCATTACTGGGATTAGGAGACCTAACTTCTACAAATTCGCCTTGCCGAGAGGGCCCAGCCCTGTTAGAATCCTGCCAGTTCTGATGAAATTCACGTCTGTCGTTATGATTATATCGTCTGTCGTCATATCGGTAGTTCCTGTAGTTTCTTTCTTGTCGGTTAAGTGGTGGAGAATTTCTCCTGGATTATCACTGCACGGTGGACTCTTGCGTCTGAAGTTATTCTGTCTCCCGTGATAATAATAGTTCTGGTTGCCAAATTGTCTGTTTCTATGATTGTCTCTGTCATATTCATTACTACGGAAATGCGATCTTTCTCTGTAACTATTACTCTGCCAGTGGTTGTCATACGGGAGGTGTCTGTTTTGGTCACGATTTACATTGTAAGAATAACCTTGTAGTGTCCATTTATTATTTCTTACATCGTGGAATTGCGACGGATGTGACCTGTAATTGTTGTGTTCCTGTTTTCGCGTTCCGCTGTTGTCAGTGTCAATTTCTAATTCTTGTAAGAGTCCCTGAAAAGCTTCAATGTCGTCTTTGCAACGTCCTGCCAAAATAATATGTCGTAAATGTTCAGGTAATTTGATTAAGCAAATGCGGATGAGTTCTGAGGGGCTGTATGGGTTTGACAGGTACTGATTCTTGTGCAACATGTCTTCAAAATATTTGACAAGACTGGAAAATTCAGATTGTTCAAAGTGTTTCATCATGATGATGCTATGTTTTACTCGGTCTTGTGTAACTTGAGACCAATATGCTGAGAGGAACGCATGGTAAAATTCTCCTTCACTGTGACAATCGTGAATGACCGATCACATTCTTTCAGTTGGTTCATTCTCCAAGTAGCCACACATAAATTCTAACCTGTGCTCCAATGACCAGTTGGGAGGAAAACAATGAGAGAATTGATGGAGCCACGCTTGTGGATGAATGTCGTTGGCAGAATTCTTAAACGTTTTGAATTTACGTGTAGTAATGAACAGCTTATAGTCAAAATCATCGTGTCGGCGAGTAGCATATCGGTCATTGTTACGTCGTGTCGGCGGTTCCATCTCAAAATTCGGTGCACCTTGCCAATTTCTTTCATAATTTCCGAAATGCCCTGTGTTATTATTTTGTAGCTTTTCCGTATTTCTAAGTTCCTCTTCCCGTGTTGGAGCGCGAGTGTCCTCTGAAATATGAAATTTTTGTATTACTTGTGCCAACTGATCTTGTACTTCCCGGATTTCTCTTTTGTATTGCGTATTAATTTGATTCTGATTTTGTTTGAATTTCTTAATTTGTTCATACTCTTCTGTGTCAGTGATGGCTACAGGTCTTGTTTCATTCAGATCATCATCTACCTTTGCAGATAAGTTAGTGAACTGATCCGAAAGTTCGGCTACTTTCTCCGATAGTCTACTTATTTCCTCAGTATGTTTTTCTGAACCAAGTTTCAGAGTGTCCATTTGTGTTGAAATCGTATCTACTGTGTCCTTTAAGTTTTCTTGAGTTTTTGCAAGTTGCGTAACCGAATCGGTAGATGCAACTGAGTCAATTTTAGCTTGCAAGGTGTCGTGATTTTCATTACCAATAGTTTGCAGTTCTTTTATGGCTGCTTCGTGATTCTGTAATGCATTTTCATGACGCGAAAAAATAGGTTGGAAATGCTCACAAATTTGTGTTTTTACGTCATTACAGACTTTTTGACATTTCGATTCGATTTTATGTAACTCAGTAGTTAAATCTTCACGTGTTTGTTCAAGTGTGGCGTCTAACTTTTGAAGATTCTGTTCCATTGTGTCTAACTTTTGAAGATTCTGTTCCATTGTGTCTAACTTTTGAAGATTTTGTTCCATTGTGTCTAACTTTTGAAGATTTTGTCCCATTTGTTTCTGATTTTATGAAACGTCCCCTTTGAAAAATTATATACGTGACTGTGCTTAAGCTGACACACAATATTTTTAGCGCAACGCAATCTGACTTACAAAAATCCCTACAAAAGAATGGCCCTGACTAACATTAACCTATACCTTCACAAATCACTTACCTCACCAAAAATGTGAGGAGAGAGATGGCGGAGTTTTGAAATTTGCAATACTGGATATCATGAACTGCTATATACATTATGACTTTTGAACACTATTGAGGTAAATACATTGTTTGTTCTTTATTAAAGTCTTTCATTTGCTAACTATGCCTATCAGTAGTTAGTCCCTTCAGTAGTTTGAATCTTTTATTTAGCTGGCAGTAGTGGCGCTCGCTGTATTCCAGTAGTTCGAGTAACGAAGATTTTTGGTGAGGTAAGTGATTTGTGAAACGGATAGGTTAATGTTAGTCAGGGCCATTCTTTTTTAGGGATTTTTGAAAGTCAGACTGCGTTACGCTAAAAATATTGTGTGTCAGTTTAAGCACAGACACGTATATAATTTTTCTAAGGGGACGTTTCAAAAGGTACGGGAGAGAATGAGGTACTGTCAACCGTTCAACGATAAAGTTGTTCTCATCAGAACCGACAACAAACCAATACTGGCAACGATATTTCAAGTAGACATGCCAACGTCGCAAGCAGTGGATGAAGACATAGCATATGTAGTTCAATACGTAAAGGAAGATGGAAATCTAATAGCCACGAGGGAATGGAATGCAGTTCTAGAGGAAGCGGAAGCTGAATGGATTACGGAAGAATATGGGCTTCGCATTAGGAATGAGAGAGCAGAAAGACTAACTGAGTTCTGCAATAAATTTCAACCAGTAAAAGCAAATAGGCATTAAAGAATCAGAGGAGAAGCACGTACATCTACTTCTAAATCTAAATGGATATTATGTAAATTTTATTTATTTATTTATTTATTGTTCCATGGGACCAAATTAAGGAGAAGTCTCCATGGTCATGGAATGAATCAATACATGAAATTATAACACGATAGCAGAAACAGATAAAATGAAATATAAAAAAAACATGTTCAGGCGACAAGTCGTAATTTTAAATAAAGAAAATCAACAATGTAACACTGGAATTTGCTTTATTTTTTAGCTCTTCCAGGAGCTCCTCGACAGAATAGAAGGAGTGAGCCATGAGGAAACTCTTCAGTTTAGACTTAAAAGAGTTTGGGCTACTGCTAAGATTTTTGAGTTCTTGTGGTATCTTATTGAAAATGGAGCAGCAGAATACTGCACTCCTTTCTGCACAAGAGTTAAGGAAGTGCATTCCACATGCAGATTTGATTTCTGCCTAGTATTAACTGAGTGAAAGCTTCTAACTCTTGGGAATAAGTTAATATTGCTAACAACAAACGACATTAAACAAAATATATACTGTGAGGGCAATGTCAGAATTCCCAGACTATTGAATAGGGGTCGACAAGTGGTTCTCGAACTTACACCACATATAGCTCGAACAGCCCGTTTTTGAGCCAAAATACCCTTTTTGAATCAGAAGAATTACCCCAAAAAATAATACCGTACGCCATAAGCGTATGAAAACATGTGAAGTAGACCACTTTTCGTGTTGAACTGTCACTTATTTCAGGTACTGTTCTAATGGTAAATAAAGCAGAAATTAGATTCTGAACAAGATCCTGAACATGGGCTTTCCACAACAGCTTACTATCCATCCGAACGCCTAGGAACTTGAACTGTTCCGTCTCGCTTATAATATGCCCATTCTGTCTGATCAGAATATCGGTTCTTGTTGAATTGTGAGTTAGAAACTGTAAAAACTGAGTCTTACTGTGATTTAGCATCAAATTATTTTCCACAAGCCACGAACTTATTTCATGAACTACATTATTTGTTACTGTTTCAATATTATACACAAGATCCTTCACTACCAAGCTGGTGTCATCCGCAAACAGAAATAATTTTTAATCACCTGTCATACTAGAAGGCATATTATTTATATAAATAAGAAACAGAAGTGGCCCCAGCACTGACCCTTGGGGAATGCCCCACTTAACAGTGCCCCATTGGGACTGAACATCACTACCACTCTCAATATTGCGGAGAATTACCTTCTGCTTTCTGTTCTTAACGTAAGAGGCGAACCAATTGTAAGCTAATCCCTTTACTCCATAATGGTCCAAGTTCTGCAGTAATATTTGGTGGTCAACACAATCAAAAGACTTCGTTAAATCAAAGAAAACACCTAGCGTTCACAACCTTTTATTTAATCCGTCCAAAACCTCACAGAGAAAAGAGAATATAGCATTTTCAGTTGTTAAACCATTTCTAAAACCAAACTGTACATTTGACAGCAAATTATATGAATTTAAATGCTCCAGTAACCTTGTGTATACAACCTTCTCGATAACTTTAGCAAAGACCGATGGCATAGAAATAGGTCTAAAGTTGTCAACCTTATCCCTGTCTCCCGTTTTACAAAGTGGCTTCACTACCGAGTACTTTAATCGGTCAGGAAACCGACCACTTCTAAAGGAAGTTACAGATATGGCTAAGTACTGGGCTAACATACATAGAACAATACTTCAGTATTCTCCTAGATACCCCGTCATATCCATGAGAGTTCTTGATCTTTAGTGATTTAATTATTAACTCAATCTCCCTCTTGTCAGTATCATGGAGGAGCATTTCAGGTAACAGTCTCGGAACACTTTTTTCTAAGAGCGCTATATGATTCCCTGTTGGACTAGGTTTCTATTTAGTTCACCTGCTATATTCAGAAAGTGATTATTAAATACTGTACATATATGTGTCTTATCAGTAACACGGACATTCCCACTACGCACTGATTCTATATCCTCGACCTGTCTCTGCAGACAACCCACTTCCTTTACTGTGACCATATGGTTTTAATTTTATCCTGAGACTTAGCTATTCTATCTGCATACCACATACTTTTTGCCTTCCTAATAACATTTTTAAGCACCTTACAATACTGTTTGTAATGGGCTGCTGCATTTAGATTTTGACTGTTTCTAACGTTTTGATATAATTGCCACTTTGTTCTACAACATATTCTTATCCTTCTAGTCAGCCATCCAGGCTGCCAGTTTGTGCTAGTACCCTGTTTTGAACGTTCTAACGGAAAGCAACTTTCAAAGAGCACGAGAAAGGTCTTGAGAAAAGCATTATATTTATCGTCTACTGTATTAGCGCTGTAAACATCTTGCCACTCTTGTTCCTTGATAAGGTTTACAAAGGTGTCTAGAGCAACTGGATCAGCTTTCCTAAACAGCTGATGACTATATTTAACACGTGTTGCAGCACAAAAATCTCTTAGAGTTAAAATTTGTGCATCATGATTTGAAAGGCCATTCACCTTTTTGCTAACAGAATGACCTTCCAGTAATGAGGAATGAACAAAAATGTTGTCTAAGGTTGTTCTCGTTGCACTCTCGTTGGAAAGAATACGGTTTGCATAAGATTATATGAATTAAGCAAGTTTACCAGCATCCTTTTCCTTGCACAATCACTTATACAATTAATATTGAAGTCATCACATATAACTAACCTTTTGTATTTCCTATAAAGTGAACCAAGAACCTCCTCTAGCTTTAGCAAAAATGTTGTGAAATCGGAGTCTGGGGATCTATAAATAACAACAGTTAGGCGTTTAGCTCCATTAAATTTAACCACACCTGCACAACATTCAAACACTTTTTCAGTGCAGTACTTTGAAACATCAATTGACTCAAATGGGATGCCGTTTTTCACATACATGGCTACTCCCCCACACCGCAAAGAACTCCTAGAAAAGCTGCCAGCCAACCTGTATCCTGGTAAAGGAAGCATCTGAATTGTCTCCTTATTTAAGAAGTGTTCAGATATACCAATGGTGGTGTCACCGCCAGACACCACACTTGCTAGGCGGTAGCCTTTAAATCGGCCGCGGTCCGTTAGTATACGTCAGACCCACGTGTCGCCACTATCAGTGATTGCAGACCAAGCGCCGCCACACGGCAGGTCTAGAGAGTCTTCCTAGCACTCGCCCCAGTTATACAGCCCACTTTGCTAGCGATGGTTCACTGACAAAATACGCTCTCATTTGCCGAAACGATAGTTAGCATAGCCTTCAGCTACGTCATTTGCTACGACCTAGCAAGGCGCCATTACCAGTTACTATTGATGCTGTAAAACATGTACCGTCAAGAGCGATGTTCATCATTTATGGATTAAAGTTAAGTATTCCACAGCTACGTTCTTTTTTGCTAGTCTCATTTCCTTGACCTGTTCCAGACCTCACGCCAGCCTGCGTGAGCTAAAACGCGTGCCTTTCGGTTTCCTCTCATAGTGGGTTGGCTCTCTTGCCAAGCCACAACACCAATAATTTCAGAGTCAACATCTATACCTATCTCTAATACCTTATATATTTTGATGAAATATACTAATTCCCTCATTACTCGGATACCTAAGCTTTGTCAAAACTGGTTCCTTTGTTAGAGAGACTTCCCTTAAGCAGGAATACCTATCATCTGACTTCAATCTAAAAAAGCTGCAGCTCTAACACCCACTACTGCAGGAATTTTCCCATAAGTGATCCCACCACCCCCACCTATGCTATCATCTATAAGCTTTGCCAACCTCCCCTTCCCATACCTGTTGAGGTGCAGGCCATGTCTAGTGAAACCCGTCCTGTTGATAGACTCCATCGACACCACTGAAAAGTGACCCATGCTTTCTGTCATCAGCGCACCCCCAAGTCTCATGTTATTACGCCTGACCGCTGTATTAAGATGAGGCCGATCGTGACGCTGAAACAGTTCCACGAAATGCACATTCGTGTTGCCAGTCTGAGTGGTTATCTTTCCCAGGTCACCATCTATGTCATACTCCCCATCCCTATCAATACTATTACCAGCCCCACCCAAAATCACTACCTGATCCTCTTTAGTAAAATCCCTACATAACCCCCTCAGCTAACAGTCACCCGAGCCAATCCTGCATTAGGCTTCACAGTGCTGGTGACCTGGTACTCACTCCCCAGCACTTCCTGCAACTGCTGGCCTACACCTCTGCCATGAGAACTACCTAACAGCAGAACCTTCTTCTTCCTCTTCGACTTTGCAACTGTCCTAGCCACCGTAACCGCTGAGGTATGCTGCATACTTCCTACATCTACAGCTACTAGAGATTCCTCTCCACTAGACTCTGACAGTTGGTCATATCTATTGCAAACAGCAATAGTAAAACTATCTGAAAATCTTCTTCTCCTAGCAGATCTCTTGCCAACAGCCAGCTCCAATCTCCAACCCCCTTCTCCCTCCTCATCCTATCAAGCTCCTCCTGTGCGTTTTTCAGCTGCACCTGAAGGGCACAGATCCTACACTCCTGCTCCTCTTATCAGCTTACTCTTGGTACATAACCTGCAGTTCCAGGAGAGGATCTCACCAGAATGCCCACTGGCTTCCCCACTGCATTCCCCTCAGTGAAAATACTTCGAACAAGTCTCACACCGCAATCCACTACTCAAGAACCTACGGCAAAGGCCACACTTCTTAATCATGGTAAAATTTTACAGTTATTGAAACAAGAGAATTACTTTATCTAAGTTCCGCTACTACAATAAGAAGATGTTAAAAACCTGACTACAATAATCACAAACTTACTCTACAAGGGAAGTAACTACTATTATTAACAGTATTAATCAACAACAAATGTGAATATAACAAAAGACTAATACAGAAAGAGAATCAAACGTCTAATGACACAATAACGAAACTGAAAACAGTTCCCAAAAGGTTCTTCTGAAATTATTTCACCAGGAAACACCAAAAACAGCGGTTGAAGACTACTAAAGTTCCTAAATAAACCACTATACACAAACAATTAATTGGTTCTTAGCTTTCGATGCGCCGTTACAGCTGCAACTGGTCAGCGCGGAATGTAAACACAGGTAAGAGGTTAAGTTGCTCGATACGAAACACTCACAAATATCAGGTCACAACACAAGAAAGGCAAAGTTGAATGAAGAAACCACTAATAAGTCACTTATATAGTAAATATTATCACAAAAACCGTTAAAATATATATCTGAAACCTAAAAATATATGAAAACTTAGAGAGCGATCTCACACACAGTCACGCGCTTATGACGTCACACGAAAGTGTTCAAATGTCTGTGAATTCCTAAGGGACCAAACTGCTGAGGTGATAGGTCCCTAGACTTACACACTGCTTAAACTAACTGAGCCGGTGGCCGAGCCCGGACTGCACCCGCGAGGCAGGGCAGCGGCAGCAGCGTTCATGAATGCGGTCCGTTGGGGGTCAGACAGAGCCCCCCCCCCCCCCCCCCCCCCCCGAGGCTCATGAGGTGGCGTCGTGCAGGAGAGATGAACCTGACACACCGCCCGGCAGCGTACTACGGAGCATCTTCATGACTTTGTCATCGCAGTGTGCGAACCGATCAGAAGTTGAACAAGTGTGTCCCTGTCCAACGAAATGCAAGTTATGTTCTTCTCAGAGCATAGCTCAGCGATTCGCATCCTCTGAATTGTTTTTTTTTTATGATTTCTACCACATACTCCCGTTTTATGAACAATTTCCATAGATTATTTCCGTTAATATTGCGTCCTCTGATTGACAATTGATTTGTACAGCGAAAAATTCGAAATTCCTGCCAAAATTCGAAATTCCCACCAATAGGGAAGTGGGAAAGTGGTGACGGGGTAGGCCACGGGGATGGGGGTGGGCGTGTTTGGGGTGTAATTAATTGATCAATTTAATTAATTTGCCCATCAATTTGGTATTAGTTTGAAACTAAAATTGCACCTGTGCCGCCATCTCCTACTACTCAAGTTATTGTCAGTTGTCGCAAACTATGATCGTGCTTACAACACTCGTACACAGAGCGCACACTACCTCAGATGTAGACAGTTTGCCTAGAGAGCTCACCCACCTAAAGATAGCGTTCAGAAAAAATGGATACTCCACCCAGCAGATTAAAAAGATATTGTCAGCTAAAACCAAGAATCAGGAAGTGTATAAAGAGGAGAATCCTCTGCAAATTTCAGGTGAGAGTGATTTTCCGTCCAGAATCTAAGATTGCAGACCTCTCGGGATCGGTGAAGGACGACTTGTTATTGCGGAATGCAGGAATTTAAGAAATACCTTGTCAGTGTAGCATGGCTTACATAGGACAGATCACCCACCCTGCGAAAGAACGCTGCATTTGAACATTGCACTCGCCTTCTGCAGTGAAGCAAGTTCGCTCTCGCCAACATCGTATATCCACTGGACATTCAATGGCGTATGTCACAAATATGATTCTCACCACAGCAACAGCTTCTTGGGTCTACATTGTTAAAGAATCCGTGGTACGCCTGGCGGAAAATCTGATGACCCGTGATAGCGGCTACAAGTTTGACAGCGCACGAAGCCCCATCGTCTCCACTGATTTTCTAATCGAAGGAGATTTCACCAACGATGTCGCCGCCTCCCCGAAGTGTGGTCCGTCCGTCAACTGGAATTTTAGCGCATACACGGAATACATATATATGGCGGAACGGAGCAAGTCTTAGTAAGACTTCGATGGCTCACCTGAAGACGACTGGCAGGTGCCCAGTCGAAATATAGTTTGATGAATTAAAGAACGAACGACTGCAAGCCCGAAATTTGCCTGAACATGTAATTCGCTGGAAAACTTAAAAAAATACTAAAATTCACACTTGCATATCTTTTCATTAGTATTGTAGTTCTCAGATTGCGCGCATGATGAGTAATTTGCTTTTTGAAATAATACCTGATTTCTGGAAACAAGTGACGAGATCAATTTTTATTGAAATCACGTCAGTGGATAATTGTTTTCATTGTATTCGTCTGTCACAGTTGATATGGAATCGTTCTCCACGAAATCTGATTTAAGGGAGTAATGGAGTTATAAGTAACAAGTTTTTCTTTTATATTCAGTGCGCAACTCAACATATTCATCATCATTATCATCATCATCGTCACATTCTTCTTCTTTTTCTTCACTCAACACAATGTCGAATTACAGCTCACAGATAATGATGTTAACGTTTGCAACACACTGTATTCTAGTGATCACAGCACTTGTTGAATGGGAGGAGTTGAATTTTTTTACCTTCTTGGTCTTCTTTGCCTTCTTCCTATTCGTCTATTTATTCTTAGACCTAACGTGCTGTCTGTGTGTGATGCCCATTACTTTCCCTTAAGTCTAATCGAACGGTAAACATTTCACTATCAAATTCCATAAGATTTCTGTCTTGATCTCTAATTGACGTTCCTATTTACACCAATTTATGAAATGTATCTTACCAGAACTGACAGGTAAATGGCTAAAGTTGGTGATTTGACAGTCATATATCCAGGTGGTACTGCAGGCCAGAACTGATGTAATGTGTTTGTAGAAGTAGCACTGCAGAATGAACCTCCAGAAAAGTCAACCCACAGGATGTTAATGATCTGAATTTACTGCATGTTATGAAGTCTTTAAGGTTTCTTTTTCAATTATGTTTCTTCCAAAACCTAAAACTGACCCTATATTACTATCCAGCTTAAAATGAACATGTATATTACTCTCCATCTGCAAAAAACTGGTGATTTCTCTAACTGGGGAACAATCAAGAATGGGGTGCCGCAAGGTACGGTCTTGGGTCCTCTGCTGTTCTCAATATATATTAATGACTTGCCATTCACGAAGATTCAAAGCTGGTACTTTTTGCCGATGATACAAGTATAGCTATCACACCCAACAGACAAGAATTAACTAATGAAATTGTAAACCATGTTTTTCAGAAAATCATTAAGTGGTTCTCTGGAAATGGGCTCTCATTAAACTTTGACAAAACACAGTATATACAGTTCCGCACAGTAAATGGAATGACACCATTAATAAATATAGACTTCGATCAAAAATCGGTAGCTCAGATAGAATATTCAAAATTTCTAGGTGTGTGCACTGATGAGGGGTTGAACTGGAAAAAACACACTGAAGATATGATGAAACGTTTGAGTTCAGCTACTTATGCTGTTAGCGTCATTGCAAATTTTGGCGATGTACATCTGAGTAAATTAGCTTACCACGCCTATTTTCATTCTCTGCTTTCGTATGGCATCATATTCTGGGGTAACTCGTCATTGAGTAAAAGAGTGTTCATTGCACAAAAGCGCGTAATCAGAATAATTGCTGGAGCTCATCCAAAATCATCCTGCAGACATTTATTTAAAGAGCTAGGGATCTTCACTGTAGCCTCACAATATGTATATTCAATTATGAAATTTGTTATTAACAATCCGAACGAATTCAAAAGTAATAGCAGTGTACATGGCTACCACACTAGGAGAAAGGATAATCTTCACTACTCAAGGTTAAATCTAACTTTGGCTCAGAAGGGGTAAATTATGCTGCCACAAAAGTCTTTGGTCACTTACCTAATAGCATCAAAAGTCTGACAGATAACCATATAGCATTTAAAGAGAAATTAAAAGAATTTCTGAATGGTAACTCCTTCTACCTAATAGCATCAAAAGTCTGACAGATAACCATATAGCATTTAAAGAGAAATTAAAAGAATTTCTGAATGGTAACTCCTTCTACTCATTAGGCGAATTTTTGGATATAATAAGTGGGTAATTTCCCCAACCTCCAACAAAAAAAATTAGTGTCATGTAATATTTTGTGTAATGTAATATATTGTATAGACACCTTTTATTAACCTGACACGTTCCACATCATTACGAAGTGTCGTATTCATCATCTATGGAACAAGTACTAATCTAATCTAATCTAATCAAATCATTATCACCTTCCTCATCACAATATTCTTCTTTGTCTCCAATGCCTCCAACATCTTCTCCGCCTTTTGTTAAGTACATTGCTTTCTTAGGCTTTAACTTATTCGTTTTGATCTGTCTTCTTCGCATTGGTCTTTTTTCCTTCTTCTTTTCCTGTTGGAATAGTGGCCCTTCTTGTATCAATCTCTGGAAAAATAAAAGTAAAGCGAAACCACAACTCGCAGTCAGCCCTCCCTTCAGTCTTCTCTCACATCTCTGTCCAACAGACAAGACGTTATTCGCTAATTTACACCAACTCTCTCTCTCTCTCTCTCTCTCTCTCTCACACACACACACACACACATACACAAACATACAAAACCATGCACAAACGAACCGTAATGAAATAACAAACTTCACAGCTTGGCAATGCTCACAACCTACATGAAAATAAACGAAGAGACATGAACATTGTAATACTGTGTGAACACATACAAATTCAGTTCGATTTCCAGAAGTGATGTGAAGTGTAAATAACGCAAATGCAACGTAATAAAACGTGCAGGAAGGGAAAAACTTTAAATTGTACATTTCTTACCAAATGAACCTCTGATAAAGAAGATGGAAGAAGCAGTGGTTTGGAGAGTGTGTAAACGACAGCTTGTAGTGCTTCGAGAGCTTCGGGGTAAATTCTAGAAACAATCGGCTCTCCATCGTCTCGAACACCCGATATTTTAATTATAAGGGTGAGAGAGCCTTTTTACTGCGCCACACATATGTGTGTGTGCAGGAGGGACAGATGTCACGGGGAGCCAGAAGCTGCGTCAGACGAACGGGGTCTGTAAGTGGTTACCAGCAGCGCCTTGGAATTGTTATCAGAAAGTCAAAGAGTGTTTGCACGATGTTCCGTGGTTTGTGGTGTCATGAGGATTGTTAGAGAGACAGATGAAGCGTGTGTTATATAGACACTCTACTTCATGTCTTGACTCTGTATGAGGCAGAACGTATTCATTGTATGAGTGTTTAGTCGATTCTGACATTTATCTTGGAACCAGTTGGCTTACTGGAGTTTGTACAGAATAATTGTTACTTTGGGGGGGGGGGGGGGGGAGAGTTGAAAATATGTTGTTGTTGAAATCACGAGAGTCTAAGAGTATATGATTTAGTTCAAGAATAGAGAGTTGGTTCTTATTATTCCCTTTAACTTGATACTGTCTTCGGAGAAGAGTTAAACGGTGGCAGCGACGTACCTGATGACCCAAAGAAGAGGATCGGCTGCACGCACAGTGTGCCAGTCAACTGGGAGGGGCGTGTGAGTCATGCAGCCCAACATCGCACGTCTCTTGTCGTCCAAGAAAGCGTTAGAAGGCAGAATCATCGTAAGCAATTTGCACACCAGCTTTATAAAAAAATATGTTGTTTTTAATCTAAGACAACAAAAACTCTACAAACATGTGTGAGCAATTTGCACAATGACCACAGAAGATGCTTTGCAAATAAAAGCGAAACGTATCTTGTGTAAATTTTTCGTTAATTAATTGCATTAAGTTTAAGATGGAGGAACTAATAACAACTGATTGCTTTTTCAAGCATACCTTTTTTGACAGGAACGACAGTTTCCTGTGGATATTTCTTTGACAATTCGACATCCACTTTTTAAGACTAATTATTCATCCAATGGAATTGGAAAGTATATTGAAACCCGCAGCTCAGTCAATATCTGTACTAATTACAATCAGATGTCCCAGTTTATACCACAATACTGAACTGCTCACATGTAGCTGACAATATCTTTTATCTAAATACAAATATAGTTATTGAAATCAAAAGGATAATGCCTATTACTGAAATCATCATCCTTACTTATAACTGGCAAATTGTATGCATTCTCATTCTATGCTTGTTTATATATCTCGAAGATTTAATTAAAAGTCACATCAAGATTAGCATGATCGCTGACCACATGCCTCAAATTGTGTTTGTCTTGTTTGAAAGGAATAATTGCATTTGCATTGTATGCAATTATTTCGGAATTTTGCTATATGTTTGTCATACATAACAGCTGTATACATCATATGTCCACCCATTAAAAAGGATGCCAGAAAGTGAAAATGGTAGTGCTTCATTGGATGATACTCTTGCTTTCTTACTTGCAAATGTCAAATATTCAATACCATTCAAGATTCCAGCTATTGTTCCAGTAAGTTACACATATTTTCATGACGCAGAAGGTTAATAATCACATTCGTTTATCCATTGCTGGAAGGGCCAGTTATAATGCATCTAATTTTATCAAGAAATAGGTCGCCAGGTGCATTTTTTTTTTTTTTTTTTTTTTTTTTTTTGTATTCCGCTTCCATCAGTAAAAGTGCTGACAGGTATATGGAGAAGGGACAGGAGGCAGACTGGCAGTATCACACAGTGAAGCGCCATAAGAACTGGTTATGGTATGGGTGTTCAAATACCGAGATATGTAAACAAGCAAAATACGGCGTTGCGATAGACAACGTCTGTATAACACATATATCTCGCGCAGTTGGTTGATCGGTTACAGCTGCTACAGTGGCAGGTTGTCAAGATTTAAGTGGGTCTGAACGTGGTGTTATAGTCGGCGCACGAGCGATGAAGTGAGGATTTTCCCGTACGATCATTTCACGAGTGTACCGTGAGTATCAGGAAACCGGTAAAACATCGAATCTCCGACATAGCTGGGGCCGGAAAAAAATCCTACAAGAACGGTGCCAATGACGACTGAAGGGAATCGTTCAACTTAACAGAAGTGCAACCCTTCCACAAATTGCTGCAGATTTCTATCAACAAGTGTCAGCGTGCGAACCATTCAACGAATAATCATCGATATGGGGTAACGGAACCGAATACCTACTCGTGTATCGTTGATAACTACATGATACATAATTTACGGCTAGCGTGGGCCCGCCACCACAGACATTGGACTGTTGATGATTGGCAACATGTTGCGAGTTCGGACGAGTCTCGTTTCAAATTGTATCGAGCGGATGGGAGTTTACGGGTATGGAGACAACCTCATGAATCCATGGGCCCTGCATGTCAGCAGGGGTTTGTTCAAGCTGGTGGAGGCTCTGTATGGGTGTAGATCGCTTGCACCTGGAGTGATACGGGACTCCTGATACGGCTAGGTACGACTCTAACAGGTGACACGTACGTAAACATCCTGTCTGATCACCTGAATCTATTCATGTCCATTGTGCACTCCGACGGACTTGGGCAATTCCAGCAGGACAATGCGACATCCCACACTTCCAGAACTGCTACAGAGTGGCACCTCCGCTGGCCACCAAACTTCCCAGACATGAACATTATTGAGCATATATATGATGCCTTCCAACGTGCTGTTCAGAAGAGATCTTTGCCTGCTCGTACTCTTATCGATTTATTGACAGCCCTGCAGAATTCATGGTGTCAGTTCCTTCCAGCACTACTTAGGTACTAGTCGAGTCCATGATTAATTTTCCTACGTGGGTAGTAAAGGACAGTAGCACGCTGATAACACCTTTATATACCAAGATAGGTTTAAAAACATAAATTCTTGTCCTGTTGAGAATGGCCTTTCTGATCATGATGCTCATCTAGTTACAGTATATGACATAGCTCCATTCACTAATTCAAAACTACCCTCCAAAGTTGTGCGTTCAATTAATGACTCAACAATTAGAAAGTTCAGACAAAATCTTCAGCAGTTAGACTGGGATGAGGTGTGCAAGGAACCTGATGCTAATTTAAAATATAACTTATTTCATGATACACTTGTAAGAGAATTTGAAAACTGTTTCCCCAAGAAAGTAATTAAATCTAATTATCAGAAACCATGCAAAAAACCTTGGTTTACTAAAGGAATAAAAATATCTGTGTAACCACAAAAGGGAACTGTATCTAACAAAAAGAAAGCGTAATGACCCAGAAACAGCAAAATATTATAAAAAACTACTGTGCTACATTAAGAAAGGTTATTAAAAAGTCCAGAAGCATGTGCATCATATCTGAGATTAATACCTCTGATAACAAAATCAAAACAATTTGGAATATTATTACAAGGGAGACAGGGCAACCAAGAGTACAGGATGACAGCATCACCACCAAAGCGAATGGAAACTTGATAAACAAGATGCCGGAAGTCGAAAACATTTTGTATAATTATTTTTTAAATGTTGTAGTAAAAATAGGATCTAAATGTTCATTAGAAGAAGCTAGGCAGTTAATGGAAGAGGCCATACCTACACCATTTGATACAATTGAAATTCCACCCACCTCTCCTTCGGAAATTAGGAAGATAATAAACTCTCTCAAGAATAAAAGCTCACATGCAATTGATGGCATTTCCAGCAGGATAATAAAAGCTTGTTCCCAAGAAATAAGTGGGATTCTTAGCCACATATGTAATAGTTCTCTGAAGCAGGGTATTTTCCCAGATAGACTGAAATATGCCATTGTTAAACCACTGCATAAAAAAGGGGATACATCTGATGTCAACAACTACTGCCCAATCTCTGTTCTGACTGCTTTATCCAAAATTCTTGAAAAAGTAATGTATTGTAGATGGCTTCACACTTTTGTAAAAATAAAGTTTTTAAAAATGTCAGTTTGGTTTCCAGAAGGGTTTTTCAACGGAATATGCTATATATACTTTCACTAATGAAATATTAAATGCTCTGAGTAAGCGGAAGTCACCCATTGGGATTTTTTGTGATCTATCAAAGGCTTTTGATTGTGTAAATCATGGAATACTTCTAGATAAGCTCAAGTACTGTGGTATGAATGGGACAGTGCTGAAATCGTTTAAATCATACCTAACTGGAAGAGCGCAAAAAGTTGAAATAAGCAGTTCACACAATATGCAAAAATACTGGTGATTTCTCAAACTGGGGAACACTCAAGAATGGGGTGCCGCAAGGTTCGGTCTTGGGTCCTCTGCTGTTCTTAATATATATTACTGACTTGCCATTCTATATTCAAAAAGATGCAAAGCTGGTACTTTATGCCGATGATACAAGTATAGCTATCACACCCAACAAACAAGAATTAACTGGTGAAATTGTAAACGATGTTTTTCAGAAAATCATTAAGTGGTTCTCTGCAAATGGGCTCTCATTAAACTTTGACAAAACACAGTATATAAAATTCCACACAGTAAATGGAATGACACCATTAATAAATATAGACTTCGATCAGAAATCGGTAGCTCACCATTAATAAATATAGACTTCGATCAGAAATCGGTATCTAAGGTAGGATTTTCCAAATTTCTAGGTGTATGCATTGAGGAGGCGTTGAACTGGAAAAAACACACTGAGGATCTGCTGAAACTTTTGAGTTCAGCTGCTTATGCTATTAGGGTCATTGCAAATTTTGGCGCTATACATCTGAGTAAATTAGCTTACCACGCCTATTTCCGTTCTCTGCTTTCATATGGCGTCATATTCTGGGCTAACTCATCATTGAGTAAAAGAGTGTTCATTGCACAAAAGCGTGTAATCAAAATAATTGCTGAAGCTCATCCAAGATCATCCTGCAGACACTTATTTAAGAGATAGCGATCTTCACTGTAGCCTCTACAAACAGCACAGCGAACGCATTGTTGCGGTCAAGATAGATACGAAGCTCACACCTACTACAGTAGTACAAGTTTATATGCCAACTAGCTCAAAAGTCTCAAAAATGAGATTGACAGGAAGTGCAAAATGTCTAAGCAGGGATGGCTAGACGACAAATATAAGGATGTAGAGGCTTATCTCACTAGGGGTAAGATAGATACTGCCTACAGGAAAATTAAAGAGACCTTTGGAGATAAGAGAACCACTTGTATGAATATCAAGAGCTGAGATGGAAACCCAGTTCTAAGCAAAGAAGGGAAAGCAGAAAGATGGAAGGAGTATATAGAGGGTCTATACAAGGGCGATGTACTTGCGGACAATATTATGGAAATGGGAGAGCATGTAGATGAAGATGAAATGGGAGATATGATATTGTGTGAAGAGTTTGACAGAGCACTGAAAGACCTGAGTCGGAACAAGGCCCCCGGAGTAGACAACATTCCATTGGAACTACTGACGGCCTTGAGAGAGCCAATCCTGTCAAAACTCTACCATCTGGTGAGCAAGATGTATGAAACAGGCGAAATACCCTCAAATGTCAAGAAGAATATAATAATTCCAATACCAAAGAATGCAGGTGTTCACAGATGTGAAAATTACCGAACAATCAGTTTAATAAGACACAGCTGCAAATAACTAACACGAATTCTTTACAGACGAATGGAAAAACTGGTAGAAGCCGACCTCGGGGAAGATCAGTTTGGATTCCGTAGAAACACTGGAACACGTGAGGCAATACTGACCTCACGACTTATCTTAGAAGAAAGATTAATGAAAGGCAAACCTACGTTTCTAGCATTTGTAGACTTAGAGAAAGCTTTTGGCAATGTTGACTGGAATACTCTCTTTCAAATTCTAAAGGTGGCAGGCGTAAAATACAGGGAGCGAAAGGCTATTTACAATTTGTACAGTAACCAGATGGCAGTTATAAGAGTCGAGGGACATGAAAGGGAACCAGTGGTTGGGAAGGGAGTAAGACAGGGTTGTAGCCTCTCCCCGATTTTATTCAATCTGTATAATGAGAAAGCAGTAAAGGAAACAAAAGAAAAATTCGGAGTAGGTATTAAAATCCATGGAGAAGAAATAAAAATGCTGAGGTTCGCCGATGACATTGTAATTCTGTCAGAGACAGCAAAGGACTTGGAAGAGCAGTTGAACGGAATGGACAGTGTCTTGAAAGGAGGATATAAGATGAACATCAACAAAAGCAAAACGAGGATAATGGAATGCAGTCGAATTAAGTTGGGTGATGCCGAGGGAATTAGATTAGGAAATGAGACACTTAAAGTAGTAAAGGAGTTTTGCTATTTGGGGAGCAAAATAACTGATAATGGTCGAAGTAGAGAGGATATAAAATGTAGACTGGCAATGGCAAGGAAAGCGTTTCTGAAGAAGAGAAATTTGTTAACATGAAGTATAGATTTAAGTGTCAGGAAGTCATTTCTGAAAGTATTTGTATGGAGTGTAGCCACGTATGGAAGTGAAACATGGACGATAAATACACTCCTGGAAATGGAAAAAAGAACACATTGACACCGGTGTGTCAGACCCACCATACTTGCTCCGGACACTGCGAGAGGGCTGTACAAGCAATGATCACACGCACGGCACAGCGGACACACCAGGAACCGCGGTGTTGGCCGTCGAATGGCGCTAGCTGGGCAGCATTTGTGCACCGCCGCCGTCAGTGTCAGCCAGTTTGCCGTGGCATACGGAGCTCCATCGCAGTCTTTAACACTGGTAGCATGCCGCGACAGCGTGGACGTGAACCGTATGTGCAGTTGACGGACTTTGAGCGAGGGCGTATAGTGGGTATGCGGGAGGCCGGGTGGACGTACCGCCGAATTGCTCAACACGTGGGACGTGAGGTCTCCACAGTACATCGATGTTGTCGCCAGTGGTCGGCGGAAGGTGCACGTGCCCGTCGACCTGGGACCGGACCGCAGCGACGCACGGATGCACGCCAAGACCGTAGGATCCTACGCAGTGCCGTAGGGGACCGCACCGCCACTTCCCAGCAAATTAGGGACACTGTTGCTCCTGGGGTATCGGCGAGGACCATTCGCAACCGTCTCCATGAAGCTGGGCTACGGTCCCGCACACCGTTAGGCCGTCTTCCGCTCACGCCCCAACATCGTGCAGCCCGCCTCCAGTGGCGTCGCGACAGGCGTGAATGGAGGGACGAATGGAGACATGTCGTCTTCAGCGATGAGAGTCGCTTCTGCCTTGGTGCCAATGATGGTCGTATGCGTGTTTGGCGCCGTGCAGGTGAGCGCCACAATCAGGACTGCATACGACCGAGGCACACAGGGCCAACACCCGGCATCATGGTGTGGGGAGCGATCTCCTACACTGGCCGTACACCACTGGTGATCGTCGAGGGGACACTGAATAGTGCACGGTACATCCAAACCGTCATCGAACCCATCGTTCTACCATTCCTAGACCGGCAAGGGAACTTGCTGTTCCAACAGGACAATGCACGTCCGCATGTATCCCGTGCCACCCAACGTGCTCTAGAAGGTGTAAGTCAACTACCCTGGCCAGCAAGATCTCCGGATCTGTCCCCCATTGAGCATGTTTGGGACTGGATGAAGCGTCGTCTCACGCGGTCTGCACGTCCAGCACGAACGCTGGTCCAACTGAGACGCCAGGTGGAAATGGCATGGCAAGCCGTTCCACAGGACTACATCCAGCATCTCTACGATCGTCTCCATGGGAGAATAGCAGCCTGCATTGCTGCGAAAGGTGGATTTACACTGTACTAGTGCCGACATTGTGCATGCTCTGTTGCCTGTGTCTATGTGCCTGTGGTTCTGTCAGTGTGATCATGTGATGTATCTGACCCCAGGAATGTGTCAATAAAGTTTCTCCTTCCTGGGACAATGCATTCACGGTGTTCTTATTTCAATTTCCAGGAGTGTAGTTTGGACAAGAAGAGAATAGAAGCTTTCGAAATGTGGTGCTACAGAAGAATGCTGAAGATTAGATGGGTAGATCACATAACTAATGAGGAAGTATTGAATAGGATTGGGGAGAAGAGAAGTTTGTGGCACAACTTGACCAGAAGAAGGGATCGGTTGGTAGGATATGTTCTGAGGCATCAAGGGATCACCAATTTAGTATTGGAGGGCAGCGTGGAGGGTAAAAATCGTAGAGGGAGACCAAGAGATGAATACACTAAGCAGATTCAGAAGGATGTAGGCTGGAGTAGGTACTGGGAGATGAAGAAGCTTGCATAGGGTAGAGTAGCATGGAGAGGTGCATCAAACCAGTCTCAGGAGTGAAGACCACAACAAGAACAACAACTGTAGCCTCACAATATATATATTCACTTATGAAATTTGTTATTAACAATCCGAAGGAATTCAAAAGTAATAGCAGTGTACATTGCTACCACACTAGGAGAAAGGATGATCTTAACTACTCAAGGTTAAATATAACTTTGGCTCAGAAGGGGGTAAATTATGCTGCCACAAAAGTCTTTGGTCACTTACCTAATAGCATCAAAAGTCTGACAGATAGCCAGATAGGGAATTAAAAGAATTTCTTAATGGCGACTCCTTCTACTCATTAGATGAATTTTTGGATATAATAAGTGGGTAATTTCCGCAACCCACACAAAAAAATTAAAAATATGAAGTGTCATGTAATATTTTGTGTGATGTAATATGTTGTATAGACACCCTTTACTAACCTGACACCTTCCACATCATTACGAAGTGTCGTATTCATGATCTGTTGAACAAGTACTAATCTAATCTAATCTAATCATGCCACATCGTGTTGTGGCACTTCTGCCTGCTCGCGGGTGCCCTACACGTTATTAGGCAGGTGTACCAGTTCTTTGGTTCTTCAGTGTATTTTAGTAAACCAATGGACAAAGTGCAAGATACCATGCATGGCATCTGATCTGAACTGGTATTAAGAATATTCATATCAAGAATGCGAATGATTTACAGTTATTTGTTGAGATGATTTAATAAATCACATTGTAAGGTACTCAGGAACAGGAGCATGACGTAATTTTTGTTTAAAATCACAGTCAATGGACAAGATACCTTCAAAATTATGCTAAAATTCTCATCACTACGATTGTTCGTAAATAGAACTATCTCTCCTACACACCTAAATTCCAACGGAGGTTATGAATATATCCATATCGTTAAGCCTGCGTTAGATAAAACCAGTGGATTTTTACCGAGTTATGATGACACGCACAACAATACGGGAATGTACAAGCATGGAGAGAAGGAAATTGCACTCAACGTGCACAACTGGAAGACAATCTCCAATGAATCACCAGTATTTAAGGACTTTGTTCATCGAAATAGCTGCCGGTCGTAGTGGCCGAGCGGTTCTAGGCGCTACAGTCTGGAGCCGCGTGACTGCTACGGTCGCAGGTTCGAATCCTGTCTCAGGCATGGATGTGTGTGATGTCCTTAGGTTGGTTAGGTTTAAGTAGTTCTGAGTTCTAGGGGACTGATGACCTCTGCAGTTAAATCCCATAGTGTTCAGAGCCATTTGAACCAACCATCAGAGTAACTCCTGTGAATTGGTAGAGCAGTTGGTTTCCTTGCTAGCTTCAAATGCGATAGGCAATAATTCAAATGATAACAACGTAACATCTATTCGAGAGAAACTCCGGGAAGCAGCGATTATTATTTCAAGTTTATGCTGACCATTGAAAATGAAGTGTAGGACTCAATTTCTGAACGGGAAATTGCATACGAGGACATTCTGCTCGTCAGAAAACACCCACAAAGATGCATTTCACAAATTAAAAAGATTTGGAGATTTGGACACATTTGTCGTAATTATTATTACTTGAGACTTCACATATCGAACAGCATGTTTTGGATGTTGGGAACAAACGGTGAGCTACCGTATACGATTTCAAATGAGAACTGAACACATAGGCGGAACTGTAGTGTCAGTGTTACAGGTTCATCGTCACAGAAGATGGGAATCTTAGGCAGACTGAACGAAGGAGGTGCTGGCGGTCAGGCTTTGTGAGCGCGTATCTTACTCACCGCATCTCGCCTGGCGAGCAGCGTCCACTCACAGGTAGCGGGTGCGACGGTGGCTCTTGTGTTTTGATAGCTGAACAGCTCACACGCTGGACAGTAGTTAATTTCACTACGAAGATACAGTTACTGCCATAAAGCCAGTCATTATAAGTCAGTTTCTTAAGCAGCTTAGAGCTGATGAGACAACCGTACTTCAGATGTTATTACCTGTTCCGTCAATGTGCAAGTACTGCCATGTCTGAGAGGGCACTTGCGCATTTTACGTTATGTTATCTATTCCTTGGATGTGCATGTCCTGAATGCACGCATGTATTCAAGTTGGTTCTGTGAAAAGTGACGATTCCTTGAATGCACATGGTCAGACAATAGCAACTCTCAGCTTGCTGCTAAGCGTCTTTACAAATTCTGACTTGTCTGAACAGGTCTCTTAACTGGCTAACTCAGGAGGGATGCAGGTTAAAGAAGAAAGGCATCCACTTGGAATATCACGTTATTGATAAAGTACGACCACGATTGTGATCACTAAATGCTCTCTTCTTGGAAAGGTGTGCACACACGACTCACCAAAATGTACGTTGCAGAATTTTAAGTATCTGGGTGAAGGTGGGAGTGCAATATGCACCAAAAGACTATTAACATTAGAAAACGGAGGAAGGCACCTGATCTTGAGTGAAAGACATGTCAAAAAGAAATCTAAAGCAGCAAAAGTGGGTTATCTGAAGAAGATGTACCTGTCATTCAGATCCTCAGCTACCAGTGCTGGAGAACTTTTCTTTCTTAACAGTGGTGCTGTCTCCATGATTTGTTACAATAGAGTAAGTAACATGGACACAAATAATATCGAGAACAGTCATATGAATTAAACTAATTTCTTTTTTGCACACATGCCTAGTAATAATTGTGTATGCCTTAGGGTATATTATAAGGATACGAAATGTTAATTCCTGTTCATATGGCATCAAATAGTGGAACTATAAGAGAACTTAGTTTTCACTCTCCGTGATTGATTCGATAGGGAGTTTAGCTCTCACATACAAAGTCGTTAGTTTTGGATAACATCTAAGCTCCTTTAAGTAAGTAAGTGTAACAATAATACAGAACTCAAACACTTTGTTGCCTATGAAGTGTACGATAAAATGGGTGTATTTGTTACACTAAACTTTTTCTGATTCAGTACAAAAAAATAGTTGATAGTTACATTAAAGAAATATTATTCACATAGTATACTGTTTGTCCATGAAACATATTCACTGTCAATGTAAAGAAAGCTTCTGACATGAAGTTTTTTATTGCCTTGATAACATGTATGTACACTGACTTACTAGTTTCGACATAATTGCCATCTTCAAATCCACAGAGTACAGGCTGAAATCATGCTCTGTGACGAACTACACTTTTGTATTCGTGCGATCCTAACGGTTTCATAACAAAACGAGAGAAAAACATTAAAAGTGTAGCTATGTCTTCATTGCATGACAGAGCCATAAAAGTGTGTCACCTCAAGATGTGCCACATGTGTCTGTGTTGACTACCGGCTACAATTGACAGTCATATCAATTTTATCAAGAAAGAAACAGATGTCAAAACTAGGTTAGCTGCTGGACATGTTTCACATGTATACTCGAATCGTAGCAATCTATTGTTTGCAATAAATGATGTCCTAAAAGGTGTTGAAGATGACTAAGAACGTGTATTATATAACTACTGTTCAGAATGTTATCTCACTGTACAGTTTTCACCGGGTGACAGTATAAGTTAGCATCATCAGCGTAGGATGAGAAAATTAAATGAATTTTAGGGTATGTGTGAAAAAAAGTTAAATTAATGACTTGAATACAATGTATTAATGCTCCACAATAATATTTATTAGTTCGTTATGAACCGGCTTTCGTCTTCCTGGGCCATCGTCAGGTAACTTAATACTAAACAGATATTCCACACAACTTCAGTGAGAATTCATAGCAGTAGGAAGATGGCTGTCCAAAGACATGTGACATTTTAAAACTATATCGATTCAAAACACAAGCACAATGTAATACCTAAAAAGACTGAACAAATAAATCTCATACTACAGTACATTCAAATATTAACACTATGTGAACGTATAGGACAAAAATGTTCTACAAATAAGTAATGGCTCGTGCTACTATCTAACTTGGAAAAATTGGTGAATGTGAAGAACAGATCGAATAAAGGGAGGGGGAGAAAGAAATCTGTTGAATGTGTGTGTGGAACAGTTATAACAAGCTTATTATGTAATGGTGAGAGAGATAATAGCTGGCTGCTACTTTAATAAGGGTGAGTAATGGAACAGGACAGGATTATTTGACTGGTGTTTATCAATGACGAGAGTCTCAAGTAATGTTAGTATTCTACCTTTAGTTCCTTCATGGATAACATCAAATTTCACATCATATGAATGAAGTTCATTCAGAGTGTGTTCAGCAAAGGTGGAATCTTTCATTTTCAGTCTCCAACTTTTGCATGTTCAGTCAGTCTAGTAGTTATAGCCCTACCTGATGGACCTACATATAATTTACCACACAGATTGCAGGAAATTCTATAAATTCCACTCTGCTCTAAAGGTGGAATCTTATTTTTACTGTTGAGTAGAAGTTGGGCAACAGTCTTCATAGTGTAAAAAGCTTGAGTAGCTTTCCCGGATTTTAGTTTTCCGGCAAGGACCTGTCAAATCCTACCCACATACAGCATGGGGGCCCATTTGTTAATCAATGTTGTTTTGTGTTATTTGAGCTGAATGTAGGAGTACTGCTATTCTCTGTCTACCTTTCGCTGAGTATGTTGTCAGTTAGCGTAGGACTATAACCATTGCTGTATGCTATTTCTAAAATTATTTTCAATTCATTTTTAAAATCTGGTTTGGTTTGTGGTAGAGCAGTGTACCACGTAGTGGAAGGCTGCATGTTAATGTGCTGCAGGATTCTGCAACGGTGGCCCAACGAGCCGAAGCTGGCTCATAACGAAACAGTACATATTACTGTGCAACATTAATACTTTCTATTCAAGCTATTAATATGTCTGTGTTCCCCCGAGAACTGATGGAAGATTCCATAAAAAACATTAAATGTAATTTTTAACTGATTTTGTGAAAGTATAAAAAGAAACAAATGCGATTTGTAAGTGATGTATTGTATGACAATAAAGAAAATAAATAATGCACAAGTTTTATTTATTTCATCTGAAAGTTCCTTCAGTTTAATAATAGATGAACCATTAATCTGATACGCTGTAATATTGATAAAATGGCATCAGTTTTCAATGCTTGATCTAACGTGCACACACACACACACACACACACACACACACACACACACACACACACACTGTTACAAATACACACACACACTGTTTTATGATGTTGAAAGTAAAGAAAGATAAAAGAAGCAATGAAGTTTACGTATGAAGCAGTACACTATATGACATAAACACTCTCGTGATGAAGTATTTAACACAGAGAAATGAAATTTACTGATGAGGCGGAATCTTCACAACTGTGGAATTATACAGAAATTTATTGAGATAACTTACAGATTCGGTAGGTGCGTCATTTTATAGCAAACAACTTCAATTTTCACATGAAAGTGTCGAGTGTCATCTTGGTTCGATGTGACTACGGCTTGTGATGCGGCAAGCATCCCGCCGCTAATCAACTTCCTCCCACACTCGTTGCAGCAAAGTGAGTGTAACTTGTGCAACGACAGCGTAGATTACATTTTTCCGGTCGGCTAAACTGTTTTGTAAGGCAGGAACATGTACACGGTCTTTAATGAAACGCTAGAGAAACGACCAGTGGTGTCAAATATGGAGGGAGAGGTGGCCATGCTACTGGCCCTTCACGGCCAGTTACAGATCTGGGAGGCGGTTATCAGGAAACCTCGAACTGCCGCGAGGAAGTGAGTTGGAGCACCGTCTTGCTGGTAGTAAGCCATCCTATCTCGGCCGTGTTCATCGATTTGTACAATTAAAAGATTGTCAACCATATCCAGACGCAAAATACCACTGACAGGTTCCCCATGAAGAGGAAAGTCCACAACGTACGTGAACTTTGGGGCTGTCACGAACGTGTTCCAGGGCTGCATGTGGATATTCGCTGCCCTACATTCTGCAATTGTGGGTGCTCCCCATGCCTCTGATACGAAATTTTGACTCATCGCTGAAGATTATTGTGTTCAGGGATTTCTCGTCGTCCTCTAACGGATGCAATATTGCCCCACAGAATTCCTCACGAGCAACCTTATTTGCATCGGTAATTTACTGTACCATTGTGAATTGGAATCGATATGGTTTCAAGTATAAACGTCTACACAGTATTCGCCAAACACTCTTTTATGGAATGCCAGTCTCGCGAGATGCAAGTCGCTTAGATTTTTGTGTACTGCGGGCAAAGCTCTCCCTGATCGACATAACCAGATTGTGGACGACCTGGTTATTTATCATGTCGCAGTGAACAACCTGTCTCAACATAAAACTTCCTGGCAGATTAAAACTGTGTGCCCCACCGAGACTCGAACTCGGGACAAGTGCTCAAACCATATGAACTACCGAAGCACTACTCACGCCCGGTCCTCACAGCTTTACTTCTGCCAGTATCTCGTCCCCTACGTTCCAAACTTTACAGAAGCTCTCCTGCGAACCTTGCAGAACTAGAACTCCTGAAAGAAAGGATATTGCGGGGACATGGCTTAGCCACAGCCTGGGGGATGTTTCCAGCATGAAATTTTCACTCTGCAGCGGAGTGTGCGCTGATATGAAACTTCCTGGCAGATTAAAACTGTGTGCCCGACCGAGACTCGAACTCGGGACCTTTGCCTTTCGCGGGCGTGAGTCGTGCTTCGGTAGCTCAGATGGTAGAGCACTTGCCCGCGAAAGGCAAAGGTCCCGATTTGGAGTCTCGGTCGGGCACACGGTTTAAACTGCCAGGAAGTTTCATATCAGCGCACACTCCGCTGCAGAGTGAAAATCTCATTCTGTCTCAACATAGTTCATGTGGCAAGAGTGTCTGTTCTAAGGTTCTATAGCGTATGCGGTGCGAAATTTACGCCGAACACTTGTTGCAGAGGTCGTTTCATGAAACCAAAACACACAGCGAGCATGCTCCGCACCAGTGAAAGTAGCCATTTTGACTGTGCACTGTGCTAGCGCTCCTAGAGTGCTGATGCAGTACGTGAATCGAACTTGAGGCTCTCTGCTACAAAATAACACATCTACCGATTCTGTAAGTTGTCTCAATAAATTTTTGTATCATTCCAAAGTTGTAAAGTCCTTCCTGACCCATTCTGTAATATAAGTCACAGCCATTACGTAATTTTTTCATGAAATATAAAAACAATAATCTATGAACGAACATCTGTGCATGCGTGAACGCATGCTAGCACGTGCACGCATGCTTAAAAATTTTTGATAAATAATACGGGTCATTCGACTTGAAGCTGCATATTATACATGGGGAGTAAATGAGGGAATACAGGAAAAACAGAAAACAACAACAAAGGAAGAACAGGAACTGAAGTTGTCAACGTAATCCTAGTTGGTCAACACGATTGTTAAAAAAAAAAAAAAAGTACAGGTCATTGGGATACTTCCATTAAAAATACTGTGCTGTGATTGTCTGTTACGTCGGTATTTTTTTAATTTCCCACTTTGACGTCATCATTATTACGTCATGATACGGCATTGTAGATGGTGTCATTAAGGTAAACAAAATGACATGGGAACCCCATATGTGGAGTACGACTTTGTTCATCCAAAATCCTTAGGATTAAAACTGGATCACGCCTTAACTTACAAACAGGAGTAGAAGGATGTTAGTGTTTCACGTCCCGTCGACTACGAGGTCATTAGAGACGGAGCAAAAGTTCGCATTGGGGAAGGAAATCGGCCGTGCCCTTTCAAAGGAACCGTGCCGGCATTTGGCTGAAGCGATTTAGGGAAATCACGAAAAATCTAAATCACGATGACCGGAAGCGGGTTTGAACCGTCATCCTTCCGAATACGAGTCCAGTGTGCTGACCATGGACAGCAGACAGAACGTAAGCGGACAAACACGACGTGGGGAGCACTGCACAGCGTCCTTCCCCCGCCCGCTCTCGCTCTGCGGCGAAGTACGGCACTCCAGCCTGGAGGAACTCGGCACACGCTAGTCGACGTGATGCAGTTCTTCTAAGCGTAGGCTGCGTAGTCGCAGGATGCGCAAGATCAACTCCAGTCAACAAGATCTTTCCACTCATGGCACGAGTAGCAACAGAGATTGAAAAGAGGATGAAATTAACAGATTCAGGCCATCCTTGTTCGGGATTCATGCTTGTTGGTTTGTAGTAATCAGAGCCAAGTCTGTGGCACGGAAGACTTGTTTGCAGCTAATGACCCTGCTGTTCTGCTGAATGCTGTGCTCACAAAGCGTAAAATCTCACAGTCACTAATACTAGATGGTAGTTTTAGCATCTACATGTTCTGAACAGTGATTACTCGTCATCTGATGCTGTTCGCAGCACATATATACCCTACCACGTCTTGTAACAACACTGAACGCGACAAATACTAATGCACTCTGGTGGGCGCTCCACACGTGACAGAGAATTTCAGCTCAGGATTTACGTACTCGCCGATCGTGTGACCGTGTACGGAGTGACAGTGACATCCGACACGAGGTGGTGCACTGGTCAGCATGCCGGAGCCGCATTCGGGATGGCGACGCTTCAAACGCGCGTCCGACAGTCCAGATTTAGGTTCACCGCTACTTCCCTAAATCGTCCCACAAAAGTGGTGGGACCGTTCCTTTCAAAAGCGGACGGTCGATGCCCTTCCTAACCCTTCCATATTCCAAGTTTTGGTGCGTCTCTAATGACTGCGTCATCGACGGGACGTTCATCTCGAATCTTCCTTCTTTCCTTTTCCGGCCGTTTCTTCTCGGTTCTTCAGTTTCCTTGCTAGCAGTGTAATATCGTATGTACTTATAGTTGCACGTTATGTTACACAGAAGTAGCCCGGAAAGGCAACAATGGCAGCAATGAAACCCTACTAACGATGGAATTCTTCTTAACCACAGCTATGTCGAAAATGCTAATCCCACGACATTCTTAAAAATGTCGAGTTTCAGTGGGACGATCTCATAGAAAACTGATGGAGCACAAACAATCCTCCTGATCATTTAAGTAAAAAATACACCTCTAGGCCTATAACTTAGAAATATCGCAAATATTTAACGTGTTAACATATTTTTACCAACAAAGGTCACATATACCGTTACATGTCTTACACCGCGTGTCTAGGGGTTGATTCGATTACAGATAAAAAGTTTCGAAGAGCACCAATGTCCTGAACTGCAGCTGTCTCGTGTTGAAAATTTGTATCCTTTGCTTATTTAATTTTTAGCCTATTCGCCGCTCTGATCAAAACAGAACACTTCAAGTGATCCGAAGGGATCAAGGAAGATTAGGGTCCCCTCGACATCGAGGTTATTAGAGACGGTGCACAAACTCGGATTGATTCAAGGATGGGGAAGGAAATCGACCATGCCCTTACGAAGGAAACATCCCGGCACTTGACTGGAGCGACTTAGGGAAATCACCGAAAATCTAAATCTGGATGACCGGGCGTCGATTCCAGACGTCGTCCTCGCGAAGGCCACTGCTGCGTGTTAAAACCACTGCGTCATCTCGCTGGGCACAAATGACCTGAAACTCAATCGGTCATGAAGGCAATATCCACAATGCATCTGTCGAGTATTTCATTGAGATGTACGTAAAGCTTCCAGTAATTCTCCTCTTAGTCTTATTTGCTTTGTAGGTACTGACTAAAATGGAGCACAACTCATGCTGTAATGTACTTGTCTCGTGTATGTTGACTTACATGCATGTTTTATTTTAAATTTAATTAAATAATATACCATTTTCCTCCATTAGGTTCATTTTCTTTGGGACGTTTCAGACTTTGTGTCTAACACTGTTTAGATCATCTCAAGAATTATTATTGAGTTCAGACACGTAATAACAATATTTTACAAAAATATTAATCTAATTCAGTTAACTTTACACTTGATTATACCGACTTGCATGACCACACTCATGTAACAAGGCGAGCACAAATGCTGAGCGGGCAGCAGGACAGGCCGGCGCAGATGTACGCCCTCGTCCAGTCACACTGCTGGTAGCGCCATAAATGGTCGGCCAGTTACCTTGGGTTGTCTCACCTGTATAGAAAGAGAGCGCCTACGGAACATAAAATATGTGTGAACTAGTTTAACTACCGCTGCTTCGCTCGCGTAGATTCTATCGTCTGCAGAGAGATTTTTTTGTTTTCCTTTGATCGAATTTTTATGCTGTTCACAAACTCCAACACCTTCTAAACTCTTCACGGTAATTAAGGGCGCATAAAGATGGTATTTTCCCAATATACTTCTGAGCAAAAAGCGATTCTGATAGATGGAGTGCAAGTTTTTGATTAATCATGGTTTTTGCGTTCTTGTGGTATTTGCATAGAAACTTTCATCCCTCGAAACTTATTTCCTTATATCCAACCGAGAAGTGAGATACCAGATTTCATAGATTTGGCTTCAAAAATTTTTTTTATATAACGAAACATTTTTAAAAATTTTCATTCCCTCTTTTTCCCCCATAGTGGTTGAATTTCGACAAATAGTGAAACACTTCCTATTTTATATATAACCGAGAAACCAAATTAAAATTTTCGCAGAGTTAGCCTTAAAAACGCTTTCATAATGAAATATTCTATTTCATAAAACATTTCATCAACTATTTCACTCCTTCAGGGGTTGAATTTCTAAAAGCACGTATTTTCTTATTTGTAACCGAGAAGTCAATTACCAATTTTCGTAGGTGTAGCTTAAAAAATACTTTAGTTGTTCTTCAGTAATCATTTATTATAAAAAAATTCTTAATATTTCACCCCCCATAGGGGTTATATTTCCAAAATTCTTAAACATGTATGTCTTTCTTTCTGACCGAGGAATCAAATAACAATTTCGTAGGCGTAGCTTCAAAATTGCCTTATTGGCGACATATCTTAAAAAAACCGTTTCATCACATATTTCATCCACCTTAGGGACGGAATTTCGAAAAAATACCCTCCAAACGACGTCTACAGTATCCTCTCCAAATTTCAGGTATCTATCCTTAGTGGTTGGCTGGGCGATGACGAGCCAGTGAGTGAGTCAGTGAGAACGTTGTCTTTTTTTTATACAGAGATAAATTCAATGAAGCGACAATGAAAAAGAACAGAAGAGAAAACAAAAGATACGCTCAATAATTCTTTAAAACGATGCAAAACGGTTTAAAAGATCTCTAGCAACCCTGCAAAATTCCTTGACAGTCGTGGACTAAAGCTGTCTGGATTGTAATTGGGTACATCTACAACGACAGGTATCAGTTCATCTCTCTTTCCATCAGACACACAAAAGGTCTTTCGGAAATTCCGTGACAAAAATGTTTACCATCAAGTAGGCCGTCGATGTACGGACTAACGGTTATTGTCCTATACGAAATCAAAGGATTGTGACTAAGAGTTGTAGTTATCATTACAAATCTTAATGTGAAATTTACCACAGCAGTATTCGAAACCATTTCAAAGATATGAAAAATGCATTAGTGACTACGCTGCCATGGCAGTATAGGGCTTCACGCGCGCTGTTCTTCTGCGTCACTTCTCAGACCTCTGTCGCCTTCTACACGACCTTGACGTACGGCAGGAAGGAGCGATCGCCGGCCAGAACGGTGAGGGTGGTGTGAGCGCTCGCTCATTACTGCTTAATCAGTCGGCAGACGGCAGCTGGCTCCTCGTAAATAGTGAGCGTCGTACGCCGTTATTTATGAACACGTGGCCGTTCCGAGCTGCTCCGTGCCTCAATTATACATCCGCCACTGGGCACCGTGCCAGCGGTGGCCTGAAAGTGAATTTCCGAGCAGCTCTTGTAATTTTGAACACACTACACTTCCTGACGTCCATCCGTCTTATGTTAATAATAATTGTATCATACAGTGGATCGAAAGTGAAGTAGGAACGTGAAATTTTTAATAGCTTCCTACCAATTTCCGAACATTTCCTCTGAATCCTCCATAGACGAATATCAAGAAATATTCTCAACAATACATTGAAAAATGCCCAGCATAGCTTAGATCTATGAAGACGGAATTATTTGTGAACTAAGATGTCGTTGCTTTACGCACATGTATCGAAATGTGTTCTCATATCGTGAGTATCGTTCAACTGTAGCATATGCGACTAAAGTGAAAATAACGCAAAATTTTTGCATTCTCGGAAATAAACTGTTAAGCTTCCAAATGTCAGCTGTTCACCTTCTAAGAACTATCATACTTGGGCCTCATTGACTCATAATGAGACTTTTAATGGAGGTGATGCCTTGAGGTGAATAAAAATTAACGAGTTGGGCATGTAAAATTATAACAGTAAAAGCCTCCCCCTCATTTTCTCAGAATTTAGAAGACGTTGTACCATTTTACATTACCGAACGCTTCTTCCAGTACGACAAAATTTACGGACTTGTCTGAAGTTTTCTTCTTTCTTATTTTACACTATCGAACTCTTTCTAGTACGACAAAACCTAAGGACGCATCTTGAGTTTTATTCATTCTTGCTTCCATTATCAACCGCAACGTCAGAACAGCCTCTTTGGTGTCTTCAAGTTTCTTAAAGCCAAGTTGATCGACGTCTAAAAGGTCTTTAACTTTCTTTTCCGTTCTTCTGAATATTATTCTTATCAGCAGCTTGGATACATGAGATATTAAACTGATTGTGCTTTAGTTTTCGCATCTACCTGCCCGCGCTGTCTTCGGAATTACGTGAATGATATTTTTCCGAAACTATGATGGTAAGGCGCCAGTCTCACAGATTTTACATACCATCCTGAATAGTGGTTTGATTGCTACTTCCCCCAATGACATTAAGAGTTCCGATGCAGTGTTACTATCATTTCTGCTTTATTTGATCTCAAGTCTTGCAGGGTTCATTAAATTCTGACTCTAAAACTGTATCCCCTGAAGTCAACCTTATCGACATGTTTCTTTTCTTCTACCAAGAACATTCTCTCCCGTAACTCTTTCTGCTATCCCTTCCCCTACAACCGCGTTCAAGCACCCATGATTAGATCTTTATCTCCCTTTACATACTGAATTAGTCGTTCAGTATCCTCATGCAGTTTCTACATATCTCCGTCTTCTGCTTGCGACGTTGGCGTGTCTACCTGAATTACCGTTGTCGGTTCTGATTTGCTCTCGAATCTGATGAAAACAAGCTTTCAAGAAAGTGTTGAAATCAGCTTCCTCTCTCGCTACTTTCCTGTTCCATTATACCATTTTCTGCAGCTGCATCCTATACTCATCTGACCAGAAATCCTTGTATTCTTTCCATTTCACTTTATTGATACCCACTGCATCTAGATTGAGCCTTTGTATTTCCCTTTTCAGATTTTATAGTTTTCTTGTTACGCACAAACTTCTGACGTTCCACGCTCCGACCTGTAGAATGCTATCCCTTCGTTGGTTATTCCACCTTTGTCTTATCGTCACCTCCCACTTGGCAGAACTCTCTCGGAGGTCCGTATGGGGAACTAATCTGCAATATAAAGTCTCGTATCGTACGTGAAAGTGACAGTCAACGACCCACTTGGGTATAACACACAGTTACAAAAGCCTGAAAATACTCTTATATTCATATCAAGGCCCGTAATATTGTGTAATGAGTGACAAAGCAATGAATTAAACTACTTGCAGAAGCATATGACTGAACAGATAATCGATATTGATTCGCACGTATTCCAAGCAAGTTGGGAAACACAGGAACTAACCTTGTTCATACGAAATGAACTTGCAAAGTATCTCACTTAAGTAAGGCAGAGAAAAGACGAGACGTATAATTAATTACCCAAAGACTGCGCAACAAGCAGCCATCTCACATCTTTTCCTATTGTTAGGCCATGTGTGCTCAACATCACAAGTCAACTGTCTACCAAATAGTTCTGCACGGTCCAGTTGGAAAGCTGGGAGCTTTCGCAGCAGTAGGCGGAAGCGAAGAGTGTCCCCTCAGTGCACCAGCCGCGGGTGGCTCAGGTAACCGATTCCTCTCGTAAAGCAGTGCTACTGGCCGGCTGGTCTCAGAGTTTGTGTAGCCTGTCATCTCGTAGAAGAGGGTGAACTGCCGGCGGTCCGCGTTTCCAAACACGATATTTCGACGTCGTAACTCGGCGTCTTCATCAGGTGTTTCCTCAGACGCGGATCACCGCTAATACTACCGATTCTGCGAGATGAAAGCGAATCGCCGGGAAAGTCTAAGAGATTATATTTGAGCAGCTTGCTTAAGGAATGCCGTTGCGGCTCCAAACCAAAGCTCTAGCTACTGTAGAGACGTAAGAGTGCCTATATGTTCTTTACGACAGGCAAGTGTTTATCGATTTATCGGTACACATATGAAGGCTTACTATGAAAGCTATGTATAGCAGACGAATTTCAACTCGAAGATTAAAAATTTCATCACCAAAGTCGTCTAAACCTACATGCAAAGGTGGACATTCCGTCGGCCATCGTATGTCATTACAGAGTTGGGTAATTTTGCTACAAAATACATTTTGGACTTTCTGAGTAAAACGCACATTTCTGCTACAAAATACTCTTACCGTATTCTGGGTCAGTTCATAGGGAACCAAATAAAATGCAACATATGTGGGTTGCTTGTGCCAAGAAAAAGGGACTACATTGCATTACTAATCCTCGGGAGAGATTCAGTTCTTTGCTTTGGAGTCTCAGAACACCAAATGCTACGGCTAAGCCACAATATACGTTTTGACTAGGAAATATGTCTTGTTTTTGAAAATTACAAGTCTTATGAATAATTGCGTTGCCATTCATCGAATATGACATGCATAGCTTGATTGTTTTGGTGATTATTGGTTCAAAAAATGGTTCAAATGGCTCTGAGCACTATGGGACTTAACTTCTACGGTCATCAGTCCCCTAGAACTTAGAACTACTTAAACCTAACTAACCTAAGGACATCACACACATCCATGCCCGAGGCAGGATTCGAATTTCCGACCGTAGTGGTAGCGCGGTTCCAGACTGTAGCGCCTAGAACCGCTCGGCCACCCCGGCCGGTGGTGATTATTACATTTATATTAGGCCAATGAGTGTAATCCCAACATAGCATGATAGTACATATAGACGTGTCAGATAATATATTTTATTGTTGTCGGTATTCATTGTGGAATTCGCTCCATATCATATTCATTGATGTATAATGTCCTGGTCGATTTCCTGTCTACGAAACTGCGAGTTGGCTTGTATGTTGGTACTGCTCTGCTGTGGAGATTTCTCCATTTACAAGTACAAAAACCACCGGAGTTGTACTACTGTAATTTCTTTTTCAGTTTATGCCAAACAGCAAAAATCTAACAATAAAACACGAAGAGGTACTTTACGGGAAGCCATGATGATATCTAACTGCACAAATTTAAGTCAAATGCTGCCTGGCAAATTGTAATGACAAAAAAAATTAATAGTATTCTTTGATAATAAACACGCACATTTGTTTGTTCAAAACTTCTTAACGTAGGAACGTATAAGTTGTACCAGAGGAAATCTGCATTTCTTTTGCTTTGGTTTCTGCTGGCCGACGTTGGACACCACATGTGGGGCGCCCGAAAACAAAGTCGGCAGTCACGAGTTATTTTCAAAAACGACCTTATGGCGGACATAGATTCTATTTTGTGTTTTTTAGCAACATTCGCCGGTTTAAATACGGAAAATCAGCTGTGCGTCGTATATTTCTCTACTGAAAACTGTTGGTAGTAGCAGACGCTGCTACCTCCGTGATCATCTGTTCCAGTTTGAGAAGCGAAGCCTGCCATATCCACATTGGCTAATCAGAAACCTCGTTTTTTCTATGTGATTGCTAGCAATCCTTTTTCGTTTAAGAAAGACCTTACATTGTTATGCATTGCGTTGATAGTGCTTCTATTGAAATATTTACAACAGTAACTAGTATTAGTTTATAAGATCTACTGTAAAATATATAGCACAGAGAAAAATCTGAAGCAGGAAAGATACTGAAGCCTCTAAATGTTTGGAATTTTCAGTTTTCTCCCTAAAAGAGATAGATATCTGCTCAAGAGTTGTACCAACAACCAGCGCGATATACACGTAGGAGGTGGGAACTCCTAGGTGCTTCGTCCTTTACTTACTCGTATATAATAAACAGACACCTATTTTGCTCAAATACTTCGCAAAGACTTTAGCCACGGCAGTAAAACCTTGTCAATTCCAAGAAATTGAGTGATGTCAAAGCTTGCTTTAAATTCATTGAAATGAGAACTGGTATCAGAATTAAAAACTGGATTTTTGCAACGTCCGTCCACCATTGCCCCTAACGAGGCAGACAGTAAAGACTGTGAGTGCGAGATAATGGAAGTGTCTCCACTACTGCGAGTGTAGAACACACAACTAATGAAAAATAAAAATATAAATCTTTCAGAGTGCGCTTTATTGTTAATATAATAATAATAATATTTGTTATCCATATGTAATTTCAAGCCTTCAAAGACACGTTAAGAGCTCTGTTACAAAACCTGGCTGAGGTGCAAAAGCAGCAAAATCTGCATGAGAACCAAAAACAGCCATCTCCAAGTTGAACGCGTTACTATAAGATAAAAATACTATGTAAAACTGTTTTCCTGACGTCAGTCCACATAATCCCTTGGTTATTGGTTGAATTTTCGTTTCTTGAATACCTGTGCTTTTTGCTTCTACTGTAAAATTTTCCAAAATGGAGATTACTGACTTTGCTTCTAGGCACCTCATAAGTTGCAGTGTGCATCTCGGGTCACTTGATGGGTGCCAATCCTATCCTGGTCTTTCTGTCGTATCATGTGTGATTGCTGGGCGCCAGACTGCTGAAGATAGTTCAGTAACAAATTTATGGATTTAGCAACAAGCCACATAAAGAGAAAGTGCCCAGCACGTAACGAAAGACATTAAAACAAGGGAATGTACTACTGATTTGTATTTTAAGGGGCTCCGGAACGCCGTATACTTGCAATGTTAAAATAACGCTTATAAATTACATCTTTCCTCACAAAGTATTTGGGGTAGGAAGTTGAACTTTTTACAGACAATTTATTGGAATATGGGCTACAACTTAACACAGGGATTTTACAAAATTTTAGTTCAGTTATTAAAGATGATATTTTTTCAATTGTAATGAAAATTCACAACATTTTTTTGCAATTTTTTATTTATATATTCAAAAATATACAGTTTTTTGGAAAAAGGCTGTGTTAAATTATGCAGAAGGTACTGTGTAACATTTACTGAAAGTTTGAAACAAATATATTTGGAAGATCCTTAGAAAACATGTAATTAGTATGAGAAAATAAAAGTTTTGGGAATCGAGCGACAAAGATTGGATTAACTTTTTAGTGCATTCCAGGTCCATAGGATGGATTATCTTCATCCTCTGCAAACTCTTCCTCCAGCTTCCTCTTGTTCCTCCTCCTGTTTACTCTTGCTCGTATTTCTAGACTCTTTACAGCCCTGTCTGCAGCCCGAAGGCGTTCCTTGTCTAAAGCAAGCATCGCTCGTACCATGTTAGAACCTATCTTCATTCCCATATTTCTAAATACCTTGCACCTTACAATGTTGCCATCATTGAAAGTCGCAACAGCATCATACACACCAAAGTGAAGTGTTTCTATTTCAATAAATACAGTCTTGGGGATTCTCGACCATATAACACTATTTACACTTTCATTGGGGTTTTGAGTTTTTCCGTGAATACACTTTTTCAACAGTTCAGGTGCTGCTAAGTCTCTGAAAATAGGTTAGCCACAGCACATACTTTATCTCACATCACTAAAATGTACCTGATGAACACGGACGTTAATAATAACAGCATTTGACAGCAGTTTAACAGCGCCACAGTGGGTCACGCCCATGTAGAACACATTTCAAAAAAAAAAAAAATTTAAAAATAGTTGTAGTCTTCGGAATTGAATAAATTATATATCTATTAAAAGGTAATAGTCTGCAGATTCAGAAAACGCAAAAAAGTAAAAATTGAACTTTTAATGATTTTGAGCCTTTACGGAGTGAAGCAACATAAAAACTTTATAAATCTTTGAGCACTTTTCCTAAATGTAGGACTTTCTGTACATTAAATATTTTAAGATAGCCGCTGAAAATAGTTAGGTCATTCTCTCTAAATATATGCCAAGCAGCTGAGTAAGGAGTCGTGTTGTTATTTGAGAGTATTAAGAAGTCGTTGTTAGCCGCTCTGAAACTGGTCAAGCAGGCTGGGAGGTTTGACCACTGCAAGGGCCTCGAGGCGCAGGCGACGAACGTCACAGCGTGCGAAGGCGCCTGCCGGCATTCGCGCACGCTTCACGGATCACCAGCTGGCGACGCGTGACTTCTTGTATGCGTAGCGCTTTTTAAATGTGAAGGCTCCTTCTTTTCTCTACTTTATAATGTACTAATTTCGCCCATTCTTGTGTCAATGGCCAGAAATGAGACTGTATTATGGTGACTGTGGAAGCTATTACTGCTCTTTCAATTTTCTCAGTTCGTCACTGTCTACCAGCAGTTTCCTTGTGCCGCCATAGTTAATTAGATTACACCCAGGCATAGAAAAATGTTTCCATTGGTTCTCCCTTTCCTGGCACTACTCTGCTTGCTTGCTTACAAGCGCCACAGTTCTTACAACAGCACGGTCTTGGGCGCCTTGTCACGGTCCGCGCGGCTCCCCCCGTCGGAGGTTCGAGTCCTCGGTGTGTGTGTTGTCCTTAACGTAAGTTAGTTTAAGGCAGATTAAGTACTGTGTAAGCTTAGGAACCGATGACCTCAGCACTTTGGTCCCATAAAACCTTACCACAAATTACCAATAAAATTCTTATGGAACCCCGGCCTTGTCATCTGTCTCCACTCTTTTCTGTCTATCGTTTTCCTTCTTCAGTTCCTGACTCTCGTTGCTTTGAGGTCCTCCTCCATATTTTCAAGCCACCTTTTCCTGGGTCTTCCTCTTCTCCTTCTCTCTTCGGGCTTTCCTATAATAACTTTCTTAACATTTCTAGTTTCTGGCGTATTATGGACGCGTCCAGCCAATCTTATTCTTCCCTGCGTGATTTTCAGAATATTCGTCTGTCCAAAAAGTGCCTGTAGTTCTGCATTTTCCTTAGTCTCCAGTTTCCTTTCTCTCTCAATGCCCCAAATATCTTACTCAAAATCTTCCTTTCCCAACTCAATATCCAGCATTCCTCTTTTGTGGTCACCACTCAGCCTTCCAACCCATATATTAATGTAGGTATTCATAGATCAAATATAATGCGATTTTCATATCTGTGCTACCATTCTGGACTAGAATACATTCTGCAAGGAATAACAACATCGCTTTCCACTTGCTGTCCTTTCTTCGATTTCTGCTCCTGTCCTGTTATCTTCTATTCTTATCGAGCCTAGATATTTAAACTTTTCCGCTCTTTGGTATTCTTCTGGATTTATTTTCATTAAAGTCTCTTTCTACCTCTACCAGGATCTCACACCACCATATACTTTGTTTTATCTAAATTAACTTACAGTCCTAACTTCCACGCTGCTTCTTCCAATATTATTCTTCAAGACTCTGATATTCCATGCAATTAAAGCTGCGTCATCAGCTTGTGCCACCACCTGGACCTGCCGGTTAAATGTTGTTCCTCCTGGGTTTGTTGGCATTTGCCGAATTACCTTCTCTAGCTGTAAGTTAAAGAGTGATCACATTTCCCTGCCGCAGCTCTCTCCGCACATGGGACTCTCCTGGCAACTCTTGCTCTTTTCTGACATCGCAAACTGTTCCTTTCAATGTCATTCTGGTCACCCTCGTTAATTTTAGTGGGACCCTAAAATGCTTCCTACTTTAGATATTCTGATTCCTGTCTAGGCTGTCAATGATAGTTTAAAATCAATGCACAGCTGATGCAGTTGTTGCCATATTCATAAAATATCTTTAGCACTTATCTCAATAATAAATCTGGTCTACTGTGGATCTATGTCTCCTAAATCAAGCCCGACACTCCCCTAGTATCATTTCATTGAATCTAAGAGAGTAGTCCCACGATAATTACTGCACTCTGCCCCATCACCTTTCTTATGTAGTGAACAGATTATTTTCATGCTCCAATCCTTAGGCATGTATTCCTAAATTCATACTTCCTTCATTAATTCATTAACAGCCATCTCCATCTTCTTTCACCCAAACTTTAATAATTAGGTCTCCATGCCGCCTCTTCCTACTACTTTATTATTCTTCAAGTTTTCAATTACATTCTTCATTTCCTCTAAGTCTGGTGGTTCGACTTCCTGCTTCTCCTTATTCTAATTCCAACTTCACGTTCAGTTGCTCCTCTCCCTCATTCAAGATTTTCTTCCTGTTCCCTCCCTCCTTTCTGTCAAGTAACTCAACAAAATACTCCTGCCATCATTCCTTAACTTTTCATTTACCTCCAACTAGGTTTCCATCTTTGTCCTTGTATTAGACTGCTCTCGTTTGGAATCTTCTCTTCATTTATTTACATCCTTCCTATAAGTTTTTTCCCTCAATATTACCCCCAATTTTATCTTTTCGTACTGCCTTTTTTCCATCCTAAATAACAAATATGCTCTCTGTAGTCCTCCGTCACTTGTCTTCTTTTTCGTTTCAGCATTCTTTCTCTCGCTTCATTTCTCTCTTGTAGTACTAGTGAGCATTCCTCATCAAACTATTTCACTGCACTTTGGTATTGTGCCCTCCCCAGCACTTCTTCTGTTGCTACACTGTGGCTGTTTTCGGAATCCCCCTTTAGTCTCCATTTGCTCTTCGTTGTACGATAATCTCTTCTAATTTCTTCTTGCATTCTTCCTACTTTTCCTTAATTGGGATACTTTATATACCGAGTGTCACTTTCCCCCTACTGGTTTTGTTTCTTCCGTCTATATATGACCCACATTAACTACCGATCGGTGTGTCTGTCTGCCTCTCTACATCTTTTGGCATCCCATAATGTTTATGTGTGCGTTTACCTATATTTACATAATGTAACTTGTAACTCGGTCTGGCGATGCGCACGTGCATTTCTTAATATCTTTCCATAGGCGTTTTTTATCATCTCCTTACCATTGGCAAAATCTGTCAGCTTTAGTCCGTTGTCATTAAGGACTTCATGCAGTTTTTCTTTTTCATTTTGTTCCTACACACTTCTTCTTTTTCTGTTTCTGCATTCAGATCCACAAGGATCATTTTTGGACTATGCCTTAGAACTTGAGTGATTTCCGCCTCTAGTTTGCAGTAAAATGAACCCTTCTCATCTATATCTGATTCCACAGTAGGGACATAGACACGCATCATCGCAACATTGAAAAATTTTGCCCCAACTCCCAAACAACACAATCCATTCCTAACTACTTTGAAACTTATTATATTTGTCTTCATTAAACTATGTATAAGAAAGCCTGTACCAAGATGGCCTGTATGCTGTCCTCTATACATCATCATATGTTTCTGGCACTACCTGTTAACTTGACGTGTATGTTCTGTCATTCTGCCCCTTCTTCTAATTAAAATTTCTCGCTTTTCTCTTTCTTCACTTTTTCTGTGGAGAACTTCCTCATTTCTTATCTTATCGGTCCTCGTAACTAACTGTAAGACAACATCTAGAACGCATCGATTCTCTTCAATTTGCAACATTCCGCGATTCCACCATTTATTCAGTCGGTGGAACAGTGTGTCGCACCCCACAGCGCCTTGTTGTCTCACATCCTCGCACAAGTCGTTTGCCGATGTAGACTTAAGTTTTAAATTTAAGAGAATCGTCCGAAGAAATAGTGTGGAAAGAAGTGGGATGCTAAAGTGCAAAGGAATTATGAGGGGCGTTTTACGTTACCTAAAGCTGCGGTGGACAGAAATATGGAAACACTAAAAATACAACATATTACCAGCCCTACTACGGTGTAGGAAAACCATTGGCATTCGAAACAACTTCCAGTCATCTCGGAACGTTTAAAAACACGTCCTGTATGGTTTTCAAGGCAACTTTACTGCAAACCATTCCTGCAAAATAGGCAACGATAATGGAGGTGGATAGCGATTATGCACCTTGTCTCCGTAAAAGAATACAAAGAGTCAATAATACTGAGATGTAGTGAGTGTCGTGCACGGGGAAGATGAGAAAATTCATCTGTTTGCTCACCAAACCTGTCCTGGACGATGGGTATGCTGTCTGAACAAGGGCCCTATGGTCTCGGAAAACAGCATCACCATTGGTGAACGAACACTGTACAGAGTGCCTAGCGGAGACATCTTTGCATGGAGTCAGGACAGCTGTTGAAAACCTGTGAAGCGTCAATGACGCTATTGAAACATTATTGGGCTTCAAACGATGGAAAATCCAGAATGGAATGTAACGATATTGTGAAAAGGGTGGCTGCTAATCGCCGTATAGCGGAGATGCTGAGTTGCAGATAGGCACAACAAAAAGACTGTCGGAAATTGAGCTTTCGGCCAACAGTTCCATTTTCGATAAAGGCTTTGTTGGCCGACAGCTTACTTTCTGATAGTCTTTGCGTTGCACCTCTCTGTGACTCGACATCTCCGCTATACGGTTAGTGGCAACTACCCTTTTCATAATATTATTACAGTTATTTACTCGCAACGTTTACAAGTCGTCGTTCATGCACACCAGCCTCGGCTGTAGCTCATCCAGCTGTGTGTTGGACTCTGGCTGACGTCCGTCGAGTGGGCTCAGCGTATGCACGGCCAGCAGGTGGTGCCAGCGACCCTGGCGCGACCGTTTCGGGCTGGATGCTGCAGCTTACTCGGTCCCACTTCGGATTCTACGATGACCCTTGATGATCCATCCGTGATGTACCTGGTGTGTGGTCGATTGGTCTCCCTACCCCTGGTATGTGTCAGCACCAGAATTCGCCTGAGTGTTGAACAGGAACGTGGGCACCAAGAACCCACGTTGCTGGTTCCCAGGATGAAGTATAGCACTGCCAACACTCGGCGGTGCGGTACTGTTGGAAGACAGTCAGTTTGCCCATCAATAGGTAGTAGACAGCGAGCAGCACGAAGCTGATCAGGTGAAGGTCATCATCTTGATTACATCTTCGGCTAGTTCATAGACTGTGCTGGAGCATCTAGAACATAGATTCACTACGGTATCGTAATCATGGAATCTAATGCTATTACTAAGAAAACCATCGATGCCAATGATCAGCTCATGACGAGAGTATTTAAAGGAAGCTAGCGTGAGTCTATGACGCAAGGGTCGCTTCAAAATGACCGCATTTGTCCTACTTGTAGTGCTATATTCACTTGAATGGCTGTTAACTGCTGTGTCGGTCCCTCGCTATGCGCTCTCTTGTACAGTTTCTTGCCACATGACTTACGAGCTAACGAGTATGCTTGTCTCACATCGTTCCAGTCTCCATTCTGCTGAAAGCATATTCTCACACAGCAGAGAATGTCGTCCATAGTAGGGCGACAAGAGGGGTGTCACCCCAAAGTACCGTTATCCAAGATGGCGGCGACAACGTCATCCAAGATGGCGGCTGTGACGTTATTTGATGAAGCAAGTATCGTTATCCAAGATGGCGGCTTCTGTTTGAATTTTGGCGGGAAAATAGGTCAATTCGGCTACCTCCACTAACCTAACTCACCCTACCCCTCCTCATCCAAAGAAAATGGCAGGAAGTTCAAATTCCATCAGAATGGCTTCCTCTACTACCCTAAGAAAATAGTGGGATAGTAGGTCCATTGGACTACCTCCACAAACCTGTCATCCAACTGCCACCTCTTCCTAGGGATTGGCGGGAAATTTGAATTTTGGTGGTAAAGAAGTTCCACTTGGGCTACCTCTACTAATCTAAGAAAATGGTGGGAAAGAAAGGGCACTTGGGCTACCTCCACTAATCTAAGTCATCTGACCACCACTACTTCCTAGGAAATGGTGGGAAGAGGACTTGGCCTGTGCTGGACATAAGTCTTTATTTTCAGTCTTTATTTAAGCAGTACCTCCATCCAGTGTGTTCACCACAAGGTCCAAAGTCCAACTGACCTAGTACACAGTACTGCCACCAGTGAGTGCTGTTGTCCATTCTGTGACGTAATACAAGATGGCTGTCTGGGGTGGTGGAAAATGGTGGGAAACAGTGTGTTCGCCACGAGGTCCGGGCCTAGTACACAGTACCACCTCTAGAGGGCGCTGTCGTCCATTCCGTGTCGTAATTCAAGATGGCGGTCTGGTGGTGGAGAGGAAGAGTCTCATAACATGAATTTCAAGGGTTTATTTATACGAAAATCAGTTTGTTGGGGTTGGATTTCTCTTACTCATCATTCTCTGCTGTTTGGAAACTTGTAGGTCTTGTAAGAAGTAATTACATGGAGCAAACATGTTGCATAACCTAATGTTCGGCACCACACTCTGCATCTCTTAACCTAGTGTTTGGCCCTTTGTCAGCACTTAACCTATTGTTCTGATTAGAGGTTTTCCATGTTGCCCCTATTTCCTTAAGCTATTGTACCGCTTTTGCTACCAAATTAAGTAATTAGTTATGCCATCCCACCATTATCTGGTATACTTTTCGAACGTCACATGTTTTTGAACGCCATTTGTGGCGCATTTTTCTTTGTCATACGCCACCTTAAACTATTGTACTGCGTTTTACATAAAAATTATGCAAATTAACCTTGTGTTCTGCACTTAACCTGCTGTTCTGCTACATGTCACCGACTCACACACACCCTCCCCTTAACTATTGTACCGCTAACACCACGTTGAAATAAAAATGTATGCATATTAATTAAATCGATATTTTTCACATGTATGGGGTATTTTTTCTTTTAATTTGCGGCATCCTACTGGTCAGTGAAATCGATGGAACACAGTTTAAACAAAATATCGGTAATAAAAAAAACATCCCGCCACTCGACACTCGACGCCGCTACCGCCCCCGCCGTAGTCGATTGTGTCGTTCGAATTTCAAACCCATATTTGGTGGCGTCCTATGAATGTACGCTGTTTCAAAACAGCAGCGCGCTGTCAAACGCAATGTTCTTCGTACGATTTGTTGTAATAAAATGAGAGGAAACGAAACATTGGTGGTTAACGGAATTTTATGTTTCGTTTACCTATTATAACTTGTGCAGTATGCCGTTTCGAGGCAACGGCACATCGAAGATTCACTAACAACAAGTTGTTCTTGGTAAGATTTGTTACAGTTTAAAGTACATACATTGGCAGTCTCTTTAAATAGTGAATTTGTTCGATTTTTTCGAACCCACACTACAAAATGGACCAAAGAATTGGAAAGTCAGTTTTTATGTCATAGCCGCCTTCTATCACGGTTCAATAATTTATCTATTCATCCAAAACCTTTCCAGGTAGGAGAATGCATGACTCATTTATAAAAGTGTTTATCCGTGCAAAAACGTGCATGCATGTATTTACCCCCCTCCCCCCCCCCCCCCACACACACATCCATGAAGACAGGAAAGCCAGAACGAAGCAATGACCAAGACAAACGGATCTGAATTGTTGAAACCACTGCTGAAATGCAACATCATTTCACGAGCTAATGAAATGACGACGTATCTCCGTCCAGATTCGTTATTGGATACAGCTGAGACATCCACAGTAACTGAAATTACTTCTTACAATGATCGTTTGTCCGGAATACAAAGGAGATTGTTCAAATCTAAAGACAACAATCAACTGCCCTTCACATTCTGTCATTTCAGCTGCAAGAAGGAGATTCTTCTTTTCTCGTACACAAGCAGATATTGAGAAAACGGTACAAAAAATATTGATCAACATATCTTGTAGATGTGATGTCAACTTCTGAACTAACTCTGTAGTGACATCAGACGGACTGAAGTATCCAGGACTCAATAAACAGCAGAAGTCTCTCAAGACGATTATTTCATCCAGTTTGTGTTCAACAAAGTGGACGTCAATCTTTACAGAACAAATAATAAACATAACTCGAACCGAAGTAAACAAATGTTTTGTCATTTATTTAACGTTATCCTGGTAATTTCAGTGTTTTCCAGAAGCCAGTTTCAGTTAAGCTTTTCGCCACCTGAAGACATAGGCTTCCTCCCCATGTTTTACTATTTGCTTCTTTATTGTTTTTCTTTCAAGCCATGCATACAGATTCCTACGGAGCACTGGAAATATTATTCTGCCTCATATTAATACTATTAGAAACATTTGTGCGAATATTCATGTTGATCCTAATAGTCCAAACTTTCTAGTTGACTTTAGGGAGAAAGTATCAAACCTGAAACATCATGATTGCTTTATGACACTGATCTTAGATAAAATACACATTAAACCAGCCAATGACTACAAAGGAGGAAATTTAGTTGGTATGCCACATGATACCACCACTCTTCCAACAACTGCTCATATGTTTACGGTGCAAGGTGTAATTTCATCATTTAAAGATGTTGTCCATATCTTGCCTGTAAATAAATGACTTCTGACCAGTTGTTCAGTGTAATAAAAAAGTATTGATTGCGTTAGAAGACTTAGGTTTAAAGGTTACTTGTATTTGTTCTGACAATAATTCAATTAACAGAAAAGCTGTTAGTAATTTTGCAAATCCACCCCAACTTAGTATCGCTTACCCACACCCTTCAGATCATTCCAGACCCTTGTTTTATGTTATAGGCGCAGTACACATTTTTAAATGCATCAGAAATAACTGGGTGAATTTCAAAGATGAACTTCTGACATTTTGCTTCCCCAGCTTTGGAAACACATCTGTGAGACTGCAAGCTTCATTTTCTGCAATTAGGTCCATATTTGACACAGAAACGAACAAATTATTGAAATTTGGGTATGGTTTAAGTATGAAAGCTCTGTGGCCCTCTTCATTAGAAGAAGAAAATGTAAAGCTTGTTTGTAAAATTTTCTAAGACAACAGCAAATGTAGTTTACCGGAGTTGGGCTATACAAATAACACTAAAAATTATTAAGGAACTGCTGAATTTTTTTAAATAATAAGCACAGGGTGGAAAATTGTGAATGTTAAGTCCCCTTTGAAAGGCCTTAGTCTTAGAGAGGAAATGGAAAAGCCTCTAACAAGCAACAATGGTGATGATAGGTGTAACTTTCTAGAAAATATTCTAAATTAGCTAGACAGCTGGAGCTCCATGAATTTCTCAAGTGGTAAGCACAGTAAGGAAACACACTCTACACTCAAACATACAATATATGCGTTATTAAAACTGCCAACTGAGAATGTCTGTCTGTCTGCCTGGAAATTTCAGACTGATGCGTTGGATGCCAGGGTTGGATTGTATCGATGGCTATCTGGATCTCAGTACCATGTGTCAATTAGCCAAATATTTGAGGCAGAGAAAACGCTGAGTTATCAACTTTGTTAGAGCTCTTTACAAGGTGACTTAGCGAAGAAAATTGTAATTAGATATCTACAAAGCTGTGCTCAGTCTGAATGTCTCCATGTTGCATGTGACATCTCAGCATCAGATATTTGTAAATTGTTAGTCAGTGGGATTTGGAGCTTATTGGTCCAGAATTGCCAGTGCTTACATTCATTGCTGGATACAGTTGCTACAGCACAATAAAGAAGTTGAAGTGTGGTAACTGTGCTCAGTTTTTCACAATAGATAATCAGATGGCATGTGGTGCTGAGCACAAACTAATTGAAGGTCTTGATAGAGGTGACTTGTGATATTCACAGAAAATGCCATTGCTGATAGTAGTGTAGTCTTTTTGTTTCATGCAAAAACTATTATCAGATGAACACTGTGATTCCTTTCTCAGCCTTCAAAACCAACGGCAAACAGCATGTAAATTAAATCTTGATTGTGTCATGACCAATGATGATTTGGCAGTAGAGTCTGTAACAAACATTCAGCACAGGAATTGTGTAAATCTGTAGTTTGGACAGATGTTAATATTTTGCTTAACAACTATTGTAAAATGGAAATGACAAGGGCCATAGGTCATTAAACAGAAGGAATCTGAGACCTGTGGTGAAAGACATATTATAAACAAAGAAAGCAAAAAGAAATGTACATAATTTTCAGTTGTAGTTGTCCACTAAGCAAGTTTTCAGCACTAACTATAGTTCATGTAAGCTCTCATCTACATCTACATCTACATCTACATGATTACTCTGCAATTCACATTTAAGCGCTTGGCAAAGGGTTCATCGAACCACAATCATACTATCTCTGTACCATTCCACGTTTCTGTTAGAGCTCTGATTTCTCTTATTTTATTTTTATGATCATTCCTACCTATGTAGGTTGGGCTCAACAAAATATTTTCGCATTCGGAAGAGAAAGTTGGTGACTGAAATTTCGTAAATAGATCTCGCCGCGACGAAAAACGTCTTTTCTTTAATGACTTCCATCCCAACTCGCGTATAATATCTGCCACACTTTCTCCCCTATTACGTGATAATATAAAACGAGCTGCCCTTTTTTTGCACCCTTTCGATGTCCTCCGTCAATCCCACCTGGTAAGGATCCCACACCACGCAACAATATTATAACACAGGACGAACGAGTGTAGTGTAAGCTGTCTCTTTAGTGGACTTGTTGCATCTTCTAAGTGTCCTGCCAATGAACGCAACCTTTGGCTGGCCTTCCCTACAATATTATCTATGTGGTCTTTCCAACTGAAGTTGTTCGTAATTTTAACACCCAGGTACTTAGTTGAGTTGACAGCCTTGAGAATTGAAACTTTATCGAATAATCGAATTCCAACGGATTTCTTTTGGAACTCATGTGGATCACCTCACACTTTTCGTTATTTAGCGTCAACTGCCACGTGCCACACCATACAGCAATCTTTTCTAAACCGCTTTGCAACTGATACTGGTCTTCGGATGACCTTACTAGACGGTAAATTACAGCATCATCTGCGAACAACCTAAGAGAACTGCTCAGATTGTCACCCAGGTCATTTATAGTAGATCAGGAACAGCAGAGGTCCCAGGACGCTTCCCTGGGGAACACCTGATATCACTTCAGTTTTACTCGATGATTTGCCGTCTATTACTACAAACTGCGACCTTCCTGACAGGAAATCACGAATCCAGTCGCACAACTGAGACGATACCCCATAGGCCCGCAGCTTGATTAGAAGTCGCTTGTGAGGAATGGTGTCAAAAGCTTTCCGGAAATTTAGAAATACGGAATCAACTTGAGATCCCCTGTCGATCGCGGCCATTACTTCGTGCGAATAAAGAGCTAGCTGCGTTGCACAAGAACGATGTTTTCTGAAACCATGTTGATTGCGCATCAATAGATCGTTCCCTTCGATGTGATTCATAATGTTTGAATACAGTATATGCTCCAAAACCCTACTGCAAACCGACGTCAATGATATAGGTCTGTAGTTCGATGGATTACTCCTACTACCCTTCTTAAACACTGGTGCGACCTGCGCAGTTTTCCAATCTGTAGGTACAGATCTATCGGTGAGCGAGGGGTTGTATATGATTGCTAAGTAGGGAGCTATTGTATCAGCGTAATCTGAAAGGAACCTAATCGGTATACAATCTGGACCTGAAGACTAGCCCATATCAAGCGATTTGAGTTGCTTCGCAACCCCTAAGGTATCTACTTCTAAGAAACTCATGCTAGCAGCTGCTCGTGTTTCAAATTCTGGACTATTCCATTCGTCATCCCTGGTGAAGGAATTTCGGAAAACTGCGTTCAATAACTCCGCTTTAGCGGCACAGTCGTCGGTAACAGTGCCATCGGCACTGCGCAGCGAAGGTATTGACTGCGTCTTGCCGCTTGTCTACTTTACATACAGAATTTCTTAGGATTTTCTACCAAATTTATTTCTTCAGCTCTGTTGTTACAAAACTTTCACCATTTTCAGTACAGAGAGAATACACTTTGTGTCTGAAAAGTTACTGTAATGAGTATTAGTTAGTGGAGTGTAGGATGAAGTGTGACCTGTTAGGTGTTAAGTGGAAGGACTGTTTGTCATGTTCCTTCTATTATATATTCTCAATGTGTTTTAAAAACACTGCTGGCACTTTCTATTCCCATATCTGTGCCTCATGTGCCTCATGTAAGATATTATCATTTTAGATACTATGCAAATGTGAAATACTGAGTGTGAGTGCAGGATGGTGTGAGTGTGCAGTTAGGTGTTAAGGGAAGAGGGAGATAAGTGTGGTTAGTCATAATTACTTCCCTGGTTCCTCCTATCATTTTTAATGTGTTTTGAAAATATTTGGTTTCTGATATCAAACAGGTCATTTAAGAGTTTTCTAATTCCTATCGTTGTTCGAGTGGTGCTTTCCTTAAGAATGAGGTGTGTGCTATTGCTGACACTTTTTATCCAATTTATTTGACTGTTATCCTTGATGTGAGCTGATTTGGTTTCAGATAGTATGTAAATGTCAAATAGTGTGGGTGTGGGATGGTATGAGTGAGATGTTAGGTGGTAAGAAGAATGGCAGATAAGTGCATCTAGTCATAATTGCTTTTCTTGCTCCCCCTATTATTTTCACTGTGGAATATTTCGTTTCTGATATCCATCAGTTCTTTGCCACATTGACATTTTGTAGAGTTTAGTGAGAAGTATTTGCATGTCTTTGACCATGTGCTATGTTGATCCTGCTTTGAAAGTTAATTTGGTTGGACAAGGGTGTCATGTTTGTATTTTCTTTACGTGTTATGAATTTGAATTGTCTTGTTCTTCTTCCTGTATTTGTGTGAAAGTTATTTTTGTGTAAAAATCTGTTTGTAGGATGTGATCTCCCATTTGAAAACTTAAATCACTTATCTTCCCTACATATTGCGTTGCGCCCATTAGCACAATCATTAACCACACTGTTAATATTTAAGATGTTTTGTAGAAGAAATTTTGATATCTAAAAATGCAAGTGTGGTACAGTTTCAGTAATTATTACCACCTGTCCTTACAGTAACTATTAAGATGCTGTGGCATTATTCATTATGTCTGTGAAACAAACATAGCAAATGAAAACAAGGTTACATTCATGAGGACTGCTACTTTGTAACTCCGTGCAATGTTTCCATAAGTGTAATGTAGAATGGATGCTTTCATTGCCAGAGTAATGCTAGGCAGTTTCATTCAATTCATAGATACTTCTGTATGTTTTGGTTGTGCTGATAGGTTTAGTGAGAGTTAAGAGTAATTTTTTTCCACTTTAATTGTTTGCGATTTACCTGAAACCTTATATTTGAAATATGTTATGAATACATATTATTATTTGTTGAACATTGTTTAGATGTGTAAGCTGTATATTCAACAATTTCGTTTGTGTCAATGTTACGAGAATAAAACTGTGTCAGCGGAAATAAAAACTTTGGTACAATTGAAGGGATCGCTGGAAGAAAACGCTAGCCAGCAATTAAGGATTAAACTGATAACTTTATCTGTTGTTTATCTATAAACAACGTTCATGGAGGTAGTAGATTCATGTGTACCCTCAGAATGCACTGCCTACTCTGTTTATGTCCTTGTCTTTAAAATTAACGGAACATATACCATACAGTAACTCAAAATATACTGTCGTTAATTAGCACTTTCTTCCGCTGTCTGCTTCAGTGTCGTATGTTATTTAACACCTGACATAACTTAGAAAAAAAAAAGAAAGTGCCTTAAGTCGCAGTAATGACATTTCTTACAGCTCGACAGCATTTAGTGCCTGGAATTGCCACAGTTGTGTTAAGCGCAGAAAATGTTCATGATTCTATATGTGGCACACTGAAAACAGTAAACGCTTCAACTTTTTTCCCCCATATAACAAATCAACTTACAGTAATTTCATTTATAGTCAAGCTCGATCTCTTAATATACACTCCTGGAATTTGAAATAAGAACACCGTGAATTCATTTTCCCAGGAAGGGGAAACTTTATTGACACATTCCTGGGGTCAGATACATCACATGACCACACTGACAGAACCACAGGCACATAGACACAGGCAACAGAGCATGCACAATGTCGGCACTAGTACAGTGTATATCCACCTTTCGCAGCAATGCAGGCTGCTATTCTCCCATGGAGACGATCGTAGAGATGCTGGATGTAGTCCTGTGGAACGGCTTGCCATGCCATTTCCACCTGGCGCCTCAGTTGGACCAGCGTTCGTGCTGGACGTGCAGACCGCGTGAGACGACGCTTCATCCAGTCCCAAACATGCTCAATGGGGGACAGATCCGGAGATCTTGCTGGTCAGGGTAGTTGACTTACACCTTCTAGAGCACGTTGGGTGGCACGGGATACATGCGGACGTGCATTGTCCTGTTGGAACCGCAAGTTCCCTTGCCGGTATAGGAATGGTAGAACGATGGGTTCGATGACGGTTTGGATGTACCGTGCACTATTCAGTGTCCCCCCGACGATCACCAGTGGTGTATGGGTAGTGTAGGAGATCGCTCCCCACACCATGATGCCGGGTGTTGTCCCTGTGTGCCTCGGTCGTATGCAGTCCTGATTGTAGCGCTCACCTGCACGGCGCCAAACACGCATACGACCATCATTGGCACCAAGGCAGAAGCGACTCTCATCGCTGAAGACGACACGTCTCCATTCGTCCCTCCATTCACGCCTGTCACGACACCACTGGAGGCGGGCTGCACGATGTTGGGGCGTGAGCGGAAGACGGCCTAACGGTGTGCGGGACCGTAGCCCATCTTCATGGAGACGGTTGCGAATGGTCCTCGCCGATACCCCAGTAGCAACAGTGTCCCTAATTTGCTGGGAAGTGGCGGTGCGGTCCCCTACGGCACTGCATAGGATCCTACGGTCTTGGCGTGCATCCGTGCGTCGCTGCGGTCCGGTCCCAGGTCGACGGGCACGTGCACCTTCCTCCGACCACTGGCGACAACATCGATTAACTGTGGAGACCTCACGCCCCACGTGTTGAGCAATTCGGCGGTACGTCCACCCGGCATCCCGCATGCCCACTATACGCCCTCGCTCAAAGTCCGTCAACTGCACATACGGTTCACGTCCACGCTGTCGCGGCATGCTACCAGTGTTAAAGACTGCGATGGAGCTCCGTATGCCACGGCAAACTGGCTGACACTGACGGCGGCGGTGCACAAATGCTGCGCAGCTAGCGCCATTCGACGGCCAACACCGCGGTTCCTGGTGTGTCCGCTGTGCCGTGCGTGTGATCATTGCTTGTACAGCCCTCTCGCAGTGTCCGGAGCAAGTATGGTGGGTCTGACACACCGGTGTCAATGTTCTTTTTTCCATTTCCAGAGTGTATTTTACTGTCTTATATCTATCCGTTTCGAAAACCGTGTTAGCACAACAATTTGGCGAAAGGCAGGGTTGCCTCGCCTGGATTAGTTGACGTCATAGTTGACTTGTGAGGCCTTGTCATTTAGGTGGCGTCGGCTCAACGCGCCCAGAATCGGCGACTGTGGCCCTCACTGGGCACTCCAGCAATCCAGACGAGACCACAGTGTGCAGGCTGGTGCCACCTACCTCATCGCTGCCTCGGCGACTGTGGCGCTCACTGGGCACTCCAGCACTCCAGACGAGACCACAATCCGCAGGCTGGTGCCACCTACCTCATCGCTGCCTCGGTGACTGTGGCGCTCGCTGGCACTCCAGTACACCAGACGAGACCACAGTCCGCAGGCCGGTGACACCTCATCGCTGCCTCAGCGACTGTGGCGCTCACTGGGCACACCAGCACTCCAGACGAGACCATAGTCCGCAGTCTGGTGCCACCTACTTCATCGCTGCCTCTGCGACTGTGGCGCTCACTCGGCACTCTAGCACTCCAGAGGAGACGACAGTCCGCAGGATGGTGCCAACTACCTCATCGCTGTCTCAGCGACTGCAACACTCACTAGGCACTCCAGCACTCCAGACGAGACCAAAGTCTGCAGGCTGGTGCCACCTACCTCATCGCTGCCACGGCTACTGTGGCGCTCATTGGGCACTCCAGCACTCCAGAGGTCACCACAGTCCTCAGGCTGGTCCCACCTACCTCATCGCTGCCTCAGCGACTGTAACACTCACTAAGCACTCCAGCACTCCAGACGAGACCACAGTCCGCAGGCTGGTTCCACCTACCTCATTGCTGCCTTGGCGACTGTGGCGCTCACTGTGCACTCCAGCACTCCGGACGAGACCACGGTCCGCAGGCTGGTGTCACCTAAATGATCATGCGTTAGCGACTGTAACACTCACTAGGCACTCCAACACTCAAGACCAGACCACAGTCCACAGCCTGGTGCCACCTACCTCATCGCTGCCTCAGCGACTGTAACACTCACTAGGCACTCCTGGACACCAGATGAGACCACAGTCCGCAGGCTGGTGCCACCTACCTAATCGCTGCCTCAGCGACTGTAACACTCACTAGGCACTCCAGCACTCCAGACGAGACCACAGTTCGCAGGTTGGTGTCACCTACCTCATCGCTGCCACAACGACTGTGGCGCTCACTGGGCACTCTAGCACTCCAGAGGTGACCACAGTTCGCAGGCTGGTGCCACCTACCTGATCGCTGCCTCGGCGCCTGTGGCGCTCACAGGGCACTCCAGGACTCCAGACGAGACCACAGTCCACAGGCTGGTGGCACCTTCCTCATCGCTGCCTCTGCGACTGTGGCACTCAATGGCCACTCCAGCACTCAAGATGAGACCTCAGTCCGCTGGCTGGTGCCACCTACCTCATCGGTACTGTGGCGACTGTGGCACTCACTGGGCACTCCACCACTCCAGACGAGACAATAGCATTCAGGCTGGTGGCACCAACCTCATCGCTGCCTTGTCGAAAGTAGCGCTCACTGTGCACTCCAGCACTCAAGACGAGACCATAGTCTGCAGACGGGTGCCACCTACTTCATCACTGCCTCTGCGACTGTGGCGCTCACTGGGCACTCTAGCACTCCAGAGAAGACGACAGTCCGCAGTTTGGTGCCACCTACCTCATCGCTGCCTCAGCGACTGTAACACTCACTAGACACTCCAGCACTCAAACGAGACCATAGTCCGCAGGCTGGTGCCACCTACCTCATCGCTGCCACGGCGACTGTGGCGCTCACTGGGCACTCCAGCACTCCAGAGGTGACCACAGTCCACAGGCTGGTGGCACCTTCCTCATCGCTGCCTCTGCGACTGTGGCGCTCAATGGCCACTCCAGCACTCCAGATGAGAGCACAGTCCGCTGGCTGGTGCCACCTACTTCATCGGTACCGCGGCGACTGTGGCACTCACTGGGAACCCCAGCATTCCAGACGAGACAATAGCATTCAGGCTGGTGGCACCTTCCCCATCGTTGCCTCTGCGACTGTGGCGCTTAATGGCTACTCCAGGACTCCAGATGAGACCATAGTCCGCTGGCTGGTGCCACCTACCTCATCGGTACCGCGACGACTGTGGCACTCACTGGGCACTCCAGCACTCCAGACGAGACAATAGTATTCAGGCTGGTGGCACCTACCTCATCGCTGCCTCGGCGACTTTGGCGCTCACTGCGCACTCTAGCACTCCAGACGAGACCATAGTCCGCAGGCTGGTGCGACCTACCTCATCGCTGCCTCGGTGACTGTGGTGCTCGCAGGCACTCCAGTACACCAGACGAGACCACAGTCCGCAGACCGGTGACACCTCATCGCTGCCTCAGCGAGTGTGGCGGTCACTGCGCACTCTAGCACTCCAGACGAGATCATCGTCCACAGGCTGGTGCCACCTACTTATCGGTACCGCGGCGACTGTGGCACTCACTGGGCACTCCAGCACTCCAGACGTGACAATAGCATTGAGGCTGGTGCCACCTACCTCATCGCTGCCTCTGCGACTATGGCGCTCACTGGGCACTCTAGCACTCCAGAGGAGACGACAGTCCACAGGCTGGTGCCACCTACCTCAATGCTGCCTTAGCGACTGTAACACTCACTAGGAACTCCAGCACTCCAGACGAGACCACAGTCCGCAAGCTGGTGCCACCTACCTCATCGCTGCCTCAGCGACTGTAACACTCACTAGGCACTCCAGCACTCCAGACGAAACCACAGGCCGCAGGCTGGTGCCACCTACCTCATTGTTGTCTTGGCGCTCACTGTGCACTCCAGCACTCCGGACGAGACCACAGTCCGCAGGCCGGTGCCACCTAAATGATCGCTGCCTTAGCGACTGTAACACTCACTAGGCACTACAGCACTCAAGACGAGACCACAGTGCGCAGGCTGGTGCCACCTACCTGACCGCTGCCTCAGCGACTGCAACACTCACTAGGCACTCCAGCACTCCAAACGAGACCATAGTCTGCAGGATGGTGCCACCTACCTCATCGCTGCCACGGCGACTGTGGCGCTCACTGGGCACTCCAGCACTCCAGAGGTGACCACAGTCCACAGGCTGGTGGCACCTCCCTCATCGCTGCCTCTGCGACTGTGGCGCTCAATGGCCACTCCAGCACTCCAGATGAGAGCACAGTCCGCTGGCTGGTGCCACCTACCTCTTCGGTACCGCGGCGACTGTGGCACTCACTGGGAACACCAGCACTCCAGACGAGACAATAGCATTCAGGCTCGTGGCACCTTCCCCATCGCTGCCTCTATGACTGTGGCGCTTAATGGCTACTCCAGGACTCCAGATGAGACCAAAGTCCGCAGTCTGGTGCCACCTACTTCATCGCTGTCTCTGCGACTGTGGCTAGCACTCCAGAGGACACGACAGTCCACAGGCTGGTGCCACCTACCTCATCGCTGAGTCGATGACTGTGGCGCTCACTGGCCAGTCCAGCACTCCAGACGAGACCACAGTCCGCAGGCTGGTGCCACCTACCTCATCGCTGACTCGGTGACTGTGGCGCTCACTGGCCAGTCCAGCACTCCAGACGAGACCACAGTCCGCAGGCTGGTGCCACCTACCTCATCGCTGCCTCAGTGACTGTTGCGCTCGCTGGCACTCCAGTACACCAGACGAGACCACAGTCCGCAGGCCGGTGACACCTCATCGCTGTCTCAGCTACTGTGGCACTCACTGTGCACACCAGCACTCCAGACGAGATCATAGTCCGCAGACTGGTGCCAAATACTTCATCGCTGCCTCAGCGACTGTGGCGCTCACTGGGCCCTCTAGGACTCCAGAGGAGACGACAGTCCGCAGGCTGGTGCCATCTACCTCATCGCTGCCTCAACGACTGTAACACTCACTAGGCACTCTAGCACTCCAGACGAGACCACAGTCTGCAGGCTGGTGCCACCTACTTCATCGCTGCCTCAGCGACTGTAACACTCACTAGGCACTCCAGCACTCCAGACGAGACCACAGTCCGCAGGCTGGTGCCACCTATCTCATTGCTGCCTTGGCGACTGTGGCGCTCACTGTGCACTCCAGCACTCTGGACGAGACCACAGTCCGCAGGCAGGTACCACCTAAATGATCGCTGCCTCAGCGACTGTAACACTCACTAGGCCCTCCAGCACTCAGGTCGAGACCACAGTCCGCATGCTGGTGCCACCTGCCTTATCGGTACCGCGGCGATTGTGGCACTCAATTGGCACTCCAGCACTCCAGAGGTGACCACAGTCCGCAGGCTGGTGCCACCTACCTCATCACTGCCTCGGCGCCTGTGGCGCTCACTGGGCACTCCAGCACTCCAGACGAGACAATAGCATTCAGGCTGGTGGCATCTACCTCATGGCTGCCTCGGCGACTTTGGCGCTCACTGCGCACACCAGCACTCCAGACGAGACCAAAATCCGCAGGCTGGCGCCACCTACCTCATCGCTGCCTCGGCGACTGTGGCGCTCGCTGGCACACCAGTACACCAGACGAGACCACAGTCCGCAGGCCGGTGACACCTTATCGCTGCCTCAGTGACTGTGGCACTCACTGGGCACACCAGCACTCCAGACGAGACCATAGTCCGCAGGCTGGTGCCACCTACTTCATCGGTACCGCGGCGACAGTTGCACTCACTGGGCACTCCTGCAATCCAGACGAGACAATAGCATTCAGGCTGGTGGCACCTTCCTCATCACTGCCTCTGCGACTGTGGCGCTCAATGGCCATTTCAGGACTCCAGATGAGAACATAGTCTGCTGGCTGGTGTCACCTACCTCATCGGTACCGCGGCGACTGTGGCACTCACTGGGCCCTCCAGCACTCCAGACGAGACAATAGGATTCAGGCTGGTGGCACCTACGTGATCAGTGCCTCGGCGACTTTGGCGCTCACTGCGCACTCCAGCTTTCCAGACGAGACCACAGTCTGCAGCCTGAGCCACCTACGTGATCGCTGACTCAGCGACTGTAACACTCACTAGCCACTCCAGCAATCCAGACGAGACCACAGTCCGCAGGCTTGTGCCACATACCTAATCGCTGCCTCAGCGACTGTAACACTCACTAGGCACTCCAGCACTCCACACGAGACAACAGTCCGCAGGCTGGTGCCACCTACCTCATCGCTGCCATGGCGACTGTGGCGCTCACTGGGCACTCCAGCACTCCAGAGGTGACCACAGTCCGCAGGCTGGTGCCACATACCTTATTGCTGCCTTGGCGAATGTGGCGCTCACTGTGCACTCCAGCACTCCGGACGAGACCACAGTCCGCAGACTGGTGCCACCTAAATAATTGCTGCCTCAGCGACTGTAACACTCACTAGGCACTACAGCACTCAAGACAAGACCACAGTCTGCAGTCTGCTGCCACATACCTCATCGCTGCCTCAGCGACTGTAACACTCACTAGGCACTCCAGCACTCCAGACGAGACCACAGTGTGCAGGCTGGTGCCACCTACCTGATCGCTGCCTGAGCGACTCTAAGACACACTAGGCACTCCAGCACTCCAGACGAGACCACAGTCCACCGCCTGGTGCCACCTACCTCATCGGTGCCTCAGCGGCTGTAACAGTCACTAGGCACTCCAGCACTATAGACGAGACCACAGTCTGCAGGCTGGTGCCACCTATCTCATCGCTGCCACGCGGCTGTGGCGCAAACTGGGCACTCCAACACTCCAGAGGTGACCACAGTCCGCAGGCTGGTGCCACCAACCTCATCGCTGCCTCAGCGACTGTAACACTCACTAGGCACTCCTGGACACCAGATGAGACCACAGTCCGCAGGCTGGTGCCACCTACCTAATCGCTGCCTCAGCGACTGTAACACTCACTAGGCACTCCAGCACTCCAGACGAGACCACAGTTCGCAGGTTGGTGTCACCTACCTCATCGCTGCCACAACGACTGTGGCGCTCACTGGGCACTCTAGCACTCCAGAGGTGACCACAGTTCGCAGGCTGGTGCCACCTACCTGATCGCTGCCTCGGCGCCCTGTGGCGCTCACAGGGCACTCCAGGACTCCAGACGAGACCACAGTCCACAGGCTGGTGGCACCTTCCTCATCGCTGCCTCTGCGACTGTGGCACTCAATGGCCACTCCAGCACTCAAGATGAGACCTCAGTCCGCTGGCTGGTGCCAACCTACCTCATCGGTACTGTGGCGACTGTGGCACTCACTGGGCACTCCACCACTCCAGACGAGACAATAGCATTCAGGCTGGTGGCACCAACCTCATCGCTGCCTTGTCGAAAGTAGCGCTCACTGTGCACTCCAGCACTCAAGACGAGACCATAGTCTGCAGACGGGTGCCACCTACTTCATCACTGCCTCTGCGACTGTGGCGCTCACTGGGCACTCTAGCACTCCAGAGAAGACGACAGTCCGCAGTTTGGTGCCACCTACCTCATCGCTGCCTCAGCGACTGTAACACTCACTAGACACTCCAGCACTCAAACGAGACCATAGTCCGCAGGCTGGTGCCACCTACCTCATCGCTGCCACGGCGACTGTGGCGCTCACTGGGCACTCCAGCACTCCAGAGGTGACCACAGTCCACAGGCTGGTGGCACCTTCCTCATCGCTGCCTCTGCGACTGTGGCGCTCAATGGCCACTCCAGCACTCCAGATGAGAGCACAGTCCGCTGGCTGGTGCCACCTACTTCATCGGTACCGCGGCGACTGTGGCACTCACTGGGAACCCCAGCATTCCAGACGAGACAATAGCATTCAGGCTGGTGGCACCTTCCCCATCGTTGCCTCTGCGGACTGTGGCGCTTAATGGCTACTCCAGGACTCCAGATGAGACCATAGTCCGCTGGCTGGTGCCACCTACCTCATCGGTACCGCGACGACTGTGGCACTCACTGGGCACTCCAGCACTCCAGACGAGACAATAGTATTCAGGGCTGGTGGCACCTACCTCATCGCTCCTCGGCGACTTTGGCGCTCACTGCGCACTCTAGCACTCCAGACGAGACCATAGTCCGCAGGCTGGTGCGACCTACCTCATCGCTGCCTCGGTGACTGTGGTGCTCGCAGGCACTCCAGTACACCAGACGAGACCACAGTCCGCAGACCGGTGACACCTCATCGCTGCCTCAGCGAGTGTGGCGGTCACTGCGCACTCTAGCACTCCAGACGAGATCATCGTCCACAGGCTGGTGCCACCTACTTATCGGTACCGCGGCGACTGTGGCACTCACTGGGCACTCCAGCACTCCAGACGTGACAATAGCATTGAGGCTGGTGCCACCTACCTCATCGCTGCCTCTGCGACTATGGCGCTCACTGGGCACTCTAGCACTCCAGAGGAGACGACAGTCCACAGGCTGGTGCCACCTACCTCAATGCTGCCTTAGCGACTGTAACACTCACTAGGAACTCCAGCACTCCAGACGAGACCACAGTCCGCAAGCTGGTGCCACCTACCTCATCGCTGCCTCAGCGACTGTAACACTCACTAGGCACTCCAGCACTCCAGACGAAACCACAGGCCGCAGGCTGGTGCCACCTACCTCATTGTTGTCTTGGCGCTCACTGTGCACTCCAGCACTCCGGACGAGACCACAGTCCGCAGGCCGGTGCCACCTAAATGATCGCTGCCTTAGCGACTGTAACACTCACTAGGCACTACAGCACTCAAGACGAGACCACAGTGCGCAGGCTGGTGCCACCTACCTGACCGCTGCCTCAGCGACTGCAACACTCACTAGGCACTCCAGCACTCCAAACGAGACCATAGTCTGCAGGATGGTGCCACCTACCTCATCGCTGCCACGGCGACTGTGGCGCTCACTGGGCACTCCAGCACTCCAGAGGTGACCACAGTCCACAGGCTGGTGGCACCTCCCTCATCGCTGCCTCTGCGACTGTGGCGCTCAATGGCCACTCCAGCACTCCAGATGAGAGCACAGTCCGCTGGCTGGTGCCACCTACCTCTTCGGTACCGCGGCGACTGTGGCACTCACTGGGAACACCAGCACTCCAGACGAGACAATAGCATTCAGGCTCGTGGCACCTTCCCCATCGCTGCCTCTATGACTGTGGCGCTTAATGGCTACTCCAGGACTCCAGATGAGACCAAAGTCCGCAGTCTGGTGCCACCTACTTCATCGCTGTCTCTGCGACTGTGGCTAGCACTCCAGAGGACACGACAGTCCACAGGCTGGTGCCACCTACCTCATCGCTGAGTCGATGACTGTGGCGCTCACTGGCCAGTCCAGCACTCCAGACGAGACCACAGTCCGCAGGCTGGTGCCACCTACCTCATCGCTGACTCGGTGACTGTGGCGCTCACTGGCCAGTCCAGCACTCCAGACGAGACCACAGTCCGCAGGCTGGTGCCACCTACCTCATCGCTGCCTCAGTGACTGTTGCGCTCGCTGGCACTCCAGTACACCAGACGAGACCACAGTCCGCAGGCCGGTGACACCTCATCGCTGTCTCAGCTACTGTGGCACTCACTGTGCACACCAGCACTCCAGACGAGATCATAGTCCGCAGACTGGTGCCAAATACTTCATCGCTGCCTCAGCGACTGTGGCGCTCACTGGGCCCTCTAGGACTCCAGAGGAGACGACAGTCCGCAGGCTGGTGCCATCTACCTCATCGCTGCCTCAACGACTGTAACACTCACTAGGCACTCTAGCACTCCAGACGAGACCACAGTCTGCAGGCTGGTGCCACCTACTTCATCGCTGCCTCAGCGACTGTAACACTCACTAGGCACTCCAGCACTCCAGACGAGACCACAGTCCGCAGGCTGGTGCCACCTATCTCATTGCTGCCTTGGCGACTGTGGCGCTCACTGTGCACTCCAGCACTCTGGACGAGACCACAGTCCGCAGGCAGGTACCACCTAAATGATCGCTGCCTCAGCGACTGTAACACTCACTAGGCCCTCCAGCACTCAGGTCGAGACCACAGTCCGCATGCTGGTGCCACCTGCCTTATCGGTACCGCGGCGATTGTGGCACTCAATTGGCACTCCAGCACTCCAGAGGTGACCACAGTCCGCAGGCTGGTGCCACCTACCTCATCACTGCCTCGGCGCCTGTGGCGCTCACTGGGCACTCCAGCACTCCAGACGAGACAATAGCATTCAGGCTGGTGGCATCTACCTCATGGCTGCCTCGGCGACTTTGGCGCTCACTGCGCACACCAGCACTCCAGACGAGACCAAAATCCGCAGGCTGGCGCCACCTACCTCATCGCTGCCTCGGCGACTGTGGCGCTCGCTGGCACACCAGTACACCAGACGAGACCACAGTCCGCAGGCCGGTGACACCTTATCGCTGCCTCAGTGACTGTGGCACTCACTGGGCACACCAGCACTCCAGACGAGACCATAGTCCGCAGGCTGGTGCCACCTACTTCATCGGTACCGCGGCGACAGTTGCACTCACTGGGCACTCCTGCAATCCAGACGAGACAATAGCATTCAGGCTGGTGGCACCTTCCTCATCACTGCCTCTGCGACTGTGGCGCTCAATGGCCATTTCAGGACTCCAGATGAGAACATAGTCTGCTGGCTGGTGTCACCTACCTCATCGGTACCGCGGCGACTGTGGCACTCACTGGGCCCTCCAGCACTCCAGACGAGACAATAGGATTCAGGCTGGTGGCACCTACGTGATCAGTGCCTCGGCGACTTTGGCGCTCACTGCGCACTCCAGCTTTCCAGACGAGACCACAGTCTGCAGCCTGAGCCACCTACGTGATCGCTGACTCAGCGACTGTAACACTCACTAGCCACTCCAGCAATCCAGACGAGACCACAGTCCGCAGGCTTGTGCCACATACCTAATCGCTGCCTCAGCGACTGTAACACTCACTAGGCACTCCAGCACTCCACACGAGACAACAGTCCGCAGGCTGGTGCCACCTACCTCATCGCTGCCATGGCGACTGTGGCGCTCACTGGGCACTCCAGCACTCCAGAGGTGACCACAGTCCGCAGGCTGGTGCCACATACCTTATTGCTGCCTTGGCGAATGTGGCGCTCACTGTGCACTCCAGCACTCCGGACGAGACCACAGTCCGCAGACTGGTGCCACCTAAATAATTGCTGCCTCAGCGACTGTAACACTCACTAGGCACTACAGCACTCAAGACAAGACCACAGTCTGCAGTCTGCTGCCACATACCTCATCGCTGCCTCAGCGACTGTAACACTCACTAGGCACTCCAGCACTCCAGACGAGACCACAGTGTGCAGGCTGGTGCCACCTACCTGATCGCTGCCTGAGCGACTCTAAGACACACTAGGCACTCCAGCACTCCAGACGAGACCACAGTCCACCGCCTGGTGCCACCTACCTCATCGGTGCCTCAGCGGCTGTAACAGTCACTAGGCACTCCAGCACTATAGACGAGACCACAGTCTGCAGGCTGGTGCCACCTATCTCATCGCTGCCACGGCGGCTGTGGCGCAAACTGGGCACTCCAACACTCCAGAGGTGACCACAGTCCGCAGGCTGGTGCCACCAACCTCATCGCTGCCTCAGCGACTGTAACACTCACTAGGCACTCCAGCAATCCAGACGAGACCACAGTCTGCAGGCTGGTGCCACCTACCTCATTGCTGCCTTGGCGACTGTGGCGCTCACTGTGGACTCCAGCACTCTGGACGAGACCACAGTCAGCAGGCTGGTGCCACCTAAATGATCGCTGCCCCAGCGACTGTAACACTCACTTGGCACTCCAGCACTAAAGACGTGACCACAGTCCGCAGGCTGGTGCCATCTCCCTCATCGCTGCCTCAGCGACAGTAACACTCACTAGGCACTCTAGCACTCCAGACGAGACCACAGTCTGCAGGCTGGTGCCACCTACCTGATCGCTGCCTCAGCGACTGTAACACTCACTAGGCACTCCAGCACACCAGACGAGTCCACAGTCCGCACGCAATTGCCACCTACCTAATCGCTGCCTCAGTGATGGTAACACTCACTAGGCACTCAGGCACTCCAGACGAGACCACAAACTGCAGGCTGGTGCCACCTACCTCATCGCTGCCACGGCGACTGTGGCGCTCACTGGGCTCTCCAGTACTCCAGAGGTGACCACAGTCCGTAGGCTGGTGCCCCCTACCTCATCGCTGCCTCGACGCCTGTGGCGCTCACTGGGCACTCCAGCAATCCAGTCAAGACCACAGTCCACAGGCTGGTGGCATTTTCCTCATCGCTGCCTTTGCGACTGTGGCGCTCAGTGGGCACTCCAGCACTCCAGATGAGACCGCAGTCCGCTGGCTGGTGCCACCTACCTCATCGGTACCGCGGCGACTGTGGCACACACTGGGCACTCCAGCACTCCAGACGAGACAATAGCATTCAGGCTGGTGGCACCTACCTCACCGCTGCCTCGGCGACTTTGCGCTCACTGCCCACTCCAGCACTGCAGACGAGACCAAAGTCCGCAGGCTGGAGCCACCTACCTCATCGCTGCCTCGGTGACTGCGGCGCTCGCTGGCACTCCAGTACACCGGACGAGACCACAGTCCGCAGGCCGGTGACACCTCATAGCTGCCTCAGCGACTGTGGCGCTCACTGGGCACACCAGCACTCCAGACGAGACCATAGTCCGCAGGCTGGTGCTTCCTACGACATCGGTACCGCGGTGACTGTGGCACTCACTAGGCACTCCAGCACTCCAAACGAGACAATAGCATTCAGGCTGGTGGCACCTTCCTCATCGCTGCCTCGGCGACATTGGCGCTCACTGCGCTCTCCAGCACTCCAGACGAGGCCAAAGTCCGCAAGCTGGTGCCACCTACCTCATTGCTGCCTCGGTGACTGTGGCGCTCGCTGGCACTCCAGTTTACAAGACGAGACCACAGTCCGCAGGCCGGTGACACCTCATCGCTGCCTCAGCGACTGTGGCGCTCACTGAGCACACGAGCACTCCTGACGAGACCATAGAACGCAGGCTGGTGCCACCTACTTCATCGGTACCGCGGCGACTGTGGCACTCACTGGGCACTCGAGCACTCTAGACGAGACTATAGCATTCAGGCTGGTGCCACCTACCTCATCGCTGTCTCTGCGACTGTGGCGCTCACTGGACACTCTAGCACTCCAGAGGAGACGAAAGTCCGCAGGCTGGTGCCAACTACCTCATCGGTGTTTCAGCGACTGTAACACTCACTAGGAACTCCAGAACTCCAGACGAGACCACAGTCCGCAGGCTGGTGCCACCTACCTCATCGCTACCTCGGCGACTGTAACACTCACTAGGCACTCCACCACTCCAGACAAGACCATTGTCCGCAGGCTGGTGCCACCTACCTCATTGCTGTCTTGGTGACTGTGGCGCTCACTGTGCACTCCAGCACTCCGGATGAGAACACAGTCCGCAGGCCGGTGCCACCTAAATGATCGCTGCCGCAGCGACTGTAACACTCACTAGGCACTCCAGTACTCAAGACGAGACCACAGTCCGCAGGCTGGTGCCACCTATTTCATCGGTGCCTCAGCGACTGTAACCCTCACTAGGCACTCCAGCACTCCAGACGAGACCACAGTCTGCAGTCTGAGCCACCTACATGACCGTTGGCTCAGCGACTGTAACACTCACTAAGCACCCCAGCACACCAGACGAGACCACAGTCCGCAGGCTTGTGCCCCCTACCCAATCGCAGCCTCAGTGACTGTAACACTCGCTAGGCACTCCAGCAGTCCAGACAAGACCACAGTCCGCAGGATGGTGCCACCTACCTCATCGCTGCCACGGCGACTGTGGTGCTCACTGGGCACTCCAGCAATCCAGAGGTGACCAGAGTCCGCAGGCTGGTGCCACCTACCTCATCGCTGCCTCTGCGACAGTGGCGCTCTATGGCCACTCCAGCACTCCAGATGAAACAACAGTCCGCTGGCTGGTGCCACCTACCTCATCGGTACCGCAGCGACTGTGGCACTCACTGGGCACTCCAGCACTCCAGACAAGACAATAGCATTCAGGCTGCTGGCACCTACCTCATCGCTGCGTCGGCGAATGTGGCGCTCACTGCGCACTCCAGGACTCCAGATGAGACCATAGTCCGCAGTCTGGTGCCACCTACCTCATCGCTGACTCGGTGACTGTGGCGCTCAGTGGGCACTCCAGCACTCCAGATGAGACCACAGTCCGCTGGCTGGTGCCACCTACCTCATCGGTACCGCGGCGACTGTGCTACTCACTGGGCACTCCAGCACTCCAGACAGGACAATAGCATTCAGGCTGGTGGCACCTTCTTCATCGCTGCCTCTGCGACGTGGCGCTCAATGGCCAAACCAGCACTCCAGATGAGACCATAGTCCGCTGGCTGGTGCCACCTACCTTATCGTTGCCTCGGCGACATTGGCGCTCACTGCGCACTCCAGCACTCCAGACGAGGCCAAAGTCCGCAAGCTGGTGCCACCTACCTCATCGCTCCCTCGGTGACTGTGGCGCTCGCTGGCACTCCAGTTTACAAGACGAGACCACAGTCCGCAGGCTGGTGCCACCTATCTCATCGCTACCTCACCAACTGTAACACACACTAGGCACTCCACCACTCCAGACAAGACCATTGTCCGCAGGCTGGTGCCACCTACCTCGTTGCTGTCTTGGCGACTGTGGCGCTCACTGTGCACTCCAGCACTCTGGACGAGACCACAGTCCGCAGGCCAGTGCCACCTAAATGATCGCTGCCTCAGCGACTGTAACACTCACTAGGCACTCCAGTACTCAAGACGAGACCACAGTCCGCAGGCTGGTGACACCTACCTCACCGCTGCCTCAGCGACTGTATCGCTCACTAGGCACTCCAGCACTCCATACGAGACCACAGTCCGCAGGCTGGTACCACCTACCTCATCACAGACTCTGTGACTGTGGCGCTCACTGGCCACTCCAGCACTCCAGACGAGACCACAGTCCGCAGGCTGGTACCACCTACCTCATCGCTGTCTCAGTGACTGTGACGCTCGCTGGCACTTCAGTACACCAGACGAGACCACAGTCCGCAGGCTGGTGACACCTCATCGCTGCCTCAGCGACTGTGGCGCTAACTGTGCACACCAACACTCCAGACGAGACCATAGTCCGCAGTCTGGTGCCACGTACTTCATCGCTGCCTCTGCGACTGTGGCGCTCGCTGGGCATCTACCACTCCAGAGGAGACGACAGTCCGCTGGCTGGTGCCACCTTCCTCATCGCTGCCTCAACGACTGCAACACTCACTAGGCACTCAGGCACTACAGATGAGACCAAGTCTGCAGGCTGGTGCCACCTACCTCATCGCTGCCTCAGCGACTGTAACACTCACTAGGCACTCCAGCACTCCAGACGAGACCACAGTCCGCAGGCTGGTGTCACCTACCTCATTGCTGCCTTGGCGACTGTGACGCTCACTGTGCACTCCAGCACTCCGGACGAGACATCAGTCCGCAGGCTGGTACCACCTAAATGTTTGCTGCCTCAGCGACTGTAACACTCACTAGGCACTACAGCACACCAGACGAGACCACAGTCCGCAGGCTGGTGCCCCCTACCTCATCGCTGCCTCGACGCCTGTGGCGCTCACTGGGCACTCCATCAATCCAGACGAGACCACAGTCCACAGGCTGGTGGCACCTTCCTCATCGCTGCCTCTGCGACTTTGCGCTCACTGCCCACTCCAGCACTCCAGACGAGACCAAAGTCCGCAGGCTGGTGCCACCTACCTCATCGCTGCCTCGGTGACTGCGGCGCTCGCTGGCCCTCCAGTACACCGGACGAGACCACAGTCCGCAGGCCGGTGACACCTCATCGCTGCCTCAGCGACTGTGGCGCTCACTGGGCACACCAGCACTCCAGACGAAAATATAGTCCGCAGGCTGGTGCTACCTACATCATCGGTACCACGGCCACTGTGGCACTCACTAGGTACTCCAGCACTCCAGACGAGACAATAGCATTCAGGCTGGTGGCACCTTTCTCATCGCTGCCTCTGCGACGTGGCGCTCAATGGCCAATTCAGCACTCCAGATGAGACCATAGTCCGCTGGCTTGTGCCACCTATCTTATCGCTGCCTCGGCGACATTGGCGCTCACTGCGCACTCCAGCACTCCAGACGAGTCCAAAGTCCGCAAGCTGGTGCCACCTACCTCATCGCTGCCTCGGTGACTGTGGCGCTCGCTGGCACTCCAGTTTACAAGACGAGACCACAGTCTGCAGACCGGTGACACCTCATCGCTGCCTCAGCGACTGTGGCACTCACTGGGCACACCAGCACTCCAGACGAGACAATAGCATTCAGGCTGGTGCCACCTACCTCATCGCTGTCTCTGCGACTGTGGCGCTCACTGGGCAGTCTAGCACTCCAGAGGAGACGACAGTCCGCAGGCTGGTGCCAACTACCTCATCGGTGTTTCAGCGACTGTAACACTCACTAGGAACTCCAGAACTCCAGTCGAGACCACAGCCTGCAGGCTGGTGCCACCTACCTCATCGCTACCTCAGCGACTGTAACACACACTAGGCACTCCACTACTCCAGACAAGACCGTTGTCCGCAGGCTGGTGCCACCTACCTAATTGCTGTCTTGGCGACTGTGGCGCTCACTGTGCACTCCAGCACTCCGGACGAGACCACAGTCCGCAGGCCGGTGCCACCTAAATGATCGCTGCCTCAGCGACAGTAACACTCACTAGGCACTCCAGCACTCAAGACGAGACCACACTCCGGAAGCTGGTTCCAGCCTACATCATCGGTAACCCAGCGAATGTGACACTCACTGGGCAATCCAGCACTCCAGACGAGACAATAGCATTTAGGCTGGTGAAACCTACCTCATCGCTGCCTCGGCGACTTTGGCGCACACTGCACACTCCAGCACTCCAGACGAGACCAAAATCCGCAGGCTGGTGCCTCCTGCCTCATCGCTGCCTCGGTGACTGTGGCGCTCGCTGTCACTCCAGTACACCAGACGAGACAACAGTCCGCAGGCCGGTGACACCTCAAAGCTGCCTCAGCGACTGTGGCGCTCACTGGGCACACCAGCACTCCAGACGTGACCATAGTCCGCAGGCTGGTGCCACCTATTTCATCAGTATCGCGGCGACAGTGGCACTCACTGGGCACTCCAGCACTCCAGACCAGATAATAGCATTCAGGCTGGTGGCACCTTCCTCATCGCTGCCTCTGCGACTGTGGCGCTCAATGGCCACTCCAGGACTCCAGATGAGAACATAGTCCGCTGGCTGGTGCCACCTATCTCATCGGTACCGCTGCGACTGTGGCACTCACTGGGCACTCCAGCACTCCAGACGAGACAATAGCATTCAGGCTGTTGGCACCTTCCTCATCGCTGCCTCTGCGACTGTGGCGCTCAATGGCCACTCCAAGACTCCAGATGAGAACATAGTCCGCAGGCTGGTGCCACCTACATCATCGCTGCCACGGCGACTATGGCGCTCACTGGGCACTCCAGCATTCCAGAGGTGACCACAGTCCGCAGGCTGATGCCACCTACCTCATCAATGAGTCGGCGCCTGTGGCGCTCACTGGGCACTCCTGCACTTCAGACGAGACCACAGTCCACTGGCTGGTGACACCTTCCTCATCGCTGCCTCTGCGACTGTGGCGCTCAATGGCCACTCCAGCACTCCAGATGAGACCATAGTCCGCAGGCTGGTGCCACCTACTTCATCAGTACCGTGGCGACTGTGTCACTCACTGGGCACTCCAGCACTCCAGACGAGACAATAGCATTCAGGCTGGTGGCACCTACCTCACCGCTGCCTCGGCGACTTTGCGCTCACTGACCACTCCAGCACTCCAGACGAGACCAAAGTCCGCAGGCTAGTGCCACCTACCTCATCGCTGCCTCGGTGACTGTGTCGCTCGCTGGCACTCCAGTTTACAAGACGAGACCACAGTCCGCAGGTCGGTGACACCTTATCGCTGCCTCAGCGACTGTGGCGCTCACTGTGCACCCCAGCACTCCAGACGAGACCATAGTCTGCAGGCTGGTGCCACCTACTTCATTGGTACTGCGGCGACTGTGGCACTCACTGGGCACTCCAGCACTCTAGACGAGACAATAGCATTCAGGTTGGTGCCACCTACCTCATAGCTGTCTCTGCGACTGTGGCGCACTCTGGGCATTCTAGCACTCCAGAGGAGACGACAGTCCGCAGGCTGGTGCCAACTACCTCATCGCTGCCTCAGCGACTGTAACACTCACTAGGAACTCCAGCACTCCAGACGAGACCACAGTCCGCAGGCTGGTGCCACCTACCACATCGCTGCCTCAGCGACTGTAACACTCAATAGGCACTCCATCACTCCAGACGAAACCATAGTCCGCAGGCTGGTACTACCTACCTCATTGTTGTCTTGGCGACTGTGGTGCTCATTGTGCACTCCAGCACTCCGGACGAGACCACAGTCCGCAGGCCAGTGCCATCTAAATGATCGCTGCCTCAGCGACTGTAACACTCACTAGGCACTCCAGTACTAAAGACGAGACCACAGTCCGCAGGCTGGTGCCCCCTACCTCATCGCTTCCGCGACGCCTGTGGCGCTCACTGGGCACTCCAGCAATCCAGACGAGACCACAGTCCACAGGCTGGTGGCACCTTCTTCATCGCTGCCTTTGCGTCTGTGGCGCTCAATGGCCACGCCAGCACTCCAGATGAGACCACAGTCCGCTGGCTGGTGCCACCCACCTCATCGGTACTGCGGCGACTGTGGCACTCACTGGGCACTCCAGCACTCCAAACGAGACCAAAGTCCGCAGGCTGGTGCCACCTACCTGATCGCTGCCTCGGTGACTGCGGCGCTCGCTGGCACTCCAGTACACCAGACGAGACCACAGTCCGCAGGCCGGTGACACCTCATCGCTGCCTTTGCGACTGTGGCGCTCACTGGGCACACCAGCACTCCAGAAGAGACCATAGTCCGCAGGCTGGTGCTACCTACTTCATCGCTACTGCGGCGACTGTGGCACTCACTAGGCACTCCAGCACTCCAGACGAGACAATAGCATTCAGGCTGGCGGCACCTTCCTCATCGCTGCCTCTGCGACCGTGGCGCTCAATGGCCACTCCAGCACTCCAGATGAGACCATAGTCCGCTGGCTGGTGCCCTCTACCTCATCGCTGCCTCGGCGATTTTGGCGCTCACTGCGGACTCCAGCACTCCAGACGAGACCAAAGTCGGCAGGCTAGTGCCACCTACCTCATCGCTGCCTCGGTGACTGTGGCGCTCACTGGCCACTCCAGCACTCCAGACGAGACCACAGCCCACAGGCTGGTGCCACCTACCTCATCGCTGCCTCAGTGACTGTGGCGCTCGCTGGCACTCCAGTACACCACACGAGACCACAGTCCGCAGGCCGGTGACACCTCATCGCTGCCTCAGCGACTGTGGCGCTAACTGGGCACACCAACACTCCAGACGAGACCATAGTCCGCAGGCTGGTGCCACCTACTTCATCGCTGCCTCTGCGACTGTGGCACTCACTGGGCACTCTACCACTCCAGAGGAGACGACAGTCCGCAGGCTGGTGCCACCTACCTCATCGCTGCCTCAACGACTGTAACACTCACTAGGCCCTCCAGCACTGCAGACGAGACCACGGTCTTCAGGCTGGTGCCACCTACCTCATCGCTGCCTCAGCGACTGTAACAGTCACTAGGCACTCCAGCACTCCAGACGAGACCACAGTCCGCAGGCTGGTGCCACCTACCTCATTGCTGCCTTGGCGACTGTGTCGCTCACGGTGCACTCCAGAACTCCGGACGAGACCACAGTCTGCAGGCTGGTACCACCTAAATAATCGCAGCCTCAGCGACTGTAACACTCACTAGGCACTCCAGGACTCAAGACGAGACCACAGTCCGCAAGCTGGTGCCACCTACTTCATCGCTGCCTGTGCGACTGTGGCACTCACTGCGCACTCCAGCACTCCAGACGAGACCAAAATCCGCAGGCTGGTGCCTCCTACCCCATCGCTGCCACGGCGAAAGTGGCGCTCACTGGGCACACCAGTAGTCCGGAGGTGACCACAGTCCGCAGGCTGGTGCCCCCTACCTCATCGCTGCCTCGACGATGTGGCGCTCACTGGGCACTCCAGCAATCCAGACGAGACCACACTCCACAGGCAGGTGGCACCTTCCTCATCGCTGCCTCTGCGACTGTGGCGCTCAAAGGCCACTCCAGCACTCCAGATGAGACCACAGTCCGCTGGCTGGTGCCACCTACCTCATCGGTACCGCGGCGACTGTGGCACTCACTGGGCACTCCAGCACTCCATACGAGACCATATCATTCAGGCTGGTGCCACCTACCTCATCGCTGTCTCTGCGACTGTGGCGCTCACTAGGCACTCCAGCACTCCGGACGAGACCACAGTCCACAGGCCGGTGCCACCTAAATGATCGCTGCCTCAGCGACTGTAACACTCACTAGGCACTCCAGTACTCAAGACGAGACCACAGTCCGCAGGCTGGTGCCACCTACATCATCGCTGCCTCAGCGACTGTAACCCTCACTAGGCACTCAAGCACTCCAGACGAGATCACAGTCCGCAGGCATGTGCCACCTACCCAATCGCAGCCTCAGCGACTGTAACACTCGCTAGGCACTCCAGCAATCCAGACGAGACCACAGTCCGCAGGCTGGTGCCAACTACCTCATCGCTGCCACGGCGACTGTGGCGCTCACTGGGCACTCCAACAATCCTGAGGTGCCCACAGTCTGCAGGCTGGTGCCACCTACGTCATCGCTGCCTCGGCGCCTGTGGCGCTCACTGGGCACTCCAGCACTCCAGACGAGACTACAGTCCACAGGCTGGCGGCAACTTCCTCATCGCTGCCTCTGCGACTGTGGCGCTCAATGGCCACTCCAGCACTCCAGATGAGACCACAGTCCGCTGGCTGGTGCCACATACCTCATCGGTACCGCGGCGACTGTGCACTCACTGGGCACTCCAGCACTCCAGACGAGACAATAGCATTCAGGCTGGTGGCACCTACCTCATCACTGCCTCGGCGACTTTGGCGCTCACTGCGCACTCCAACACTCCAGATGAGACCATAGTCCGCAGCCTGGTGCCACCTACTTCATCGCTGCCTCTGCGACTGTGGCGCTCACTGGGCACTCTAGCACTCCAGAGGAGACGACAGTCCGCAGGCTGGTGAGACCTACCTCATCACTGACTCGGTGACTGTGGCGCTCACTGGCCACTTCAGCTCTCCAGACGAGACCACAGTCCGCAGGCTGGTGCCACCTACTTCATCGCTGCCTCAGTGAATGTGGCGCTCGCTGGCACTCCAGTACACCAGACGAGACCACAGTCCACAGGCCGGTGATACCTCATCGCTGCCTCATTGACTGTGGCACTCACTGGGCACTCCAGCACTCCAGACGAGACAATAGCATTCAGGCTGGTGGCACCTTCCCCATCGCTGCCTCTGCGACTGTGGCGTTCAATGGCCACTCCAGGACTCCAGATGAGAACATAGTCCGCTGGCTGGTGCCACCTACCTCATCGGTACCGCGGCGACTGTGGCACTCACTGGGCACTCCAGCACTCCAGATGAGACAATAGCACTCTGGGTGGTGGCACCTACGTCATCGGTGGATCGGCGACTTTGGCGCTCACTGTGCACTCCAGCAATCCAGACGAGACCACAGTCCACAGGCTGGTGGCACCTTCCTCATCGCTGCCTCTGCGACTGTGGCGCTCAATGGCCACTCCAGCACTCCAGATGAAACCACAGTCCGCTGGCTGGTGGAACCTACCTCATCGGTACCGCGGCGACTGTGGCACTCACTGGGCATTCCAGCACTCCATACGAGACAATAGCATTCAGGCTGGTGGCACCTACCTCACCGCTGCCTCGGCGACTTTGCGTTCACTGCCCACTCCAACACTCCAGACGATACCAAAGTCCGCAGGCTGGTGCCACCTACCTCATCGCTGCCTCGGTGTCTGCGGCGCTCGCTGGCACTCCAGTACACCAGACGAGACCACAGTCCGCAGGCCAGTGACACCTCATCGCTGCCTCAGCGACTATGGCGCTCACTAGGCACACCAGCACTCCAGACGAGACCATAGTCCGCAGGCTGGTGCTACCTATTTCATCGGTACCGCGGCGACTGTGGCACTCCCTAGGCCCTCCAGCACTCCAGACGAGACAATAGCATTCAGGCTGGTGCCACCTACCTCATCGCTGCCTCGGCGACATTGGCGCTCACTGCGCACTCCAGCACTCTAGACGAGACCATAGCATTCAGGCTGGTGCCACCTACCTCATCGCTGTCTCTGCGACTGTGGCGCTCACTGGGCACTCTAGCACTCCAGAGGAGACGACATTCCGCTGGCTGGTACCAACTATCTCATCGGTGTTTCAGCGACTGTAACACTCACTAGGAACTCCAGCACTCCAGACGAGACCACAGTCCACAGGCTGGTGCCACCTACCTCATCGCTGCCTCAGCGACTGTAACACTCACTAGGCACTCCACCACTCCAGACTTGACCACAGCCTGCAGGCTGGTGCCACCGACCTCATTGCTGTCTTGGAGACTGTGACGCTCACTTTGCACTCCACCACTCCGGACGAGACCACAGTCCACAGGCCGGAGCTACCTAAATGAAAGCTGCCTCAGAGACTGTGACACTCACTAGGCACTCCAGTACTCAAGACGAGACCACAGTCCGCAGGCTGGTGCCACCTACCTCATCGCTGCCTCAGCGACTGTAACCCTCACTAGGCACTCAAGCACTCCAGACGAGAACACAGTCTGCTGCCTGAGCCACCTACCTGACCGCTGGCTCAGCGACAGTAACACTCAGTACGCACTCCAGCACATCAGACGAGATCACAGTCCGCAGGCTTGTGCCACCTACCCAATCGCTGCCACGGCGACTGTGGCGCTCACTAGGCACTCCAACAATCCAGATGTGACCACAGTCCGCAGGCTGGTGCCACCAACCTCATCGCTGCCTCTGCGACTGTGGCGCTCAATGGCCACTCCAGCACTCCAGATGAGACCACAGTCCGCTGGCTTGTGCCACATACCTCATCGGTACCGCGGCGACTGTGGCACTCACTGGGCACTCCAGCACTCCAGACGAGACCACAGTCCGCAGGATGGTGCCGCCTACCTCATTGCTGCCTTGGAGACTGTGGCGCTCACTGTGCACTCCAGCACTCCGGACGAGACTACAGTCCGCAGGCTGGTACCACCTAAATGATCGCTGCCTCAGCGACTATAACACTCACTAGGCACTCCAGCACTCATGACGAGACCACACTCCAAAAGCTGGTGCCACCTACATCATCGGTACCGCGGCGAATGTGGCACTCACTGGGCAAACCAGCACTCCAGACGAGACAATAGCATACAGGCTGGTGGCACCTACCTCATCGCTGCCTCGGTGAGTTTGGCGCTCACTGCGCACTCCAGCACTCCAGACGAGACCAAAATCCGCAGGCTGGTGCCTCCTACCTCATCGCTGCCTCGATGACTGTGGGGCTCGCTGGAACTCAAGTACACCAGACGAGACAGCAGTCCGCACGCCGGTGACACCTCATCGCTGCCTCAGCGACTGTGGCGCTCACTGGGCACACCAGCACTCCAGACGAGACCATAGTCCGCAGGCTGGTGCCACCTACTTCATCGGTACCGCGGCGACAGTGGCACTCACTGAGCACTCCAGCACTGCAGACGAGACAATAGCACTCAGGCTGGTGGCACCTACGTCATCGGTGGCTCGGCGACTTTGGCGCTCACTGTGCACTCCAGCACTCCAGACGAGACCACAGTCTGCAGGCTGGTGCCACCTACATCATCGCTGCCTCAGCGACTGTAACACTCACTTGGCACTCCAGCACTCCAGACGAGACCACAGTCCGCAGGCTGGTGCCACCTACCTAATCGCTGCCTCAGCGACTGTAACACTAACTAGGCACTCCGGCACTCCAGACGAGACCACAGTCTGCAGGCTGGTGCCACCAACCTCATCGTTGCCACGGCGACTGTGGCGCTCACTGGGCACTCCAGTACTCCATAGGTGACCACAGTCCGTAGGCTGGTGCCCCCTACTTCATCGCTGCCTCGACGCCTGTGACGCTCACTGGGCACTAAAGCAATCCAGACGAGACCACAGTCCACAGGCTGGTGGCACCTTCCTCATCGCTGCCTCTGCGACTGTGGCGCTCAATGGCCACTCCAGCACTCCAGATGAGACCACAGTCCGCTGGCTGGTGTCACCTACCTCATCGGTACCGTGGCGACTGTAGCACTCACTGGGCACTCCAGCACTCCAGACGAGACCATAGCATTCAGGCTGGTGGCACCTACCTCACCGCTGCCTCGGCGACTTTGCGCTCACTGCCCACTCCAGCACTCCAGACGAGATCAAAGTCTGCAGGCTGGTGGCACCTACCTCATCGCTGCCTCTGTGACTGCGGCGCTCGCTGGCACTCCAGTACACCAGACGAGACCACAGTCCGCAGGCCGGTGACACCTCATCGCTGCCTCAGCGACCATGGCACCCACTAGGCACTCCAGCACTCCACACGAGACAATAGCATTCAGGCTGGTTGCACCTTCCTCATCGCTGCCTCTGAGACCGTGGCGCTCAATGGCCACTCCAGCACTCCAGATGAGACCATAGTCCACTGGCTGGAGCCAACTTCCTCATCGCTGCCTCGGCGACTTTGGCGCTCACTGCGCACTCCAGTTTACAAGACCAGACCACAGTCCGCAGGCTGGTGACACCTTATCGCTGCCTCAGCGACTGTGGCGCTCACTGGGCACACCAGCACTCCAGACGAAACAATAGCATTCAGGCTGCTGCCACCTACCTCATCGCTGTCTCTGCGATTGTGGCGCTCACTGGGCACTCTAGCACTCCAGAGGATACGACAGTCCGCAGGCTGGTGCCAACTACCTCATCGCTGCCACAGCGACTGTAACACTCACTAGGAACTCCAACACTCCAGACGAGACCACAGTCCGTAGGCTGGTGCCACCTTCCTCATCGCTGCCTCAGCGACTGTAACACTCACTAGGCACTCCACCACTCCATACGAGACCAGAGTCCGCAGGCTGGTGCCACCTACTTCATCGGTACCGCGGCGACTGTGGCACTCACTGGGCACTCCAGCACTCTAGACGAAACAATAGCATTCAGGCTGCTGCCACCTACCTCATCGCTGTCTCTGCGATTGTGGCGCTCACTGGGCACTCTAGCACTCCAGAGGAGACGACAGTCCGCAGGCTGGTGCCAACTACCTCATCGCTGCCACAGCGACTGTAACACTCACTAGGAACTCCAACACTCCAGACGAGACCACAGTCCGTAGGCTGGTGCCACATTCCTCATCGCTGCCTCAGCGACTGTAACACTCACTAGGCACTCCACCACTCCATACGAGACCACAGTCCGCAGGCTGGTGCCACCTACCTCATTGCTGTCTTGGCGACTGTGGCGCTCACTGTGCACTCCAGCACTCCGGACGAGACCACATTCCGCAGGCCAGTGCCACCTAAATGATCGCTGCCTCAGGGACTGTAACACTCACTAGGCACTCCAGTACTCAAGACGAGACCACAGTCCGCAGGCTGGTGCCACCTACCTCATTGCTGCCTTAGCGACTGTAACCTTCACTAGGCACTCCAGCACTCCAGACGAGACCACAGTCTGCAGGCTGAGGCACCTACCTGACCGTTGGCTCAGCGACTGTAACACTCACTAAGCACTCCAGCACATCAGACGAGACCACAGCCCACAGGCTTGTGCCACCTACCTAATCGCAGTCTCAGCGACTGTAACACTCACGAGGCACTCCAGGACTCCAGACGAGACCACAGTCCGCAGGCTGGTGCCACCTACCTCATCGCTGCCTCGGCGCCTGTGGAGCTCACTGGGCACTCCAGCACTCCAGGCGAGACCACAGTCCGCAGGCTGGTGCCACCTACCTCATTGCTGCCTTAGCGACTGTAACCTTCACTAGGCACTCCAGCACTCCGGACGAGACCACAGTCTGCAGGCTGGTACCACCTAAATGATGGCTGCCTCAGCGACTGTAACACTCACTAGGCACTCCAGCACTCAAGACGAGACCACAGTCCGCAAGCTGGTGCCACCTACTTCATCGCTGCCTCTGCGACTGTGGCACTCACTAGGCAATCCAGCACTCCAGTCGAGAGAATAGCATTCAGGCTGGTGGCACCTACCTCATCGCTGCCTCGGCGACTGTGGCGCTTGCTGGCACTCCAGTACACCAGACGAGACCACAATCCGCAGGCCGGTAACACTTCATCGCTGCCTCAGCGACTGTGGCGCTCACTGGGCACACCAGCACTCCAGACGATACCATAGTCCGCAGGCTGGTGCCACCTACTTCATCGGTACCGCGGCGACAGTGGCACTCACTGGGCACTCCAGCACTCCAGACGAGACAATAGCATACAGGCTGGTGGCACCTACCTCATCGCTGCCTCGGCAACTTTGGTGCTCACTGCGCACTCCAGCACTCCAGAGGAGACCAAAGTCCGCAGGCTGGTGCCAACTTTCTCATCGCTGCCTCGGTGACTGTGGCGCTCGCTGGCACTCCAGTACACCAGACGAGACCACAGTCTGCAGGCTGAGCCACCTACCTGACCGTTGGCGCAGCGACTGTACACTCACTAAGCACTGCAGCACACCACACGAGACCACAGTCCGCAGGCTTGTTCCACCTACGTATTCGCAGCCTCAGCGACTGTAACACTCACTAGGCACTCCAGCACTCCAAACGAAACCACAGTCCGCAGGCTGGTGCCACCTACCTAATCGCTGCCACGGCGACTGTGGCGCTCACTGGGCACTCCAGCAATCCAGAGGTGACCACAATCCGCAGGCTGGTGCTACCTACCTCATCGCTGCCTCGGCACCTGTGGCGCTCACTGGGCACTCCAGCACTCCAGACGAGACCACAGTCCACCGGCTGGTGGCACCTTCCTCATCGCTGCCTCTGCGACTGTGGCGCTCAATGGCCACTCCAGCACTCCAGATGAGACCACAGTCCGCTGGCTGGAGCCACCTACCTCATCGGTACCGCGGCGACTGTGGCACTCACTGGGCACTCCAGCATTCCAGACGAGACAATAGCATTCAGGCTGGTGGCACCTACCTCATGGCTGCCTCGGCGACTTTGGCGCTCACTGCGCATTCCAGCACTCCAGATGAGACCATAGTCCGCAGTCTGGTGCCACCTATTTCGTCGCTGCCTCTGCGACTGTGTCTCTCACTGGGCACTCTAGCACTCCAGAGGAGACGACTGTCCGCAGGCTGGTGCCACCTAACTCATCGCTGACTCGGTGACTGTGGCGCTCACTGGCCACTCCAGCACTCCAGGCGAGACCACAGTCCGCAGGCTGGTGCCACCTACCTCATCGCTGCCTCAGTGACTCTGGCGCTCGCTGGCACTCCAGTACACTAGACGAGACCACAGTCCGCAGGCCTGTGACACCTCATCGCTGCCTCAGCGACTGTGGCGCTAACTGGGCACACCAACACTCCAGACGAGACCATCGTCCGCAGGCTGGGGCGACCTACTTCATCGCTGCCTCTGCGACTGTGGCGCTCACTGGGCACTTGACCACTCCAGAGGAGACGACAGTCCGCAGGCTGGTGCCACCTACCTCAACGCTGCCTTAACGACTGTAACACTCACTAGGCACTCCAGCACTACAGACGAGACCACAGTCTGCAGGCTGGTCCCACATACCTCATCGCTGCCTCAGCGACTGTAACACTCACAAGGCACTCCAGCACTCCAGACGAGACCACAGTCCGCAGGCTGGTGCCAACTACCTCATTACTGCCTTGGCGACTGTGGCGCTCACTGTGCACTCCAGCACTCCGGACGAGAACACAGTCCGCAGGCTGGTACCATCTAAATGATTACTGCCTCAGCGACTGTAACACTCACTAGGCACTCCAACACTCAAGACGAGACCACTGTCCGCAAGCTGGTGCCACCTACATCATCGGTACCGCGGCGAATGTGGCACTCACTGGGCACTCCAGCACTCCAGACGAGACAATAGCATTCAGGCTGGTAGCACCTACCTCATCGCTGCCTCGGCCACTTTGGCGCTCACTGCGCACTCCAGCACTCCAGACAAGACCAAAATCCGCAGTCTGGTGCCTCCTACCTCATCGCTACCTCGGTGACTGTGGTGCTGGTTGGCACTACAGTACACCAGACGAGACCAAAGTCCACAGGCTGGTGCCACCTACCTCATCGCTGCATCAGTGACTGTGGCGCTCGCTGGCACTTCAGTACACCAGATGAGGCCACAGTCTGCAGGCTGAGCCACCTACCTGACCGCTGGCTCAGCGACTGTAACACTCATTAAGCACTCCAGCACACCAGACGAGACCACAGTCCGCAGGCTTGTTCCACCTACGTAACCGCAGCCTCAGCGACTGTACCACTCACTAGGCACTCCAGCACTCCAGACGGGACCACAGCACTCCAGAGGAGACGACAGTCCGCAGGCTGGTGCCACCTTCCTCGTCGCTGCCTCTACGACTGTGGCGCTCAATGGCCACTCCAGCACTCCAGACGAGACAATAGCATTCAGGCTGGTGGCACCTACCTCATCGCTGCCTCTGCGACTGTGCTCCAGTACACCAGATGAGACCACAGTCCGCAGGCCGGTGACTCCTCATAGCTGCCTCAGCGACTGTGGCGCTAACTGGGCACACCAACACTCCAAACGAGACCATAGTCCGCAGGCTGGTGCCACCTACTTCATCGCTGCCTCTGCGAATGTGGCGCTCACTGGGCACTCTACCACTCCAGAGGAGACGACAGTCCGCAGGCTGGTGCCACCTACCTCATCGCTGCCACAACGAATGTAACACTCACTAGGCACTCCAGCACTACAGACGAGACCACAGACTGCAGGCTGGTCCCACCTATCTCATCGCTGCCTCAACGGCTGTAACACTCACTAGGCACTCCAGCACTCCAGACGAGACCACAGTCCGCAGGCTGGTGCCACCTACCTCATTGCTGCCTTGGCGACTGTGGCGCTCACTGTGCACTCCAGCACTCCGGACGAGACCACAGTCCGCAGGCTGGTACCACCTACCTAATCCGCAGTCCGCACGCCGGTGACACTTCATCGCTGCCTCAGCGACTGTGGCGCTCACTGGGCACACCAGCACTCCAGACGAGACCATAGTCCACAGGCTTGTGCCACCTACCTAATCGCAGCCTCAGCGACTGTAACACTTACTAGGCACTCCAGGACTCCAGACGAGACCACAGTCCGCAGGCTGGTGCCTCCTACCTCATCGCTGCCTCGGCGTCTGTGGAGCTCACTGGGCACTCTAGCACTCCAGACGAGACCACAGTCCACAGGCTGGTGGCACCTTCCTCATCGCTGCCTCTGCGACTGTGGCGCTAAATGGCCACTCCAGCACTCCAGATGAGACCACAGTCCGCTGACTGGTGCCACCTACTTCATCGGTACCGCGGCGACTGTGGCACTCACTGGGCACTCCAGCACTCCAGACGAGACAATTGCATTCAGGCTGGTGGCACGTACCTCATCGCTCTCTCGGCGACTTTGGCGCTCACTTCGCACTCCAGCACTTCAGATGAGACCATAGTCCGCAGTCTGGTGCCACCTACTTCATCGCTGCCTCTGCGACTGTGGCGCTCACTGGGCACTGTAGCACTCCAGAGGAGACGACAGTCCGCAGGCTGTTGCTACCCACCTCATCGCTGCTCAGTGACTGTGCCGCTCGCTGGCACTCCAGTACACCAGATGAGACCACAGTCCGCAGGCCGGTGACTCCTCATAGCTGCCTCAGCGACTGTGGCGCTAACTGGGCACACCAACACTCCAAACGAGACCATAGTCCGCAGGCTGGTGCCACCTACTTCATCGCTGCCTCTGCGAATGTGGCGCTCACTGGGCACTCTACCACTCCAGAGGAGACGACAGTCCGCAGGCTGGTGCCACCTACCTCATCGCTGCCACAACGAATGTAACACTCACTAGGCACTCCAGCACTACAGACGAGACCACAGACTGCAGGCTGGTCCCACCTATCTCATCGCTGCCTCAACGGCTGTAACACTCACTAGGCACTCCAGCACTCCAGACGAGACCACAGTCCGCAGGCTGGTGCCACCTACCTCATTGCTGCCTTGGCGACTGTGGCGCTCACTGTGCACTCCAGCACTCCGGACGAGACCACAGTCCGCAGGCTGGTACCACCTAAATGATCGCTGCTTCAGCGACTGTAACACTCACTAGGCACTCCAGCACTCAAGATGAGACCACAGTCCGCAAGCTGGTGGCACCTACCTCATCGCTGCCTCGGCGACTGTGGCGCTTGCTGGCACTCCAGTACACCAGACGAGACCACAATCCGCAGGCCGGTAACACTTCATCGCTGCTTCAGCGACTGTGGCGCTCACTGGGCACACCAGCACTCCAGACGATACCATAGTCCGCAGGCTGGTGCCACCTACTTCATCGGTACCGCGGCGACAGTGGCACTCACTGGGCACTCCAGCACTCCAGACGAGACAAGAGCATTCAGGCTGGTGGCAACTTCCTCATCGCTTCCTTTGCGACTGTGGCGCTCAATGGCCACTCCAGGACTCCAGATGAGAACATAGTCCGCTGGCTGGTTCCACCTACCTCATCGGTACCGCGGCGACTGTGGCACTCACTGGGCACTCCATCACTCCAGACGAGACAATAGCATACAGGCTGGAGGCACCTACCTCATCGCTGCCTCGGCAACTTTGGTGCTCACTGCGCACTCCAGCACTCCAGACGAGACCAAAGTCCGCAGGCTGGTGCCAACTACCTCATCGCTGCCTCGGTGACTGTGGCGCTCGCTGGCACTCCAGTACACCAGACGAGACCACAGTCTGCAGGCTGAGCCACCTACCTGGCCGTTGGCTCAGCGACTGTACACTCACTAAGCACTGCAGCACACCACACGAGACCACAGGCCGCAGGCTTGTGCCACCTCCGTAATCGCAGCCTCAGCGACTGTAACACTCACTAGGCACTCCAGCACTCCAGACGAGACCACAGTCCGCAGGCTGGTGCCACCTACCTCATCGCTGCCTCGGCGCCTGTGGCGCTCACTGGGCACTCCAGCACTCCAGACGAGACCACAGTCCACAGGCTGGTGGCACCATCCTCATCGCTGCTTCTGCGACTGTGGCGCTCAATGGCCTTTCCAGCACTCCAGATGAGACCACAGTCCGCTGGCTGGTGCCACCTACCTCATCGGTACCGCGGCGACTGTGGCACCCACTGGGCACTCCAGCACTCCAGACGAGACAATAGCATTCAGGCTGGTGGCACCTTCCTCATCGCTGCCTCGGCGACTTTGGCGCTCACTGCGCACTCCAGCACTCCAGATGAGACCATAGACCGCAGTCTGGTGCCACCTACTTCATCGCTGTCTCTGCGACTGTGTCTCTGACTGGGCACTCTAGCATTCCAGAGGAGACGACTGTCCGCAGGCTGGTGCCACCTACCTCATCGCTGACTCGGTGACTGTGGCGCTCACTGGCCACTCCAGCACTCCAGGCGAGACCACAGTCCACAGGCTGGTGCCACCTACCTCATCGCTGCCTCAGTGACTGTGGCGCTCGCTGGCACTCCAGTACACTAGACGAGACCACAGTCCGCAGGCCGGTGACACCTCATCGCTGCCTCAGCGACTGTGGCGGTCACTGGGCACACCAGCACTCCAGACGAGACCATAGTCCGCAGGCTGGTGCCACCTACTTCATCGGTACCGCGGCGACTGTGGAACTCACTGGGCACTGCAGAATTCCAGACGAGACAATAGCATTCAGTCTGGTGCCACCTATCTCATCGCTGCCTCTGCGACTGTGGCGCTCACTGGGCACTCTAGCACTCCAGAGGAGACGACAGTCTGCAAGCTCTTGCCACCTACCTCATCGCTGCCTCAGCGACTGTAACACTCACTAGGAACTCTAGCACTCCAGACGAGTCCACAGTCCGCAGGCTGGTGCCACCTACCTCATCGCTGCCTCAGCGACAGTAACACTCACTAGGCACTCCTGCACTCCAGACGAGACCAACGTCCGCAGGCTGGTGAAACCCACCTCATTGCTGTCTTGGCGATTGTGGCGATCACTGTGCACTCCAGCACTCTGGACGAGACCACAGTCCGCTGGCCAGTTCCACCTAAATAATCGCTGCCTCAGCGACTGTAACACTCACTAGGCGCTCCAGCACTCAAGACGAGACCACAGTCCGCAGGCTGGTGCCACCTACATCATCGCTGCCTCAACGACTGTAACACTCACTAGGCACTCCAGCAGTCCAGACGAGACCACAGTCTGAAGGCTGAGCCACCTACCTGATCGCTGCCTCAGCGACTGTAACACTCACTAGGCACTCCAGTACTCCAGACGAGACCACAGTCTGCAGGCTTGAACCACCTACCTAATCGCTGCCTCAGCGACTGTAACACTCACTAGGCACTCCAGCACTCCAGACGAGACCACAGTCCGCAGGCTTGTGCCACCTACCTTATCGCTGCCTCAGCGACTGTAACACTCACTAGGCACTCCAGCACTCCAGATGAGACCACAGTCCGCAGGCTGGTGCCACCTACCTCATTGCTGTCTTGGCGACTGTGGCGCTCACTGTGCACTCCATCACTCTGGACGAGACCACAGTCCGCAGGCCTGTGCCACCTAAATGATCGCTGCTTCAGCGACTATAACACTCACTACTCACTCCAGCACTCACGACGAGACCACAGTCCGCAGGCTGGTGCCACCTACCTCATCGCTGCCTCAGCGACTGTAACACTCACTAGGCACTCCAACACTGCAGACGAGACCACAGTCTGTAGGCTGGTGCCACCTACCTGATCGCTGCCTCAGCGACTGTAACACTCACTAGGCACTCCAGCACTCCAGACGAGACCACAGTCCGCAGGCTTGTGCCACCTACCTAATCGCTGCCTCAGCGACTGTAACACTCACTAGGCACTCCAGCACTCCAGACGAGTCCACAGTCCGCAGGGTGGTGCCACCTACCTCATCGCTGCCACGGCGACTGTGGCGCTCACTGGGCACTCCAGCACTCCAGAGGTGACCACAGTCCGCAGGCTGGTGCCACCTACCTCATCGCTGCCTCGGCGCCTGTGGCGCTCACTGGGCACTCCAGCACTCCAGACGAGACCACAGTCCACAGGCTGGTGGCACCTTCCTCATCGCTGCCTCTGCGACTGTGGCGCTCAATGGCCATTCCAGCACTCCAGAGGAGACGCCTGTCCGCAGGCTGGTGCCACCTACCTCATCGCTGACTCGGTGACTGTGGCGCTCACTGGGCACTCCAGCACTCCAGACGAGACCACAGTCCGCAGGCTGGTGCCACCTACCTCATCGCTGCCTCGGTGACTGTGGCGGTTGCTGGCAATCCAGTACACCAGACGAGACCACAGTCTGCAGGCTGGTGCCAGCTTAATGATCGCTGCCTCAGCGGCTGTAACACTCACTAGTCACACCAGCACTCAAGACGAGACCACAGTCTGCAGGCTGTTGCCACCTACCTCATCGATGCCTCAGCGACTGTAACACTCACTAGGCACTCCAGCACTCCAGACGAGACCACAGTGTGCAGGCTGGTGCCACCTACCTGATCGATGCCTCAGCGACGATAACACTCACTAGGCACTCCAGCACTCCAGACGAGACCACAGTCCGCAGGCTTGTGCCACCTACCTCATCGCTGCCTCAGCGGCTGTAACAGTCACTAGGCACTCCAGCACTCCAGACGATACCACAGTCCGCAGGCTGGTGCCACCTACCTCATCGCTGCCACGGCGACTGTTGCGCTCACAGGGCACTCCAGCACTCCAGAGGTGACCACAGTCTGCAGGCTGGTGCCACCTACCTCATCGCTGCCTCGGCGCCTGTGGCTCTCTCTGTGCACTCCAGCACTCCAGACGAGTCCACAGTCCACAGGCTGGTGGCACCTTCCTCATCGCCGCCTCTGCGACTGTGGCGCTCAATGGCCACTCCAGCACTCCAGATGAGACCACAGTCCGCTGGCTGGTGCCACCTACCTCATCGCTGCCTCAGCGACTGTAACACTCACTAGGAACTCCAGCACTCCAGACGAGACCACAGTCCGCAGGCTGGTGCCACCTACCTCATCGCTGCCTCAGCGACTGTAACACTCACTATGCACTCCAGCACTCCAGACGAGACTACAGTCCGCAGTCTGGTGCCACCTACCTCATTGCTGTCTTGGCGACTGTGGCGCTCACTGTGCACTCCAGCACTCCGGACGAGACCACAGTCCGCAGGCCGGTACCACCTAAATGATCGCTGCCTCAGCGACTGTAACACTCACTAGGCACTCCAGCACTCAAGACGAGATCACAGTCTGCAGGCTTGTGCCACCTACCTCATCGCTGCCTCGGCGCCTGTGGCGCTCACTAGGCATTCCAGCACTCCAAACGAGACCACAGTCCACAGGCTGGTTACACCTTCCTCATCGCTGCCTCTGTGTCTGTGGCGCTCAATGGCCACTCCAGCACTCCAGATGAGACCACAGGCCGCTGGCTGGTGCCACCTACCTCATCGGTACTGCGGCGAGTGTGGCACTCACTGGGCACTCCAGCACTCCAGACGAGACAGTAGCATTCAGGCTGGTGGCACCTACCTCTTCGCTGCCTCGTCGACTTTGGCGCTCACTGCGCACTCCAGCACTCCAGACGAGACCAAAGTCCGCAGGCTGGTGCCACCTACCTCATCGCTGCCTCAGCGACTGTAACACTCACTAGGCACTCCTGCACTCCAGACAAGACACAATTCGCAGGCTGGTGCCACCTACCTCATCGCTGCCTTAGCGACTGTAACACTCACTAGGCACGCCAGCACTCCAGACGAGACCACAGTCCGCATGCTTGTGCCACCTTCCTCTTCGCTGCCGTACTCCCCTTACTCACTATGCTACAGAGGCCATTGCTGCGGTTTGAGTACACAGTCGTTTTCATGTGAAGATAACACTGAAATTTATTATGCGTTTTACCTTTTCATTAGCTTCGTGATTCCCACGAGCCTCCCCCCTCCCCCATCCCCCCGCCACTCTCGTGTCTGGCTTCTCCCATGCCAACCGCGATGGAAACCACCTCTGGGGCGCCTCACGATGACAAAGACGATCCATGTGAGGACCACTTCATCCCCACATCGAGACTCTGCCTTGCTTTTCCATTCCAAACTTACAATAATTCAAAGTCTAGTGTGTATACTTACTAAGTTTCAACGTAGTCTTTTAAATGTTACTGAAATTATAATACTTTGATACTAGAGAGTGACTTCTCAAACACCATGTGTAGTATCGAATGTACTACTCTGCATCTCTCGCTATCAGGTAAGGCCCAGTAATTTTATGAGTGAGCAAGAAAGAATCTCCTGCTGTTGAAACTAGATGTTTTGTTTATTCTCAGGTGCGTGTTCGGCAACAGCTGAGTCTACAAGGCTGCTGTAATGACTTGCTGGCTGTGTTCTGTACAGCGCTGGCAAATTATTCCAAGACACTTTCCGACTTTCTTAGTACCACAGGCACATTTCTTGGGCGGCTTATAGAAGATTTTACTTATTAGCCTATCGTTGGAAGGTACACACGAGGAATGTGTCAAAAAACACTAATGAACGAAAAAATTACAGTCGTGGGAGCGAATAACTTGAAGGTTCTCCAGCTGATTGACTTTGTGACGCGGTACTTTTACTCCTTCCTTTCATGATGCTGTGAACACTACATCTCTTTGTGTGTGTGTGTGTGTGTGTGTGTGTGTGTGTGTGTGTGTGTGTGTGTGTTTGTGTGAGTGTATTGTTCTGTTACAGATAATTAATAATTAAAGCAGTTTAGAAGCCGCCTAGTACCGTGGTAGTAGCTAAGACGTGAGGTGTCTCGGAACATTTTCTCAGCGCTGTACGGAACAAAATCAGCAAATAACTGCAGAAGCCTTACAGAACTAGCTGTACCGTGTATTTGGCTGACACGCCTTTGAATAGATTTGTTCCAAAGAAAGCAATTCAGAAAAGAATAAGGTTTAATATTAAAAAGTAATACATTTCCTAATATTCTGCAAAATTATATTTATTTGCTTACGAACTGGGAAAACCGGTTCGTGACCAAATAAATATAAAGGATTTTTTTCATTTTTAATATTATTATCATCTTCTGCCAAGCACCGACGAAAAATTCAGTTACTATTATGAAGGAAGGTTGTATAACAGGCGACCAACATTCCTTGCGAGATGGCAACAGAAAACACCCTTGCCCTCCGTGATACTTCCCTTGTCGACATCCGGCGTGACGTTTCTTGCTCAAAGACGCGTTTCCTGAGAGTGTTCGCTCAGAGAATCAACGGTTAATTGATCATATGAATAAGTGATTCTTTCTCAGACTTTTAAGCTGTTTCAGTTTGCCTTTTATAAGGGATTATAAGAGACAGCTACCTGGGATCTAGCTTATCTCAGAGCGTCGTTAATGCTACAGAGGTGCGCAAATACAGTAATAAATGCCAAAAATTGTTCACAACATAACGTCAGCTTACGACGAAACGAATAATCGAGATATTTTTTGTAATGCATTCCGCGTATGAAATGCTACAATAATCAATCAAGTCCTTGAGCTCAGTCATTTGGCGTAAACGTAAGCCAAGAAGAGTGTTCTGACGCACACAACCATGAACCACAGTGCGTGTGTGCTGCTTCGTGAAACACGTGTTTCATGTCAGGGTACCGCGGACCACATGCGCGACCTACTTAAAAACTCATGTCTCGTGCTGTTCCAACACGCCGTGGCAATGGCATGCAATTTTAATGGCTCTATGGGCAAACAGTTCACCGTGGCGGTTACCTCTGGTAATGCGTGACGACTGGCGTGTAACTTACAGAGTGAGGAACTGGCTTCTGAAAAAGTCCGAAACCTCTGTGGAACATACAGAAGCGTGATTGCGTGAGAAATAATATCCAGCTTTCACGAATAGCTTTGAAATGCGTCAAGTAAGTAAACTACGGGAAATACTTAGGAAGAACTAATGTGATTCTGTAGTACCACTACGACGTTTTAAATAAAAAAAAAGTATTCTTCTTTAATTTGTGGATATCGACTACTACACATTAACCTCTTCCAAAGATTTTCTTTCTCCCTTTGCTGGGCGGTCTGGATCCAGATTTTTCTCGCACTTCGTTGGATGTTGCCTCTGCATATCGCCAGAGGACTTCCGACGTTTCTCTTTGCTTCGCGCGGAGGTCACTGCCCATTTCAACTTGTCCTGCCCGACGCCACTTCAGTCTCGCTATCCGCTCGACGACGTCATAGACCCAGTTCTTCTCCTTATCTCTTCGTTCTTGTATCTGACTCTCAGACTCACCCCAAGCGTTGCTCTTTCTACTGCCATTTGCCAGACTAGGAAAAAGTTTCTACTTATAGGGCTACCTCAGTACTCAGTCTTATTGTATGGAACCGGGGACCTAGAAACGACGGACAGGCCTCGTCCCCGCCGTAGCCCGCAGTGGTACACAACCCCACAACAGGCTACAGCAGTCCACTCACCCCACCGCCGCCCCACACCGAACCCAGGGTTATTCTGCGGTTAGGCCCCGGGGACCGCTATGTCTTCCCGTCCGGAAAGCAGTGCCTTAGACCGCACGGCTAACCGGGCGGGCCGTACTCAGTCTTACTCGTCACCATGTTTAGGCAGTAACTATTCCTGCAATTGAAAAGTCCAACACACTCGTATGAAGGGAAAGCTACAACACTATTAAGAGAGTAGTAGAAAAACAAAATGTTTGTACAAGGAGTGACTGACAATAAAACAAAGACATGACACTGTTATTAAGCGAAAAAGTATTTTGTGCAACTACTTCGTTCTCTCGTAGGAGTTATTACACAACTATATATGAAAATTCCACACTGAAGGAGGCTTGCATTTGACAGAAACAGAAGGCTATCTGAAGGACAAAACGAGAAAAACGACTAGAGCAGCACCTCATAAACCGACCGGTAAGTGCTTAAACTAACAAAGAACGAGATAGTACATGATAAAGCATCAACGGAGAAGCGAGGACGGTCACAGGAAAAAAAAAAAAAATAGGAAAAGTCGAAAAAGCGTCAAGGAAAAAACAAAAGGCGTGTGGCTCACTCTTACAAAGTACTCTGAAGCTAATTGCTGACAATAACCGTATTCTGAAATTCAATACATTAGATATACCCATCATGTATGTGTTAGAACCTGCAGCCTGATTATTCTTGCTGTACAGTGCGACATATTTCGTCGCACTGTACTGCCTTCTACTAACTCTCCCGAAAATCCAGTTTCAGTTTTATCGCTTGATGAAGAAAAACAAACTATTGCTGATCAGGGTCTTTTTCCACATTAATTAACTGATACAAAATGTCCACAAAGACTTATTTTATTTTTTCAAGTCTTTGCGTAATTTGTAATTCTCACTGATAAAGAAAGTGTTCCTACGAACAGTGGATCGTCTGTTAACGTTAAGTTTATATTATGTCAAGGTGTAGCGCCGGTAAGTTTTTAATCTTTCAAGGGATGAGACAGAACGTTCTGCTGTACGTGTAAAAACTGGTGTAGATAAGGCGATCATTGTTAATTTCATCACTTCTATAATCAATCGGCCGACGTGCATATTTGAGGAAGAGAAGCACACTAAGTCTTCCGTGTTTCCAACGAAATAATTTTTAGATTTACACAAACCTAACATCATATTACTGTGCAAATTTGATCTACTCTCATGCTCATAAAATAAGGATAATTGCAGAATGTGGTGCCACACAACGCGGCACTACACAAAACTGGCGCTAACAGCATAGGCACACAGGGAACACACACGACACATATCTGTAAGTCGGCGGCCCTGAAACACATTTGCCACAAAACGCTTGTACCCCGACATCAATATGGGATATGATCACCATGCACACGTACACAGGCCGCACAACGGGTAGGCATACTCTGGATCAGGTGGTCGAGCAGCTGCTGGGGTATAGCCTGTCGGAGCTCCTGAAGTGTCGTAGGGGTTTGAAGACGTGCAGCGATACGTCGACCGAGAGCATCCCAGACGTGCCTGATGGGGTTTAGGTCTGGAGAACAGGCAAGTCACTCCATTTGACTGATATCTTCTGTTTCAAGGTACTCCTCCACGATGGCAGCTCGGTGGGACCATGCGTTATCATCCATCAGGAGGAAGGTGGGACCCACTGCACCCCTGAAAAGGTGGACATACATGTGCAAAATGACGTCCCGATACACCTGACCTGTTACAGTTCCTCTGTCAAAGACATGCAGGGGTGTACGTGCACCAATCATAATCCTACCCCACACCATCAAACCACGACCACCATACAGGTCCCTTTCAAGGACATTAAGGAGTTGGTATCTGGTTCCTGGTTCAAGCCAGATGAAAATCAGGCGAGAATCACTGTTCAGACTATACCTGGACTCGTCCGTGAACATAACATGGGACCACTGTTCCAACGACCATGTACTGTGTTCTTGACACCAGGCTTTACAGGCTCTCCTGTGACCAGGGGTCAGTGGAATGCACCTTGCAAATCTCCGGGCGAATAAACCATGTCTATTCAGTCGTCTGTAGACTGTGTGTCTGGAGACAACTGTTCCAGTGACTGCGGTAAGGTTCCGAGCAAGACTGCCTGCAGTACTCCGTAGCCGTCTGCGGGCACTGACGGTGAATCGGTCTTCTTGTGGGGTTGTACACTGTGGACGTTCCGTACTGTAACGCCTGGACACGTTTCCTGTCTGCTGGAATCGTTGCCATAATCTTGAAACCACATTTTGTGGCACACGGAGGGTCCGTGCTACGACATGCTGTGTTTGACCAGCCTCCAGTCAAATGGTTCAATTGGCTCTGAGCACTATGGGACTTAACTTCTAAGGTCATCAGTCCCCTACAACTTAGAACTACTTAAACCTAACTAACCTAAGGACATCACACACATCCATGCCCGAGGCAGTATTCGAACCTGAGACCGCAGCTGTCGCGCAGTTCCACTGTAGCGCCTAGAACCGCTCGGCCACCCCGGCCGGCAGCCTCTAGTCGCCCTAGTATTCTAACCCTCATTACGTCATCAATATGTCTCCTCTGAGCCGTTTTCAACACACAGTCACCATTATTACGTCTGAAAACGTCTGCACACTTACTCGCTGCACCATACTCTGGCATGCACCAACACACCTCTGCGTATGTGGACTGCTGCCAGCGCCACCGTGCGACGACCGCAGGTCAAATGCACCGCATGGTCATACCCCGAGGTGATTTAAATACGCAAGCCGCCCACTAGAGCGTTGTTTTACCATGTATCAGCATTATCCTTAATTTATGAGCATAAGTATGTGTGGATCAAAGTCATCCTTTTAAAATTCTGTTACATAACAGTAGTCATTAGTTTTGGAAAGAGAAAATGATTTCATTTCTTTGAAGTGAATAAATTACTTATAGAGCTTGAGAAAATGGAAGGAGCGATCTATATCTAAAATGAAAGAAAACAAAAAATGGTTCGAATGGCTCTGAGCACTATGGGACTTAACATCTGAGGTCATCAGTCCCCTAGAACTTAGAACTACTTAAACCTAACTAACCTAAGGACAACACACACATCCATTGCCGAGGCAGGATTCGAACCTGCCACCGAAGCAGTCGCGCGGTTGCGGACTGAAGCGCCTAGAACCGCTCGGCCACAATGGCCAGCGAAGGAAAACAGAAAAAAACGTGCAGTAGTACCCTTTACTTCGACTGAGCTGTATTTACGAAGAATATGTGTCATGTAATCATGAGAATTTGCGCAAATGTTCATTTTTACTATACATCTTGCATTTTAAGAACTAACAAACCTCCATGGACTGTTACAGATGTGAACATGCCCATTTGCAGAAGGTATTTTTATCTGTATATAGTTTTACTTTTGACTAACATATGTATAATATGTTGTATGTTCTCCACCATAACGACGGCATGGCGTGAGTGATAAACTCACAATGGAACACGATTAATAACGAAAAATCTTTTGAAGATCAAAAGATGAGAGAGTTTCACCTGTCGATACCGGTTGTCAGTAATAAATATTACTTAATGCGATCTTGGTTATAAAAGGCTCTTGCTTTGAAATGAGTCATAGTAGCTTTAGAAAAACTCACTCGAAATATCCAAAACCTGAAAATAAATTCTCCAGTAATAAACATGGAGGCTAGAAAAACCACAGCGTAGCACGTCGTCATCAAATTTTCCAGAAATATTTTAGGCTTTTGGATGATTCGGATTTTCGACATCAAATTTTTCGGTCAATTCCATGCAAGACCTCCACACTTCTTCGAAACTTTCATCAGTTAGAGTTAACTTCACAACATTGCTTTTCGGAAGTGTAGAAAGGAATTTTACAGAAAAGCATTAAAACTTTCAGCTGGCTCTAAAATCTTATAAAGAAGTGCAGTAGCAAAGATAAATTCGAAAGCACATAGAAAAATTAAGATACATTTAGCTTTAATACTGGCCCTGGATTTTCCGAGCACCAGCTCCTCAAAGAAAAAAAAAATAACTGTTAGGGATTCTGGAAAATAGTTTGCAACGAATCTATTCCGCATCACCACCTGGCAAGGCAAAAAGGCCGAAGAGCCACGTGATGGATAGACCCAGCACCTCGGGCTGCTTCCGGAGTCTCAGACGCTGCTAGTCGCTTAGGAGGACCCACTTACGAAATTGATTATCTCTTTTGCATCTGAAAGATAGCCTCTCACGATGGTCTCATTATGCACAGCCTCTCGGGTCACAAAGTTCAAAGACTGGGTCAAACACGAAAATACAAAACTCGTGGCTCAATTTTGATTTTTGCTCGAAACCCAGGAACAGCAGCAGTCATGTTTGCCGCTCTGTCGGTAGCAACACCTCTTCATGACTCGATATCAAAAGAAAACGAATGAAAACATCAACTGAAATTTTTCAACAATACGTCAGCTGTAACTGTATTTAGTACTATAGAAAAAAGATAATATTCATTAATTAGAAAATTATCACCATTGACACATCGAAACAAATCGAAATTTGCTCGTGTTGGCGTATATCACTAGTGTCATCGACTATTTTCGAAGTGTCCTGGGAATATTTTGCAAACTTTACCAAACCACGTAAGGTTTTGTTAGCCATAACAGAACCTGCTTCATTTGTTACGTTGTGTGAAAGCCACGTGCACTTTGTACGCGGGAGCCAGTTGGACAAATCAGAGTTATCTTCAGCAGTTAACTACAACAATAAATTTCATTAGAATTTTTTAAATGTGACCACGGATTGCTAACTCTTGCACCATGAAATAACGCAGTGAAGATAACACCCTCAGTAGAGCTACAGAGCTACTCTTGCAGGTTTCATTTTTCCCTCTTTACCTATAGACATTAAATACTGGACGTTCACACGTTTATCAACTGCACAGTTCCTACTACAGCAAAACATACGATATTTCTACTTTTCATGACAAGTAGACATTTCTAACGTTTTATTCCAAGAAGAGAGCCCGGCTTCAACGTATTATTTTTTTATTATACCTTTATCTTGTTTAATTTTCTTCTCATAAGACCCACTACAGGTAGCCATTTCCTTACGTGCAAAACTGTAGGGTAGGTAGGAACAAAGGTGCGCGCAGGGTAGACATCTGAATCCAGTAATTTTCCTACTTGTGGGTGTAGTGAGACAGCCCTGCATCTTCAGCTGACACCGTGTCTACGGATGTATGGTGGCAGGATCAGTCATGTTAGTGGTTTGCGCTTCGATGCTTTCGGGTATGAGGTGAGCTAGATTTTTTTTTTTTGAAGTTTCGATCTAAGTATCTAGCATGTAATTGAAAGCCATCTGTCTGCTCTAACAAAATCCCGTTACCAATGCCTCGTATGTAAGTACATAACCTAACTCACGCTTTACGCTTAGTTGTTAGTTTAACAAGTTACCATAACTGGCAGCTGATGCGAGAAGTTCATAAATCAGCGCCACGAGGAAAAGATCGTACGAGTTAACTGTGCGTACCCGTACGCATATCTTTGCCCGAAAAAAACAGCATTGAGTGTTTCAACAGAGTATTTTCTGAGACAGAGAAAACTTAATCGGCGGAGCACTGTACCAATCTGGATTCAATGTTCTATGGTCTAATGTTTAAACACTTCCGGCAGTTAGCACGTTAGTTTCCTGAAAGCAATGTGGAAAAAAATGGTTCAAATGGCTCTGAGCACTATGGGACTTAACTTCTGAGGTCATCAGTCCCCTAGAACTTAGAACTACTTAAACCTAACTAACCTAAGGACATCACACGCATCTATGCCCGAGGCAGGATTCGAACCTGCTACCGCAGCGGTCGCGCGGTTCCAGACTGTAGCGCCTAGAACCGCTCGGCCACTCCGGCCGGCTAAGCAATGGCTTAAACCACTCATCTAGTAAAGAAACGCAGGAGGCGGGGGAAGACTGGGCTCGCTCATTCATCGCTCGCCGCTATTTAAGTTTGAGGCAACCGTTCCATGGAATCTATAATGAAGACGAAACAGAAATACAAACTATACTGGGAAAACTAAAGAAACGTGTGACAAGAAATGGCCAAATAACAATAATACAATGTGTTTCCCTGTGTTGAAATGTTTTGTATTTAAATTAGTGATATGTCAGTGTTATGGTTCGATGTTTAACACGATCGCGATGATGGAGACAATGATGATGATGATGACTGTGATGGTTTTAATATAGTAAAACATTTTGTAAGTAAATAATGACAGTACCTGACAAATACTGTAATTCTCCTTTAGGCTGTGATAATTATAATTATTTTTTTGTGTGGAATTTTGCCCCATAACAGTACCATGTTAACCTCAAGCGTGAGGCAAATATCCCTTTTCTGCACTTGTAACATCTTGTTAACGATAACTTTAATACATGATAGAGCAATCTTATGGTATCGCGTAAAGTATGATCCCACGTGTTCACTGTCATGTAACCAGAAAAGAGAAAAGCAGAAAAGTGTTACGTGCACACCTTTGCCCCTGCATACCCGGACCCCTATGGTTGTCAGGACTGAACCAACCTGAGTGCCGTGACAAGGATATGTTTATGGTCGAGAGCGTCAAGAAAATGTTGTTCGCAACAAAAAATTTATTAATCAGAAGTACGGGATCGTCCTCCCACGGTCAGCAGAAGCGAGCACGCTTGCTGGCAGTTCTGGTGCGTCGCGGAAGGCCCGTGTGGCGACCAGTGTACCACGACCCAGTTGGTGGCAGTCAATATTTTGTGGCTTATTATGGAACTGGAAATGGTCAATGGCAGAATTCTGAGGCTAACTGGAACAGCAATAACAACAGTCGGAATTCAGCTGTGAGCAGTGATGAGCAACACCAAGGAACTGATAATAATAAAAATAACAATGAAATGATAATTAAATGGACACCCTAGCTGCAAACAGGCATTTCTAGCAAAGCTGCATGGTAATCCACGGTAACTTTTCTTTCGGGAACAGATAATACCGTCATATATAGTAAAAATAACAATAATGATAGTAAGTGGCATAAGCTACAGGAGGTGGCAGTTACATGCTCATACTGTCAAGATGACTGGCAACTCGACGCCCAACCACGGTATGTCGTGGCGGCAGATGGGCCGCGCTCCTCAAATACGGGTTCATCAAACACTGAGAACTAACACGCTTACTGTCGGATGGTCTGGGAAGGTAGGTTCGAACAACATGTAAATGTTGCGGAGATGTTTCGGGAACTCAAATGGGAATCCCTGGAGGGAAGGCGATGTTCTTTTCGAGAAACACTGTTCAGAAAATTTCGAGAATCGGCATTTGAAGCTGACTGCCGAACGACTCCACAGCCGCCAAAATACATGGCGGGTAAGGACCAGGACGATAAGAGAGGAGAAATTAAGGCTCATACGGAAGCGTACAGAGAGTCGTTTTTCCCTCGCTCTATGTGGGAGGGGAAAAGGAAGGCTCAAATGGATCAAACGGCTCTGTTGTGTACATAGTTCCGCGTAGTCAGCGCGTACACAACTTTCCCATAGAGCGCGCCCCGCTAAGCACAACAGCGTCGGCGCAGCGTTCGTCCGTATCCGCACTACGAGATGGCGCTGCCTTAGACACGGACCAAATGCTGCTTCCGCCGATCCACGTATTAATATGTAACGCAGCCAATCACATTGCTGCTAATGTAGAACCTTTTCTCCTCACGGTTCAGACTCGGGCACTGGACCTGAACGCGCGAGGTATTATAACGAGTGTATAGACATCCGATTAGTCAGTCTGCATTAGTCTATAGTCAAGTTTCAGCCTGCGCCTAGTAAGATTATGATATTCCTGTACATAGCTATGAAGATAAATGAATAGACACTTTGTCAAGTATCAGAGATATGTGAGAATAAGATTAACGTACCAAGACCAAAGGAACTTTGTCAATTGTAAACAGCATCCAGAATCAAGTTAAGTGAGGTTTATGATTGTTATTATTTTAATAAATGTGTGTGAAAATTAATCAAGTTCTGTTTAAAGTTGGTCACCGTCAATCTGCTACTCTAAGCATGCAAGTGGCTTTTCTATCATCTGACCTAACGGCAGAAGATAAACACGCCACGACAAGACCACGAGACATATTGCTGACAGTCGCCTACTTCGTTAGAGCGACAAGTCAAATAATCTGATGGTGTGTGTACCGAAGGTCTTACAGTACGCACACCACAGGCTCTGAGCCATCAGTCCCCTAGACTTAGAACTACTTAAACATTACTAACCTAAGGACATCACACACATCCATGCTCGAGGCAGGATTCGAACCTGCGACCGTAGCAGCAGTGCGGTTCCGGACTGAGCGCCTAGAACCGCTCTGCCACCGTGGCCAGCAAAAGGAAGGATAAGGGAAATGACAAGCAGTGGTACAGGGTACCCTCCGCCACGCACCGTACAGTGGCTTGCGGAGTATCTTCGTAGAAAGAGATGTAGATGAATGTAGGAAATACAATCCAAATGATGATACTGATGTGAGGGGAGAATTAGTAACTAATTTGTTTAACAGTAATGGGCAGGAGACATATCAACTGACATTTTGATTGATACAGGTGCTATGGTAAGTATTATGTCCAACAGTTTATACAATAAAATACGACAGACTAGAAAGGTACCCATGTATTCCATTCAGAGCTGTCGAATTCTGGACGCAATTGGAATTAAATTGCAGCATGTCAGGATCCAGGACAGGTAGAAGTAAGATTAGTAAATCGAATAATATAATGGCCTGCTTTATGACAAATGGACTTATAGCTGTGTTTTCGACCTAGACATTTTACTTGAGAAGGACGCAATAACTTGCTTCTCTGTAGGTAAATGCTAGTTGAACATCGATAGCCAAAGAACCACAAGAGACGCGTAAAGACAAAAGTGAGCCATGGTAAGTACTGCCAAGGGATAAAAGTTAAGTTAACTGAAACCAAGACAGCACCCTCCTGTAACACGTTTGTACAAGGTGGTCAAATTTAAGACATTAAAAGTGAATTTATGATTAAAGAAACTGAGTCTACCTCTACTGACTTGTCACAACATAACGAGTTACAAAAGTTGTTACTGATGTATATTCCTCTGGCAAAACCCTGGTGTCAGCCGGAACGAGCGAGGAGGAGAGTTCTCGGCGGCAGTTCGGGTCGTGAGTTGGGCCCTGGCAGTCGGCTGCAACGCGTCTGGAGCGCAGCCCGGGCCAGCCAGTCGCCGGCTTGCACCAGCAGTGAGCCCTGCGTGGACATCGCCCGCCCGACCGTTGCCGCCGCGCATCACTTAAGCCGGGCCTGACGTTGGTGGATTGTCGGTCGGTCGGTTCGTCCGAGGACATCTCCTTCTGGCGTGGTCGACTGGGCCGCTGGCGGTCTCTGCGTAGTGTCGGAGTCTGTCTGGAGCTGTCCGATCGGTACGTCCTAGGACGTGAAGGTTGAGTGGTTTTGAGCATTACGTTGTAGGTTCCGGCGTTGCTGTTGTAGAGGTTTTCCTGAGAGCAACAACGAGTGAAGTGTTTGAGATAGCCGCCGTCAGGCTGAATGGATCAAATTAATCTACCCACAGTAAAGTGCACCAGCGGAATTCTCTACCTTCTGGTCGTTAGTGTTCTGGTTACCTGCCCTGGCTGCTAACTTAGTTTTTAGGCAGTGTTTTTTTTCCTCACCTGTGTTGCTGCCCAACATGGTGTGTAGTTTTGGCAGCTCAGTTCACATACCCGTTTGTCTGGGGATAGTGATACTTGTAATTTGTTTGGGTGGGCCTTGAATTCTCGTGTACTCCGTCGTGGCATCCAAGCGGTCTGTCTGTCTGTCGGTCGGTCGGTCGGTCGGTGATTGTCCCTTGGTTAGATTCGCGCGAATTAAGTGTAGTTGGAGTCACCACCTGTCTCGCCTAAGTGAACGAGGGCAGACTGATCCACTGGAGGCTCCTGAGTGCCGTTCTCTTAATCATCCTTTTGGCAGTCTTAATGTTGTTGTAATTTAACTGTATTTTATATTTTTTATTTGGCAAGGTTGGTTATGGACCTTCAGCCCTGGAAACATGTTCTCAGAGTTTCCTTCAAGTCCAAACATTACCGCCTTCTGCTCTTGACGGGTTATTGTAATTTACTCTGAAAGATTTTACAAGTTATTGTGGGCCTTCCGCTGTTGATGTTGCAAAAAGGAAATTTTTGACATAATGTATTGTTTTACCGATTGTTGCAATATACAGGGTGATTCAAAAAGAATACCACAACTTTAAAAATGTGTATTTAATGAAAGAAACATAATACAACCTTCTGTTACACATCATTACAAAGAGTATTTAAAAAGGTTTTTTTTCACTCAAAAACAAGTTCAGAGAAGTTCATTATGGCCCCCTCCAGACACTCCAGCAATATCAACCCGATACTCCAACTCGTTCCACACTCTCTGTAGCATATCAGGCGTAACAGTTTGGATAGCTGCTGTTATTTCTCGTTTCAAATCATCAGTGGTGGCTGGGAGAGGTGGCTGAAACACCATATCCTTAACATACCCCCATAAGAAAAAATCGCAGGGGATAAGATCAGGGCTTCTTGGAGGCCAGTGATGAAGTGCTCTGTCACGGGCTGCCTGGCGGCCGATCCATCGCCTCGGGTAGTTGACGTTCAGGTAGTGCTTGAACCAATTTCAGACGATAAGGTTTCATAACTAACCTTTTTCGTAGGACTCTCCATACAGTTGATTGTGGAATTTGCAGCTCTCTGCTAGCTCTGTGAGTCGATTTTCCTGGGCTGCAAACAAATGCTTGCTGGATGCGTGCTACATTTTCATCACTCGTTCTCGGCCGTCCAGAACTTTTCCCTTTGCACAAACACCCATTCTCTGTAAACTGTTTATACCAACGTTTAATACACCACCTATCAGGAGGTTTAACACCATACTTCGTTCGAAATGCACGCTGAACAACTGTCGTCGATTCACTTCTGCCGTACTCAATAACACAAAAGGCTTTCTGTTGAGCGGTCGCCATCTTAGCATCAACTGACGCTGACGCCTAGCCAACAGCGCCTCAAGCGAACAAATGTACAACTAAATGAAACTTTATATCTCCCTTAATTCGCCGACAGATAGTGCTTAGCTCTGCCTTTTGTCGTTGCAGAGTTTTAAATTCCTAAAGTTGTGGTATTCTTTTTGAATCACCCTGTATATTTCTTTCATTTGCAGCCTTCAGCTGCTCCACATGCTGATCTCGTGTATGTATACGATTTATCTTATTCGTAAATTTAACTGTGTGTCACGTCTTTTCAAAATTGAACTTATTCTAAAGCATCTGTTTGGAGGCCTTCAGCCGCGAAGCAAATTAATTCTTTCAAAAGTGTATTTGTGAACTAAATGATAACAAATTACAATTGTGAAATGAATCTGACCGCAACTCCCTTGGCCCATTCCACAATCCTAATTACCTGTTAGCCTGACGTGATTTAGAGGGCGTATCACAGAAAAAACATATGCTGTTAGCAGAAAGGACTGTACAAAAATACTCAAAGGCAGGAGTGACAGCTCCTTTGCAAAAGCCCAAGTTTTTCAGGCATAAATTTAAATTTCTTGGTCATATCGTTAACTATACTGGAATAACAGGTGACTTTGATAAATGCCATCAGAAATTATCCATATCCAAGTACTAAGAGGCAGCTTAAAGCATTTTTTCGTCGATTTATTACTGATCAGCTTTTGAACAGTTGGAATTAATAATTATGAGAATGATTTTAATGCAATGGAAAAGCTTTACTAAATTTTGGATTCTGCATCGACCTGATACGAATAACGATTTCTGTTTAGTTACTGTTGCATCTTTCTCTGGATTAGGAGCTTGCCTACTTCAGGTTCATGAGGAAGAACAAAAATGAGGAGCACAAGTCATATGTTTAGGTTGTTACACGTTACCTCTGTTAATGAGTAAGAAGCTTTAGCTGCATTCGAGGCTTTCAGAAAATTCAACTATTAGATATACGGAAAGAAAATTACAATCTATTGTGACCGTCAGGCACAGAGTTTTCTCATGTCTTGCAAGTTACTACAACTCCAGTTAGCATGCTGGATTTTGTTTCTTCAAGAGTACAATTTTGAACTCGTTTTTATATCTGGAAGAGATGACATTGTAGCAGATGCTATAAATTCTCTCTGATGAGCACTTATATTGAGTGAGTGTCTCTATGTTTCCCACACCACCTTAGGCTGAGCTTTTACTAAAACTTAGTCTTTCACTTTATATGTTTTTATTCTTCCTAGTCGATTGTCAAAACAGATTTCTCTTTTCTTTGCCTTGTCCATTATATTGAGTAAGGCTTATTGTACTTTATTTTGTAGATACATTCTGTCAATTGCTACTTTAGGGATTAGTCGAATCCAGTCATTCTGTATCTGTTTTCCAAACATCAGTTTGTACGGAGTGCACTCTGTCGTATTGTGTCTTATTGTTCACAATTTCTTGAAAATCGTCAACATAATAGATCTCTTTAGTTTGCTCGTTGTGGGAATATGTTCTCATGAACCGCTTTAATTCACGAATGATTCGTTCCACAGGATTTGCAGAAGGGTAGTATCCTGATGTTAGAATTTGTTTTATGCCACAGCTGCTTAGTGATTGCCTCCAATGAAATCCAGTGAACGTTGACCCATTGTCAGAAGGAATATCCTCTGGTTTGCGTACATTGACTATATAATCTTTGACCGGTTTCTTAGCTATGGATGCACCAGTAGCTGATTTTAAAGGATAAAGTCTGACAGATTTGGTGAATATATCGAGAAAAGCTACAATATATTTGTATCCTCCTCTTGATGACAGTAGAGGGCCACAGACATCGACCGAAATGATCGTCAGTGGTTTAGTAGGTATAATAGAAAGTAGGAAGTCCATCACACAAAAATTTCCTGGTTTGGCTAGCTGACAAATTTTACATTTCCTTAACTGTAGGTGCACTTTCCTGTGAATATTTGGGAAGTAGCAATATGCTTGAATCTTCTGAGCACATTTTAATACTCCAAAATGTCTTCAAGTGATGTGTGTGTGCTAAATTAATTCATCCTCATTCTTCTCAGGAATAGAAACCTTCCAATTATCTGAATAAAGATGCCCTTTGAAAAATAAGACGTCGTCCTCAACTTTGTACAATCGCTTCAGACCTTCGTTTCTGGGTTTCCCTAAAGCTTCTTTTAATGAAAGACAACGAGGATCTTCATTTTGTAGTTTTCCCATGTTCTTACACATTTTAAGAAAATGTTTCCTATACATTTTATCAGTCATTAACAGAACTTTGAATTCGGAGGGATGGCCTGTGATGTTGATTGTTGACAAGTCACCGTCTGGCATACTTGACAGTGCATCGGCGATGAAATTGTCCTGTCTACGGCCAATGCTTCGTTTTCGGTAGTCGTATACATTCTTTCACAAGCAATTAAGAGTCTGCTAGCTTAAGCTGTTGGACAGAAAGTTGGTTTTCCATCTATCGTTTTTACTTGGAAGTGGCAGGAACCGATTCCAATTTCCGAAGCAGCCGCCATTAAACCGAATTCTTGGCTCATATCTGGATGATATAATATTTGTGAGTTAACTAAGGCATGTTTTATTGTTTCAAATACATTCTGGCATTGTCGCGTTCACACCCACGGAGTAATTTTGCGCAACAAACTGTACAACGGTTCTGCATTAATAGACTGATACTAAATGAAACGCCTGAAAAAAGAGGCAGCTCAAAAGAATCCCTTTAATTGCTTTTTAGTTGCTGGAACTGCAAAGCTTTTGATTGCCCTTAATATCCCGGAGTCCGGTAACAATCCCTTTTCATTTATAAGATGACCCAGAAATTTAATTTTATCCCTAGCAAAATGGGACTTCCGCAGATTTCCAGTTATGCCTGCTTCTTTGAAACGTTCCATCACTCTCCTCATTGCTCTGGATTTCACTAGACCCATGAATGTCGGAAGTTGCAACAGTTTGTGTAGACGGCGTGAGAGCAGTAGTTACTGCTGGTTGCCCAGCCGTAATCGACATTTCACTAACCATGCCTGTACGAAATTCCGTGCCACTACTCAACGATATATTTACATTAATCAATTGATTTTGTGCCATCGTGATGTTGTGTGCTTGCTTATTGTCTTTGAACATAGACCTAGTTATCACCATGGAAATAAGCAACAGACGGTTTCACTACTAAATACGTCCCACAAGAGTTAATTTTAATTTCTACACATGCAAAATATGTTAATGTCCCGATGCTGTTAATGCACAGTTTACAATGTAACAAAACACAGTACACAGATAACACACAAAATACTGTCTTAAGATATCTACTGAAACAGTGAAATTCTAGTAAAAGTAATACAGAAACTACTCATTTATGCATTAAAATCAATAAGCAAAAGGTCATTATAATGCATAAATGCTCAACTAACGTAGTAATTAAAATGTCTGGCCTTTTTGAAGTTTCAGCCATGCTGCTAGGACGGCGTAGACGTTCTCCTCACAAGATACTCCCGCACGTTCAGTTAGCATGAAACATACACGGAACCATATTGCAGTTACACCTTCTGGCTATACGCACATGTACAAAGATGAAACATTAATTACTTAATTAACAAGATAACTAATTTCACATAAAACTAGAACTATGTCTGGCACAAAGTATGTTACAGGTATCCGTGACCAGAAATATGTTTGACACTGCCATGTCTGACTGTCACCATTAAAGTGCTATTAAAGTGTTGTTGCAGCAGGGCCGAGTCCTGCCTAACGGTATACATTTATAAAGTCTCTCTGATGAGCACTTATATTGAGTGAGTGTCTCTCTATATGTTTCCCACACCACCTTGTGTTTGTCTTTATATATATGAGTGACTGTGTGTGTTCTGTTGTGTTGAATACCTACACCATTGGTTTGATACAAGGCGATGTGTGAAACTGCTTTCACACTACACGTTGCAGCTATCTGCTCCAGCTGCTGCAGACGCTGTATTGAAGCTGAAAGTGTTAATCAAAATTGCGAGGAAATATTTGTCTAGGCTCTGTTGCATAGCAATCAGATTTGCTTTCAGTTCTTAGAAATGTCCAACATTGGTGGATTTAAATGATCCGTGAAATTACTCCTTTTCCAAAGAAAGCATCGAAGTATTTAATTAGAACTGAACGCTCCCGTCGGAAATGTTCTCGAGCTGGTGTCCATTAATAGATTGTAACTGAAGTATACGTCAATTGTGGAATAAACACGTACCTTCTTAAAATGAACCATCTTTTATTCACTTTTGTGTCAATGAAATTCGTCTCGTAACATTAATTATCTGTTCACTGGCTAATAAACAGATATATATAATACAATTTCCTTCAAAATCTCTCAATGCTGTCGAATTCTACTTCACAAGAATGCAAATTCCTAATCAAAGACTTCCTACACTAAGAATAATTATCTGAGCGCTAAATGCACAGAGTAATAACGAATGTCTTTGTCTCTCTCTCTGGCGCCATCACGTGAAGTCACGCTGCTTTCTCTCATATTGCATGATACATCATAATGGACTGTTAAGATTACCACAAGATTTGTCTGAACATAAGAAGCTAATTGAACAAAGAACTGATTACAGCGTACTCTCAATGCAAGATAGTTATTATTGTTAGTATCACTTAGAAATGTGAAAGATCATGGTTGAGTTACAGTATGCAGACCATCTTTGGCACAAGATGAAAACATTGATTTTACAGAATCCATTAGACATATCGAATCAGTACAGGAGACTCAGTGACCTCCTATTCTACAGACGAAATCTTAATCGATAATTGACGTATTTGCATTCCTAGCGCTTATGAAGATACATTAATCTGGTATATATATAACGCTTGGGGTTATTATGAGACATATAATTGTGTACAGAAATTTGACTTATACTGTCATTGTTTCAACATGAGAAAGGAACACAACATCTACTAAAATCCTGTTTTGTTTGTCAAAATTCCAAACACACTAATCAGGTCATGGAGAATTGCATCCCATTTAATCAACACAATCACTTCATTTAGTCTGTGTAGAAGTTCATGGTCCTCTCCCCTCTGCAAGAGGTGGAGTTAAATATGTCGTTGTCGATATGATACTAAATATTAAAGTATACCCTTCAAAATCAACAGCAACACTTCCAATTGTCAAGAAAATAGTAAACAGTTACGTCTCAACTGTTTTAAAACCTGCCGCACTGATGTCCAACAACACATCTAACTTTGCTAGTCACACTTGGAAAACATGTTTCTGTTAACATGGCATTAAACAGATGTTAAACTCGTTGTTTCATGTTGAAGGATATCCATGCAAATGTATATTTAGAGAGTCCAATAGACTCATTCAAACATATGCACGCACTCATCAAACGAGATGGGTCGAGTTCTTGGAACTTTTTGAATGGGTGGTAAAACATCTTCCTTTGTGTAACACACAATTTGCTGCAGCTGCTTTGATAAGTAAACTGACAGAGCAGAATGAATGGATAGACCCACTGCCAAGAACATGCAGAAAAGATTGTTTCTGGGAGGAAAAGGTAAGGAAATGATTAATTTCACTCACACAACAGATATGCTTATGTTAATTAACTATGATAGGAAGTTATGACAAGTAAAAGCTTATCAAGGGATAGGAGACTACATTCTTTTAATAAAACACCAGATGTCATCGCTTCTTTTATATGTTGGTCCTTGTAGGACTATGAGAAAACCTCATTCTGGAAGCTACCTTCTGACTTATTCTACAAGTGATAACATACAGAAATTATACTGCCATCAGGATTTATAGCAAAATTTTCATAAGTAATGGGTCTTAATTCTTGTGCATATCAATTCATATTTAAGAGTAACTATGAAGTTGGTTTGTATCCAGTTAAGCCATGATATCTACAGAAGTCATGAGCCAAATAGAAAGGAGAGCCTTAACGAAGTTAAGGAAGGGTACTATTATCTTAATGATGCTAATATATAGATACTCCCACCAAGAGGAGGCCTAAGAACATATATTTATGAACTCATGTTGAAACTATGTAAGTATTAGAATAAGAAGCTGAACAAGCCTTCAGTGAGTACTATACTTTGATTTCTCATGATCTATGGCTATGAGGATAAATTCTGCTCAGCTTTCAGTGTTTGCTTGATTAAATTTCTTGTTTTAGTCGCATTCTGTTTTGAGTTTGAATGACACTCTGTACAGAGACTGTGATAGACAATTTTGTCCTATCCTTTCTTCTTCAAAGAGCTGCTGTGATAGTGAATACGGTAGTTGATGGCGACACACTTTGTGAAGCTTGATGGTACAGCTGAAGTAGTACAAAGACGGAACATGCCAACATGGACAACAAACTGACATTTTGGTGTATCCCTGGGCTTATGATGTGATGTACTTAGTGACTCGTCATTTACTTTTGTTGTCGTGCAGAAATGACAGGGGCTGGACTCGATGAGAGCTGCGGCTCATTTCAAATAAGTGACAAACACTCTCTAAGGGATTCCACACAGTCATTGTGCACGAGGCAAGGGTGTATTGGCGTGAGTTAATCGCTCTGCTAAATGAGACACAGTGCCTTTACTTGGCTCACCACAATTATTGATGTGAAACATGAATCAAACCGTACTAGGATATTTAGCAAGGACATTCTCATTGTGCAAGTTAAGCCATTACTGAAATTCCAATCTAGAGTGAATGAACTCACATGTAGGCAGTGTAATAATACAAACCTAAAAAGTCATGCTCTAATCACAGTGAATTCAGTTATCTCCCACACTTTATACGGACCCAATATGTAGATAGTAAATGCATAGATGGTAGTATGTATCAAGTTCTGTTCTATAAGAAATGTCATCTATGTATTTGAACTGACCCTTTCGTAGTCTGTCCTGTACAGATCATGCTCTACATGACAGTAAACCTGTGGTGTACCTGTTTCATGCACGTCAGAACTGATGAGCTGACTGAGGTGACTTCGAGATGTTGGATGAAATGAGTCGACGGTTCCTGCTTATTCTTCCAGCCAATGTCTTTCAATCCAGAGGCTGGATAATAAGACAGACTATAATACAGCCAAGGGACTTCGCCTGAGCCAGTTCTTTGGCACCAACTCTCTTGGTCATCATCAGCTGCAACATGGAACTGATCCTGAGAATCTCCGTCTCATAAAACAGAACATTTGTGAACTACACACTCACAAGAAAACATAATTACCAAAGACATACGTTGAGCATTCTCAACTGCAAAGTGCAGTGAACGATACCACAACGTGACCATAAAATGTTTTAAATGTCAATTATGAGCAGTGATACATACGTTCTTTCATGTCCTTTGTTTATAAAACTTTATTTGAAAGGTGGACAATAAGACACCAAGCGACTCCAAATAACTAGCTAGATTAGAGAGTAACATTATGTTATGTAACTACATTGAAACTTAGACTTTGATGTCTTACTATTACCCAATATTTGGTGAATAATATGTGTATTACAATTAGATGTACTTGGAATGACGTAACTACTATGTATTTTTTTCTATGCCACATGAAACAACGCCCTAAATGGTATATCTGAGTAGCTACTGCTAGGCGTTGCAACCCTTGTGACAGCCATTCAAACTGACGATGTAGCTTCCTTTCTGTCCTCTACATTTGTCTTTCTCTCCTCTGTTTTCTTAAAACTAAGATGTCCACATTTCTAATGAGCTAATGTATATCACCATCTTGCGTCACTAATTATCGGTATAACTGCATCCTACGTTTCAGCTATCTATTTCCACAGTGAAGCATACGTCCGGTGATGTTGACGATAGTGCACCATTCGTGTGATACTACATGCTTAATTACATCACTTTAGAACTAGCAGTCTGATTTCCTTTAAGTACGAAGTGCGATTATTCTTGATGTATACTGCGACGAATTTCGTCACACTGTACTACATTTTCACAAGGTCACTCATCACACAACGTATCGCCATGGAAGAGCGATCTCCGGGCCTGACTTCATCAAAATAAGACCAAAAAATATGTAACACTTGCAGAGCTAGCTACAGTACTAACTTTATTAAAAACATATTTCAACTCAAACTTAATTATGCTTATTTCCATTACCACCACAACAGTTGTAATATAGCCCATGAAAGAACAGTTAATATTTTGTTAGAACTTTGCAAAGATTAACAAGGGCTGTATTGCAAAATACACTTTTCGATATGATCGATATGTGCTGGAAAATAAAATAACACCTGACTCCTGAACGATAGCTAAAGTAGTACCGCTCGTAAGAAAGGTGACCGTAATGACTGTGAAAAATACAGGGTAATAAGTCTTTCTGGTAAGTGTTAGAAGCTATGAACTAATTATCAAAAATTGTCTTAAAAATGGCCAACTTTCTACTATTGCAGAAGCGGCATGGGTTAAGAAGGAAGGCTCTTGTAGCGACAATATTACTGTACTAAGAGAACTCACTGGAAAAAGGAGTAAACCTGATACTGAGGCCGTCTTGAAGTCATATTCTTTGAGAATTCTTTTGCCACCCTCAGTCGACATTTTTGTGCAGTATTTTAGAAAGACTAGGGTAAGCTAATTGCTTAATACAGATTATTAAAAGCCTGCATCATGAAACAAAAATCATCACAAACACCGGTGTATAGATGACCTGAACCGCAATGGTTAACACAGGTCTGAAACAAGGAGGTGACTTATCGTCCACACATTTCAATGAGATGTTAGAAAATGCAAATCAATAGTCACTGGAGGCGTTAAAATAAATAGTCAGAAGTGGATAATCACAATACGTAAAGGTATCCTGCTACTTATCCGGGAAAATTCAAATAATTCGCTTATGCCTGCTTGTTTTATGTTTAATACGTCGAGCAATTTAAAAAAAATCATATTTAGCAAGGTTTGTAGCATGTATATACGAGTACCATATTGAAAAGACTCACATGCTGCAGTCATAGTCAGCACAGTCCTATGTATGAAATTAAAGAAATGGCTACATAGCTTGCTTGTTGAAAGAGTTACTGTTACATTATCGTCACAGTGGACATAGACCCACTGCTGGAAGTCCATTATCATACAACCTATGTAACGTATCAAGTTCACTCTTGCCAGTTGTAGTGCAGATAACATACGAGATACCGCTAAAATTACGGTGTTAGCGTCTAGTTACATGTTTACCAAATACTGCAGGTGTTTCTTTTTAAACATATCCCCTCTAAGGAACGTATTTAGGGTATGTATATTCCAGTATTACGTTAAATACATGAAATACGTCGCACAGATAACATTGCTAAATAATTTACAATAGAAAGAAATTGAAAAATCGAGAAATTAAAGAAATTCGTGATAATATGTTTGTTGCTTTATCATCGCAGTATTAAAACGCTTAAAGTCTACTCCGCACAACCTACGCAGCATATCAAGTCCCTTTTGCCATTGAAGAATCACACTATGTAAATGCACATTAAAAATAACCAGCCCTACAGCAGATTATGTAACAAATTGTATACAAACAATGGAACTGAATCTCCTTGTAGCCTCACACATTACCTCACACACAGGACTACTGCTGATGTAACATGGGAAGGAAGGGTGTTTGGAAGTTATTTGTAAAAAATAATTGCGCTTTTTACTACAGAACATTTAGGATCAAATCAGTAGCAGCAGCCACAGCCGGAATCACAGTGGTCAGGCCGCCCCAGCTGCCTTGTAGCCCAGCCTCCACCACAAGGCCTGTAACACCGTTGTCGCGACACGCTACTGCTGTCATATGTATCACGAGATTACTCACCCCACGATTTTTCTGTGTCTTGCTAACATGCACGTCAATAATCCTCTGGTTAAGACAATTCTTATTTATTTGATGACCATTAAACGTACTGTTTGCATAATGCACATGCACAAACTTACACCCCTTTACTGCCTCTATCATTAAACGCCAGTACTCGTACCATTCATGAGTGATTCTTGGGAAGAATGATATCTGTAATTCCTCGGATTTTTTAATTAATATTTTTTGCCTCATTCGTTTCTGGATGGAGACAATTCAATGAATTATAGTAACGAATATAAAAAAATTTCATACAAACTCTCGGAACTTGAGCATGGCCTTTTTTTGTTAAAAATGTGTTTCAACAGTGTTTCTTTTCTCTGTGGTAAATCGGACTTCGTGAAAAAAAAAACATCACTCGAAGACAACGGGCCGCGCATTGTGGCCACTCGGTTTGAGGCGTCATGTCACGGATTGCGCGGCCCCTCCCGCCGGAGGTTCGAGTCCTGCCTCGGGCATGGGTGTGTGTGTGTGTGTGTGTTCTTACCATAAGTTAGCGTTGTGTGTAAGTCTAGGGACCGATGACCTCAGCAGTTTGGTCCTTTAGGAATTCGCACACATTTGAACTTTTGAAGACTACGGTGGATCGACCTGGACGGCTTTTTGCTTAGAAGTACGGAACCTTTTGCCATGCCAAGTCACCTAACAATCTTACAATGACTAAAGATACAAAATAAAACATACATAGGTTAGTAATACCAGTATATTCTGAAATAGAAACACAATTTAAACTACAACACTTACTTTATGTAATTACGAGTGCCGTTTAGTTGCAACTCGTGAATAAATAAAATAATGTAGTATTAATGGAGGTGTGCCATAATACGTCCTATCTGGACAAGAGCTAAAAAACAAAAGGTGACTCTTCTTTCACCAATAATATGACGATAAAAATCTTCAAATATTTCCAGCCGGCCGGCTGAGGTGGCCGAGCGGTTCTAGGCGCTACAGTCTGGAACCGCGCGACCGCTACGGTTGCAGGTTCGAATCCTGCTTCGGGCATGGATGTGTGTGATGTCCTTAGTTAGGTTTAAGTAGTTCTAAGTTCTAGGGGACTGATGACCTCAGAAGTTAAGTCCCATAGCGCCCACAGCCATTTGAACCTTTTTTTTTATTTCCAGCAGCTGCATACAATTTTTTGTATAGCCGTGGACTATACCTATGGCTCAAATTATTTCTTTATTTCATTTTTTATAATTACGCTTCCTTTTAATAAAGGCTCAGCATGCAAATGTGCCTTTAAAATTTCCTGGTCAGTCGGTTGTTGCCAGTAGCCTAATTGTACAGTAATTGATCTCTTCGTGTATGTATATGCAATAGAATCTAACAGCCTGGTGTTGAATGAAATGTTAACGAAATTCCTGCAAATTGCAAAAATCATGCTGATGTCTATTAACTTCACAGATCATATGAATTCCTTGACAAACAAACAGGACATTCAATCCCTCAGGTACGAGTATGCATCCAAGAACTTCTGTTAAAGTACGTATTTGAGGTATCATCATCCTGTTGCTAATTCCGATTTAAGTCCTCTATATACTACTTTTCTTGATGCTCTATAAATTAGATTAACACCAAACGGACTGTGTCATATGGCGTAGGCAGCACCTAACACATAGAAAACACCACGGATCGTACATAAAAAACGCACTTCAGCATTAGAATCATTTCCCGAAACCGAGTCAGATATGTAATCATAGGTACTGGAACCGAATTCGTAAAAACGAACCAATCGAACTATGCTCTACTCATTGAATCTCCCCTCTTGACTGTATTGTTGGCCTACTAGACCATCCAGGGACAGCACCAGGGCTCCCACGCTGGGGGAGCAAGCCTCCACTTTGCGTATCCTAGCCAATCAGCGACTCCTGGTCTCTCTTGGCTGAGAGAAAGAGATTTTAGACTAGAGGGGGGGGGGGGGGAATCGTTCTCACGGTAAGCATGGCCATGTTTTGGTAAAAAACGTCTACCTGGATGGGACAGTAGTCCCTCATTTACAAAGGGATGTAATCTTTCCAGGCTGACCATTGCCAATTTCTGAAACAAGGCCGTTAAGCTTCCCAGACAACCGTTCCCATGAAATATATATATGTTTTTGCCACTCGCTAAGAGAACCTGACGACTTCTTGGCGTCAGGGGAGTTACAGCATTGCCTCCACTAATCGCATGCAACAGACTCTCTGTCTATATCGTACCAGCTTCTAACATGAGAATGCACAGGGTTTTATGACCCTCCCACACTCCACAAACGCTCGGTTTATAACAGTCCTTCTGTTAAATGGATTCCTCCAACCACTTTCAACCAACTGGCTGCCTTCACAACAGGTGGCCCAGGTGAAGTGTTTTGTGAAGCAGCGCCCTCCTGTGGAAGGAGGAGTGTGCTACGGCGAGAAGTCCCTCTGTAGGCAGAGTCCACTGAATGCTGGTTCCCAGAATCAGTCACACAGTGTGATCGCTGCACTCAGAATTTATGGGCCCCCCAGTCTATCTCTGTCTCCCTATTCTCTGTCACCTCCACCACGGCTCCTCAGGTACAAGTTCTCTACAGTTATAAGAATATTCTGCCCACAGTTTCCTCGAGTGAAACAGTCATAAACCACACATATGCAATGTAGTACTGCGGAAAACCGAGATCATGATCTAAATTGTGAACATTAATTTGGCTGACAGTGTTGTTAAAGTGAGAAAGTGGCCTGTCACCTCCCAACCTTAACCATCGAAATGAGTGATGTTTTTATACATTTAAGAGAGCTTTCCACCAAGGTTAACAGACTGGAGAACATAACTACATTACTGTTTCCTTGACAGTCTCCCTCATGCAGAAGTCGTTACATCGCAGTCTGATTGTAATCGACTGTTATTTGTTTTCTAGACAGCTACTATGATTATTATGTGAAATTTAGCACAGCATTCACTGGCTACATAATGAGCTCCAGAGTGATTCGCGTATTTTTCTAAGTATGAAAATTGTTATAGGCATTATGATGTGAATGCATGATGTGAGACTGAGGGCTCTCCTCGTATTAAAATGCTTTGTGAGGGCTGTAAAAATGGAGAAATGAAATTTTTTTTTCAGATGCATGTATGTTCCTTTCTCTTAAAAATACTCCCAAAAATCCACAGTCACTGTAGCTTAGGAAGTTGATGAGATCGGCAACGAACCTACTCTATTTTTGTAGAAACATCCGTTTAAGAAGCAAATGCCTTACTCACTCAGTTACAATGGCTGCATATCTTCATAAATTTTAAACTTACATTTAAATAACTGTTTGATGTAGGTGAAATAAGTCAGTTTAGTACACAATATAGTTTGATTACATATACATGTGTATATACATCATTAACTGCAATAATTAAAAAAATTTAGTTATTCTTTTATTTTCTATATCTTTCTCACTGCAGTATTTCCCAAATAAGTGTTCCTTATCCTCATTTAAATCACCTTGTATCACATTTGAATCGGTAGTACTGAGCACATACTCAGGTATTCTGCTGACATGGATTTAATACTTATGACAGTAACAGCAGCACACTCTGGAAATGAAAGAGTGCATGAAATTTTTAGAGCGATCCAAATCATCTCCAGATAGCTCATAAAATCATTGAACTGACGTTAAGAAATAGTTTGAATCAGCCCGTCTGTTGGAATCAATAATGCATTGCCTAGGCCATGCAAGTTGACAACACTTGAATGGTATAAACAGATCCAAGATTCTGCAGATAACTTCATCATTGTATCTCTGTACATGTGAGAGATTGATGCATCTCTGCAAAACACACGGATGTCGACAACAGTTTGAGACTGGTTGTACTCAGTGTTCATCACGCCACGTTGATAGTTCCGCTCGGACCATGTGTGCCGCACCTTGGTACCATGTTGAACATACTCGGTTTCAATTATTATGTAACAGTCACTATCCAATGCTAAGCCATCATTTACATATGCCGATCTGCTGCCAGTCATGCGATAAGTATTGGTGATCAATAGTATGCTGTCGGCCGGAGTGGCAGAGCGGTTCTAGGCGCTACAGTCTGGAACCACGCGACCGCTACGGTCTCAGGTTCGAATCCTGCCTCGGGCATGGGCGTGTGTGATGTCCTTAGGTTAGTTCCGTTTAAGCTGTTCTAAGTTCTAGGGGACTGATGACCTTAGAAGTTAAGTCCCATAGTGCTCAGAGCCATTTGAACCATTTTTTGAATAGTATGCTGGAACCACTTAAATGCAGCTCGGCAGGTTGTGGAAGTGGTGGAAACTCGAAGCTTGCAAACAGCTGTGTGTCCTACTCCAAGGTATCAGGTAACCCATCTGTGTGTTGCGGCTCGATGAAGTCTGGAAGCAACTGGGTGTCCTGCTCTGATAACTCAGGTAGTGTCGATTTCAGTCCCAAGGCAGCAGGTTGCTCTTACTCTGAGCAAAATAAAACAAAAGGAAGCAGATTACCACCAAAAGCGCTAAGGCAAATTAATTTCAAACACAACAGAGTTTAACATGTTCCTCTCTGTCACATCTGAATGGTCCACAAATCTGGATTCGATTCGACCACCCGGCGAATGGAAACCCACACGGAGGTCCCTTTCAAATTCTGTAAGGTGCTGACAACGCAGTATCACGTGAGCAGGCTGCACATCCGTGTCCTTCACAGCAATCACTCAACATCTGACACTGTTAACGGCCAGGCGGCTGTGGCCGAGCGGTTCTAGGCGCTTCAGTCCGGAACAGCACTGCTGCTGCGGTCACAGTTTCGAATCCTGCCTCGGGTATGGATGTGTGTGATGTCCTTAGGTTAGTTAGGTTTAAGTAGTTCTAAGTCTAGGGGACTGATGACCTCAGATGTAAGTACAATAGTGCTCAGAGCCATCTGAACCACTGTTAACGCCCCTTTCATACCGTACCAGGCCCAGTAACAACACTAAACACAAACAACACAGGTGCAGTGTGGTGACCATTCTGTCACAGAGAATTGCAACTCTTAACCGTTTGCGTACCTGCCAATGATGTGTACATGTATTATGTTACGATAACATCCGACTATGTCTTCTGGTTGGTTCGCTTTTTTGTCAGGCAATATGACCCGTAATCTTATCCCTCTAACACAATTGAAAAAACATCTGAACCAATTCCAATGAGTCATCCCAAATTATATCACACATAAATGTTCAAAATATCCAGATGAAGCGTATTATGACTTCCATTTTTCTTTCATCTCCTTCTTGTTCTTCTACTTCTTCCTCTCCTCCTCCTCCTCCTCCTCCTCCTCCTCCTCATCCACCTTAACATTCCATGTTCTATATTAAATACAAATAAAGTCACTGAAGTTAACGATACGACGACCATTTTTTTAAATCATCACGTTTGCTTTTAACAAGAAAGTTGTACAGATTCCCACTCTGCTTATTTTCACACTTCGAGCAACGCCTTAATTTTCATTCCAGGGTTAACATGATTGTAGGATATATCTTTGAAATTACATTTACGCTCTTTGATAATTGCATCAGTATACTCTGTAAATAAGTGACATGGAATTTTGTTGTAATTTTTTCTATAAGTAATGGATTGGGGGTAAGAAATGAAAGAGGAAGCCGTATGTTTGAATTTTGCACAGAGCATAACTTAATCATAGCTAACACTTGGTTCAAGAATCATAAAAGAAGGTTGTATACATGGAAGAATCCTGGAGATACTAAAAGGTATCAGATAAATTATATAATGGTACGACTGAGATTTAGAAACCAGGTTTTAAATTGTAAGACATTTCCAGGGGCACATGTGGACTCTGACCACAATCTATTGGTTATGAACTGTACATTAAAACTGAAGAAACTTCAAAAAGGTGGGAATTTAAGGAGATGGGACCTGGATAAACTGAAAGAACCAGAAGTTGTACAGAGTTTCAGGGAGAGCATAAGGGAACAATTGACAGGAATGGGGGAAGAAATACAGTAGAAGAAGAATGGGTAGCTTTGAGGGATGAAGTAGTGAAGGCAGCAGAGGATCAAGTGGGTAAAAAGACGAGGGCTAGCAGAAATCCTTGGGTGACAGAAGAAATATTGAATTTAATTGATGAAAGGAGAAAATATAAAAATGCAGTAAATGAAGCAGGCAAAAAGGAATACAAACGTCTCAAACGACAGGAAGTGCAAAATGGCTAAGCAGGGATGGCTAGAGGACAAATGTAAGGATGTAGAGGCTTATCTCACTAGGGGTAAGATAGATACTGCCTACAGGAAAATTAAAGAGACCTTTGGAGAAAAGAGAATCACTTGTATGAATATCTAGAGCTCAGATGGAAAACCCAGTTCTAAGCAAAGAAGGGAAAGCAGAAAGGTGGAAGGAGTATATAGAGGGTCTATACAAGGGCGATGTACTTGGGGACAATATTATAGAAATGGAGGAGAATGTAGATGAAGATGAAATGGGATATACGATACTGCGTGAACAGTTTGACAGAGCACTGAAAGACCTGAGCCGAAACAAGGCCCCGGCAGTAGACAACATTCCATTAAAACTACTGACGGCCTTGGGAGAGCCAGTCCTGACAAAACTCTACCCTCTGGTAAGCAAGATGTATGAGACAGGCGAAGTACCCTCAGACTTCAAGAAGAATATAATAATTCCAATCCCAAAGAAAGCAGGTGTTGGCAGATGTGAATATTACCGAACTATCAGTTTAATAAGTCACAGCTGCAAAATACTAACGCGAATTCTTTACAGACGAATGGAAAAACTGGTAGAAGCCGACCTCGGGGAAGATCAGTTTGGATTCCGTAGAAATATTGGAACACGTGAGGCAATACTGACCTTACGACTTAACTTAGAAGAAAGATTAAGGAAAGGCAAACCTACGTTTCTAGCATTTGTAGACTTAGAGAAAGCATTTGACAATGTTGTCTGGAATACACTCTTTCCAATTCTAAAGGTGGCAGGGGTAAAATACAGGGAGCGAAAGGCTATTTACAATTTGTACAGAAAGCAGATGGCAGTTATAAGAAGCGAGGTGCATGAAAGGGAAACAGTGGTTGGGAAGGGAGTGAGACAGGTTAGTAGCCTCTCCCCAATGTTATTCAATCTGTATATTGAGCAAGCAGTAAAGGAAACAAAAGAAAAATTTGGAGTAGGTATTAAAATCCATGGGGAAGAAATAAAAACTTTGAGGTTCGCCGGTGACATTGTAATCCTGTTAGAGATAACAAAGGACTTGGAAGAGCAGTTGAACGGAATGGACAATGTCTTGAAAGGAGGATATAAGATGAACATCAACAAAAGCAAACCGATGATAATGGAATGTAGTCGAATTAAGTTGGGTGATGCTGAGGGAATTAGATTAGGAAATGAGACACTTAAAGTAGTAAAGGAGTTTTGCTATTTGGGGAGCAAAATAACTGATGATGGTCAAAGTAGAGAAGATATAAAATGTAGACTGGCAATGGCAAGGAAAGCGTTTCTGAAGAAGAGAAATTTGTTAACATCGACTATAGATTTAAGTGTCAGGAAGTCGTTTCTGAAAGTATTTGTATGGAGTGTAGCCATGTATGGAAGTGAAACATGGACAATAAATAGTTTCGACAGGAAGAAGAATAGAAGATTTCGAAATGTGGTGCTACAGAAGAATGCTGAAGATTAGATGGGTAGATCACATAACTAATGATGAAGTATTGAATAGAATTGGGGAGAAGAGGAGTTTGTGGCACAACTTGACAAGAAGAAGTTACCGGTTGGTAGGACATGTTCTGGGGCATCAAGGGATCACAAATTTAGCATTGGAGGGCAGCGTGGAGGGTAAAAATCGTAGAGGGAGACCAAGAGATGAATACACTAAGCAGATTCAGAAGGATGTAGGTTGCAATAAGTACTGTGAGATGAAGAAGCTTGCACAGGATAGAGTAGCATGGAGAGCTGCATCAAACCAGTCTCAGGACTGAAGACAACAACAACAAGAACAGTATCTTCTCGACCATAATGCTGCTTATCACAAAAATATCAACAAAACTATAAATTGATGATTGCACCACTTCATCTAACAATTTTACATCTTAAATAATTAAACTGTGAAAAAAAACATTCTAAGTTTAAAATTTTCAATAATGTGTCATACAAATCTGTTCGTGTGTTGAAAATGTATCTATCTATAGTTTTTTTTTCAGTATGAGTCCGTTTCCGTGAGGGAGAAAGTTAATGATCACAGAACTGAAACGATCAAATGTAACGCATCAAACACTGTCTGGGACATAAAGTCGTGTGCTGCCTTTTACAGTCCATCAGTAATAGGTACGATTAGAAGCTGAAGTGCCTACTTTTTCTCACGTCTTCAAAGGACTTCAGATTAAACAAGAAGTTTGTTCGTTACTAATCACAGATAATTTTACTTCCTTTGCACTTTTCAGGAGTTTAAACGTTTACATGAGGTGGACATATGTGAATTAATATGACATATACGTGTTGCGTTTGCGATTTTGGGGTAATGTGTGGCACTGTCTCCAGTGATTACGGACACCTTTTGCCTTCATGTTACATCATATGCACATCAAATACTGTTTCTAAGCCCCGCTTCACTGTCAAACTGCCTACGCCTGGTTATTCATACTGTGTTGCTGTTGATATACTTTCCGGGATGTGAGGTCGTGGTCCAAGAACTTTTCTGCTCCTTACGTTTCGTCCAGGACTGCGCTGGACTTCCTCAGAGGCGCTGCTCCGCTGAGTCTTGCCGACTGTCAAAGACTGCGCTGGACTTCCTCAAAGGCGCTGCTCCGCTGAGTCTTGCCGACTGTGTCCCAAGAACGAAGTTGGCGCACTGACAGAGGGGACCCCTCTTTTGTGTTAAGAAGACGCTAGGAGGTGCAGTATATGGCATGCATCAGGAGCTGTGTGCACTTAGTTTTAGTCGTTTCCTGCACCTGCAGGATATTAAAGATTAATATAGACAGATTTTCAAGTCGTGTAAATCCTCAGCAGCAAGCCACATGGATTCAAATGCGTGTTCACATTTACATGTCCTATATCGTTGTTAACAGTAAACTGAAGCGTCGTCTGCCAGCGAGCCGATATTCCCAAGTCGAGGCAATCACCTTGTCCTGTGACAGGCAACGCTTATCATCTTTTGCCGATTGCGTTTGTTTACATTCATTATCAGTGACAAGCAAGTGACACTTTGAACTGCCAACAGTTCATACTCTCGGTAATCATTTAACGAGTAACTCTTTTACAGTAGGTAAATGATACGTTTTAGTTGTTGGAAAGATTCTTTCTGTGTACAGTACGAGTACTATGGTGTAACAAGCTGTCGGTGTTGGGTTGGCACATATCTGCCACTAGTGCCGGAAAAATTAAGGAGAGTTGAGACGTGGTACTTAGGGAAAGGCAGGATTCGGTGTGGACGGGGCCGTCATCACTTAACCTTTGGTTGCTCAGTGTTTCCATTAAATCGCATACACTTCATTTGGAAACAATTGCAAATAAAGTTGACAATAAGGAGCAATTACTCAATTTGACTCTTAAGACACAATGTCTAATGAAAAAATCTTAAGCACGTAGCACTCACAGCTGAAGGCCTTATTGACCAGAAATTCAAATTATTTGTTGGTTGAAGGCCCGAATAGTAATAACTCAAAAAACAATTTGACGGCTGAAGGCCTGGATAACAAATTCTTAAAAGTCAGTTAAACTTCTCCAAGAGATACTAAAATATTAAAAAAAAGACTATCATTTAAATTTCGCTATTAAGAGACAATATGTAAGCAAAAATTTTTAAGACCAATTGTGTTCACAGCTGAAGGCCTTGTTGAAAAGAGTTTCAAATTATTTGTCGGCTGATGGCACCAATAGTAATAACTCAAAAAACAGTTGGATGGCTGAATGCCTGGATAGTAAATTTTTGAGAAGCAATTAAACTTCTTCGAGAGATATTTAAAGAACAATCATCAACATCTCAATGTTAAGATACTTAGTCTAATTAAAATTTCTTAAGACAGATTACACTCACAGCTGAAGGCCTTATTAACAAAAAATTCAAACTCTTTGTCGGCTGAAAGCCCAAACAGTAATAATTCATAATTCAAATATTTAAAAAAATCATCACAGTCCGACCAAATCAAGAGAGAAGTGGGCCTCAGACAGTGCTCCAAGGATCGACCTGGGAAAGTCGCTCAACTTCGTAACCAATGAGACAGGCAGCCACGAGTTGTATTCGCTTAACCGGATGGCAACTCAAATTAGTGACAGTTTAAACACAGACCAACATTCTTGCAAAATCTACCCAACATCTGATAACCAATACAACAATGGAATAACCCAGGCAAGGCAGAACCAGCGGACAGAACTGCGTCTTCAGCATTCGGTGTTAGAACATATAGAAGCAGAAGGAACCGCCATGACCAAAATAATCCAAAAGAAACAAAATATCCAAAACGGACAGCAGCGGCAAGGCAAGGAAAGGTACACTGGCACGAAAATACACTAACCTCCAGGGCAGGTAACTGAGGCATTAGCGGCCACCAGGCAGAAAATACCGCTGGTTGAACTTCATCAATAATAACACAAGGAATTCAATAATTAATAATAAGAAGTGGAGGACGGCCAATTAATTTCGCCAACTCCAAACGCTCCACTCGTTGCTCCTTGTCTCATCGACCCTGCGAGCAGGAACACGCGAACGAACGGCGTGATCTCAAAATAGTGGAGGTTTCACTGCTGGGTTAATGTTCGTTCACTCAACTCAACGTCCTGGGTGCGGTGGACAACGGCGTTGTCGCCCTCGCAACTACAGCCCCTCGATCCAACAGTGCCTGTGTGCCACCAGCGGTCCTGGCATGTCTTTGCCCTGCCAGTCCTCACTGCTGCTCTGTCCCAACCAAACTCACTGACACTATCTGACCCAAAAACACTTGACGTCCTTCCAAAGGTAGTACCACTGTACTAGATATCGATAACGGCTGCTGCTGGCACTCGTGGACAGACAATGCTAACAAATGTAGTGGCGCCAGTGAACACAAGAAGAAAACGAGACGCCACTATCCTTATTACACGATGTCAACCTACCAACGGCACCAACGTAGCTGCAACACGGCTCAAGAGTCTTTCGTGAATCTAAAATTGTCATGAGTCAGTCCCACAGGTGTTGGCCTGTCAAATACTTCATTACGTGTACGTTAACGAATTGACGATAACTCAGTTTAAAATCAGAACCAGCAATCAAAGCAATGGTTCGGTATTGTCGTTGTAAGAGGTTAAAAGCCTTACTTCCCGCTTTTTTTGTACATTCTGCATAAATATAGCAAAAAGACGCTGTAAAAGCCTTCCCCACATTGCCCCCGTCCCCCGTGAAAGATGCATCTGGTAGTTCATGAGAGACTTTGATTTAGATGGCTTAAAATGTTACCGCTTTATATTAAATTTATGTAAATAAACGCGATATGACTGAAACTATTTGAAGTTTTGCAGTGGGAAGGACTTTCGCAGTGCACAACGAATTAGTAAAAGTGGGGAAAGTGGGAATGGATAACCAGATTTAACAAAGACAAAAACGGAAGTAGAATCTTTATTGTAGGCCTCCTGCAGTTACTGCTGTGATTGCAAAGAGGGTCGTCATATTATAGATACATTTCGACAAATGCAGATGTTTTTGCCGTTTCTATCATACATCAGATAATAATAATCTGAGTTAGTGTGGTAACAGAATTTATCTCAGTATATCCCTCTACTCTTGTCATGTGTCTCGAAATTCGACAGTAGCATCAACTTAATGCGCATAACTGAAAATTATATTTGATAAATCTCCTATCTCTACCCAATGCAGTCTATTTCCTCACAGATTTCAAATGTAAATAAAGTGAATGTAGTACTTTCCGAAAACGTGATTCTTGATTGCACTCATGTGATGGCATGGAATACATCTGCATCTGCATCCACGCATATACTCCACAAGCCACCATACGTCGCATGATGGAGGGTGCCCTGTACCACTCTCAAATAGAGAAAGGGAAAAACGACTGTCTATATGCATCTGTATATGCCGTAATTTCTCGTGTCTTATATTCGTGGTCCTTTGCGAAATGTATGCTGGTGGGAATAGAATAGCTCTACAGTCAGCCTCAATGGCCGTTTCTCTAAATTTTCTCAAGAGTGTTCCTCGAAAAGAAACTCTCCATACTTCCAAGAACTCCCATTTCAGTTCCCAAAGCGTCTCTGTAACACTTACATGTTCCATCGGTAACAAATCTAGCAGTCTGATTCAGGATTACATCGATTTCTTACTTTAATGCGACCTCGTGGGGATCCCAAACACTGAAGAAGAAGTCAAGAACAGGTCGCACTAGCACCCTGTATAAAGTCGTCTTTAAAGACGAACGGCACCTTCCTAAAATTCTTCCGGTAAACGGAAGTCGACCATTTGCTTTCCCCAGCCACAGGCCACACATTCTCGTTCCATTTGATATCGCTTTGCAGAGTTACGGCCAGATAGTTAAGCGATGTGTCTGTGTCAAGCAGGACACTACTAATGCTGCATCCGATCATTATGGGTTTGTTTTCCCTACTCATTCGCATTAACTCTACAAGTTTTGTCTAAGTCATTTTGTATCCGCCTACACTCACACAACTTCGACACCCTACTGTACACCATGGCATCATCAGCAAACAACCACAGATTGCGGCCCAATCTGTCTGCTAAATCATTTATGTATATAGTCACGCGAGGTGTCACGTTGTGTCTGGCAGTCTGGCAGCGATGTTGTAAATATTCTGTGAAACCCTGTACTTTGTTTATACACTCCTGGAAATTGAAATAAGAACACCGTGAATTCATTGTCCCAGGAAGGGGAAACTTTATTGACACATCCCTGGGGTCAGATACATCACATGATCACACTGGCAGAACCACAGGCACATAGACACAGGCAACAGAGCATGCACAATGTCGGCACTAGTACAGTGTATATCCACCTTTCGCAGCAATGCAGGCTGCTATTCTCCCATGGAGACGATCGTAGAGATGCTGGATGTAGTCCTGTGGAACGGCTTGCCATGCCATTTCCACCTGGCGCCTCAGTTGGACCAGCGTTCGTGCTGGACGTGCAGACCGCGTGAGACGACGCTTCATCCAGTCCCAAACATGCTCAATGGGGGACAGATCCGGAGATCTTGCTGGCCAGGGTAGTTGACTTACACCTTCTAGAGCACGTTGGGTGGCACGGGATACATGCGGACGTGCATTGTCCTGTTGGAACAGCAAGTTCCCTTGCCGGTCTAGGAATGGTAGAACGATGGGTTCGATGACGGTTTGGATGTACCGTGCACTATTCAGTGTCCCGTCGACGATCACCAGTGGTGTACGGCCAGTGTAGGAGATCGCTCCCCACACCATGATGCCGGGTGTTGGCCCTGTGTGCCTCGGTCGTATGCAGTCCTGATTGTGGCGCTCACCTGCACGGCGCCAAACACGCATACGACCATCATTGGCACCAAGGCAGAAGCGACTCTCATCGCTGAAGACGACACGTCTCCATTCGTCCCTCCATTCACGCCTGTCGCGACACCACTGGAGGCGGGCTGCACGATGTTGGGGCGTGAGCGGAAGACGGCCTAACGGTGTGCGGGACCGTAGCCCAGCTCCATGGAGACGGTTGCGAATGGTCCTCGCCGATACCCCAGGAGCAACAGTGTCCCTAATTTGCTGAGAAGTGGCGGTGCGGTCCCCTACGGCACTGCGTAGGATCCTACGGCCTTGGCGTGCATCCGTGCGTCGCTGCGGTCCGGTCCCAGGTCGACGGGCACGTGCACCTTCCGCCGACCACTGGCGACAACATCGATGTACTGTGGAGACCTCACGCCGCACGTGTTGAGCAATTCGGCGGTACGTCCACCCGGCCTCCCGCATGCCCACTATACGCCCTCGCTCAAAGTCCGTCAACTGCACGTACGGTTCACGTCCACGCTGTCGCGGCATGCTACCAGTGTTAAAGACTGCGATGGAGCTCCGTATGCCACGGCAAACTGGCTGACACTGACGGCGGCGGTGCACAAATGCTGCGCAGCTAGCGCCATTCGACGGCCAACACCGCGGTTCCTGGTGTGTCCGCTGTGCCGTGCGTGTGATCATTGCTTGTACAGCCCTCTCGCAGTGTCCGGAGCAAGTATGGTGGGTCTGACACACCGGTGTCAATGTGTTCTTTTTTCCATTTCCAGGAGTGTATATAATGGTGAACATTAAATGGATCACCGGTAACAGTTAATGGTAAATACTAAATGGGTAGTGAGTAAAGGGTAAAGCTAAATAGAAAATGGACAATAGATAATGAGTAAATGGTAAACAGTACATTGGTAAACAGTAAACAGTAAATGGTAAGGTTCCTGATCGCACTGCCATCTTGCTTCTTGCTGGGAACCTTTACTTCTGGCTATTCACATGGCTCCCATTCTATTACCCAATACCCATTATCCATTACCCATTACCCATTACCGGTTACCTGTCAGCCATTAACCGTTTACTGTTTACTGTTGTGGAATAGGAAAAATAATAGGTTGGAACCGATTTATGGATTTAACAGTACAACAACATTCGTATATTTTAATTTGATTTTCAGAGTATGATGGTCCTTAACCTGAAGCAAATGTTAGCCACATGAAAGATAACAATGACAAAGGGAACATCTGGCCCATCAAGATCAAAAGAGCAATGTGTTGAGAGCATCCGTGTTCACTCTTTGTCTAATCAACCAGCAAAGAAGAATATCAACCAAATAACCAATTAAGGAAAATAACTAGAGTAAAGAAAATAAAAAACGTCAAAATATCTGTCCGATCTAATGGTAACTGTTATCATAAAACTGTCCACCATTTGAAATCTATGGCTGTATAGAACCAGAGGACAGAACGTATATTCAAATCTATAAATACAGCTTAAATCAATCTACTAGCGCACAATATCTAATTGATAATCAGAAGATTATGATGTGTCCACACCAAGACACAGCACCTTTTTCAGTCAGAACGATACATGGATGTATTCCGTGTTTCAGACTTGAGTAGACAAACTATGGTCACTACCATAAGTTCAGGTCCCAGCACCTCCAGATTCCATGGTGCTACAGGCCCACAATCGCTCGGCATGTGTGGCTGGCCCCGTAAACAAATTGCACTGATGGCTTTCCGAGTGAGCAATAAACCGCCTTCCCTCTCGCGGCTCCAGACAGTGGGTGAGTCTTGTTCCATGTTCCACCCGCCACCAGGTAAACACTTCCAGAGAGGGAAGTGCAACCAGTCTATGTCTGCTAGTACCAACCTAGGCCATAGCGCCACATATCGCACACCAGTTATCAGTGACCATTTACCGTTCGCCGTGTGACATTACCCATTACCTGCTACCATTCACTGTTGACATTACTCATTTACCATTTGCTGTTACCAATTAGCCATTAAATGTTTGCTGTTACTTGTTCATTGTTTACAATTTCCCGTTACCCATTACCTGTTTCTTGTTTACGCTGGCCATAAGACACAAATTTCTGTAAAATATTCAGTTCAAAAACAGTAGTTTCCACGTTTTGACGACATGGTTTTTGCATTATCAGCAGAAGATGATAAATGTTGATGGTGTTAGGACAGCAACCAGCCACAAATTTAGTTTGAGTTACTGTATTCAAAGGAAACCGTTACAGGTTTCGAATCGTTGTGATTCATCATCAGACGGTTTACACGCTTTCTTTGGTGTGTTTTTATAGATTAATTGTCCTAAAATATAAATAAAACATTTATATTATAAATTATATTATATATAAATATAAATAAAACATTTATATTTTAGGACAATTAATCTATAAAACACACCAAATGGCAGAAAGAAAGCGTGTAAACCGTCTGATGATGAATCACAACGATTCGAAACCGGTAACGGTTTCCTTTGAATAAAGGAACTCAAAGTCAATTTGTGGGTGGTTGCTGTCCTAACACCATCAACATTTGTCTTCAAACAACAGTCACGGTCTCCAACATGTCATCATATGACAAAATTGCAGATGATAAATGCTTTATACTGCAAGATACAGTTAATACCCTAGTGTGGTGTCATTAAAAGGTTTGGCTGACTGTGACATCGGCTTTAGAGACGAGTTTTTGACGGATTTCGACGTTGGAATAGCACTGCTTACTTTGCTGATCCTCGTCGACAAGTGTGCTTTAAACTGCAAGTTAGATCAGTCGTGATGCGCAAGTGTGTTCTGTAATACACAAAGCATGTCATAATACACCAAGCCCGAAGTCAAATGCACTGGAAGTCAACAAGACGTCGGAACAAGCAAAACGCTCAGCCAGCGAGTTCAGTCTCGCTGATGCCAGCCTACCTGCCTTTTGACACAAGACAAGCATCATAAAACAATGCAGATGGGGAAAATAATTAATATGATGCTCCGTTGTTTCTTACACAATCTATGTTACAGAAATTGAACTTCACGTTTACAATTGTTGCTTTACACAATTACGTGCTATTGAACATAGCACAAAAAAATTCAGATCGATCAGATAATTTTGAGTGTGGCCAAGATTTTGATTAACTGTTTCATTTTCATTGTCTATAATATGCTTTTAGAGATAGAAATATTCCAAGCTACACACTTTACGTAATTTTTTGTGTAAATGCTTTTGAATATGGTACAAAAAATTTCGTAGTGTTATGATACTTTTCAACAGTGTGGCTGGAGGTTTTTTTTCTTTTTTTTGAAAGTACAAGGCTGCGGAGAAGAGGGAAGGCGAAGGAGTGGGAGGTACAAAGTACAACTGGTCTAGTTTCAACATTTTGATTTGTGATGATTTCTTTTTTTAATTTTCCACCATGTATTTTTAATTTAGAACCAGCACCAATATTCATTTTTAAATTTTCCGCAATCTGCTGTCTACATTTTTTTAAAATTTCCTACCATCCGCATTCTTGCATTTTTAAAATTCCCACTGTCTGCTATTTTGAATGTTTAAATTTATAGCCAATGTAACTTCATTGAAAGGGGGTGTGAGCTGTGATGTTATGATGATCACATCATAGATAAATATGAATGGCTTGTGACGTCGTTGGTAAAGAACTGACGTACCCATGTAATGTTTCAAATGTAAACAAGTTGTGCCAATCTTGCCAAAGCACTCCCGTTTATTTTATAGACAGGCAAACTCTCGTTTATAAAATTTGCAGTTTGAGAGAAATATTTTGGCGATGTTCGCTGGAATACAGCCTTTTTTGAAATACTGAAACTAGCGGGGATAAAAAAGATTATTCACAGCTTTTGCCGAAACCAGACGGCAGTTATGAGCAAAGGATATGAAAAGGAAGCAGTAGTTCAAATGCGAGAGAGACAGGACTGTAGCCAACCTCAGGTAGCGTTTAGTCCGTTCATTGAAGAAGCTTTGAAGGAAACCAAGGAGAAACTTGAAAAGAGTATTAGAGCTCATGGAGAAGAAATAAAGAGAAGAAATAAAATGTTTTAGATTTGACAGTTATGTTGGAATTGTGTAACAGGCCGCAAAGAACCTGCAAGAGCGGCTGAACGGAATAGATGATTTTTTTTTCTTTTTTTTTAAAAAAATAGTGTATTACTTTTGTTATTTGGATAACAAAATAACTGATGATGGTCGAAGTAGAGGCGATGTAAAAGGCAGAATGGCAATAACACGAAAAGCTTTTTCGAAAAAGAAAAATTTGTTGACGTCGAATATACATTTTGATGTGAATAATCTTTCCTGAAGATATTTGCCTGGAGTTTAGAGTTGTACGGAAGTGAAATATGGACGACAGTCAGTTGAGAAAGAATAGAACTGAAGCTTTGGAAATGCAATGCTACAGAAAAATGCTGCAGAATGGATGGGTAGATCGAATAACTAATCAGGAAGTACTAAATCGAATTGGTGAGAAAAGAAATTTATGGCACAGCTTGACTAAAGGAAGGATCGGTTGACAGCAAGCATCCTAAGTCATTATACGGAATCGTCAAATCCGTAACGGAGGCAAGTGTGTGTTTGTGTGTGTGTGTGTGTGTGTGTGTGTGTTTAGTAGTGGTGGTAGTGGGGTGGGGTTAAAGTTGTATAGGGAGACCAACGCAAAAATGCAATAAGTAGGTAGAGATGGTTACAGATTTCAGTGGTTGCACAAAGACGAACAGAGTTACACACGGTAGACTAGCATACAGAGGTGTACCGAACCTGTCTTCTAACTGAAGACCGTAGCAAACGGAACAACGTTCTCTAACACACGAAAAAGCTGAGTCCGTGTTTTCTAAGTAGTTGATGTTACGAAAATTCTTATTTATCGTCCTGCAACATACTTCTGAACTGAAAGGTTGTAGAACGCTCTCACTTCGTGAACTTTCTTCCTTGTGGCGAGTTTCGTGTAACAGATTCTCTTAATGTACAGTGCGCGGTGACGCAGTAGGCCGGATATTGGATTTACATTAGCGGGTGACATCGGTCGGGCAATCGTGATTTCTGTTTGTCACGAGTTATAAATCTCTTCGCGAAAATTCCAGACGGTTCTTTTACTGTTTGGATCGACCAAACTGTCAAGACGATATCAATAATAAGCGGAAGAGAAAAGACCTTTGTTTAAACTGTCATTTCTGGGCTGACAGTATATTCATTCATATTTGAAAAATGGCTGTACATTGAATTTATGGTCCCTTTACTTCTGTACGAATGGTTTAATAATTCATAACTTGTCGGTCTGTAAGACTCGTGCTGATTCCCCAGAAACGAGAGACAGTATTGAAATAGTATTTGCCGTTTCAGCCTTTGGATGCGGCGTAATGTAGGCGGCGTTTGTGTTCTTAACTGATTGTCCCAACTGAGAGCACGGAAGCTTGTTCTTGCAAAAAGATTGTCGCTCCTTACCAAGGCGTGACGTCTGATCTGTATACATGCAGCAACTGTGTCTACAAGTGTGAAATGTGTGACAATCTTAGTTTGGTAAGCTGGAAATCATCTGACATACTACTTACAAACAGAAGCGCTCACAAGGACGGTCAAGTGATATTAAGCAGGGCTAGGAAACAATGGCTGTGGATAGTGCTTCACAATGCAGAGTGTGCAACGTCCTATGGATATTCCCTTCTTATTCTTGTTCACCGTTATCATCGTCACCATCATTATCATCATCAGTACCCTACTGAGCTGACACGAAATGGTTTCTTTCGATTTGAAGAGATACGGATTGAATTACCGCCTCGGTCATACAAATTTTGGTTTCCTGTGTTTCCCTCAAACCTCATAATCCTTTCGTGCTTAAAAATAGTTTCACTCATATTTAAAAAATAAGAGGTAAAAAATGTACGTTAGAAAATTTTCGGCATCAAGCTGATCTATTTCGGAAATCATCGTTGGGGGACCCAAGTAGGCCGACGTTTAAATTTGAACCAAGGCTTTTTCAAATCAGATTTTCGCTTCCAAACGAACATTATCGTGATGACAAGTAAAATCTACATGACAATCGGTAGCGAAATATATTCGTGCTAATGACAAAAAAAGGAAAAATTGCATAAAAATTTTCAAGATGAAATTTGGAGATGACTTTTCACATATTACATACCAGTCCGTTTTACTTCTATGATGTCAGTTTCGGCAGATACGTCCCACTAACTGAAAATGATGAACAAACCAGAAAAATTTCTGAGGAGCATATTAGTTTTTCATAATAATGTTTCTAATGAACAACAAACGAAACTGATCGCTTTAGACATACTTAGATAATCACCTGTAACTTTATAAGCGTCTCTCACTGAAGAGAAGTTCTTTTCGTTCCGATTAACTTTTAAAGAAAGCCATATTTATCTCCAAATACCACAAAGAGCCGATGACAAAATAAACCTTTATCCCCATCGAAACGATCATCAGGCAATATAGAATTATCATAGCACCCTATACGGAATGAGTCTTACCAGGGAATCAATAATAGTATAATTATATAACACTATCATATGTCACCGTCATCCAATGTGAAATGCGTTTATACGATGCAGTAATCTTTGTGCAATTTAGTCAATTCATTGTATAAATTCACGTTACTCTTGATGGCGGAGACGCAACATCTTTTCTTTATAATTTCATTGCTACTTCTACAACAGTAAGAATAATTTAATATTGGTATCTTGGACCATCTTATGTTACCTGAAGATTTCTTCGATTGAAACTGGTAGCAAATATGAGTTCATTTTATCAAAATCTCTTACTGACACATAAATATGACTTTCTTTAAATATTAGCAAGTTTTGGGGGGCATCAAATGCACAAAAAATGGTTATAAGAAATGTGTGACACTGGCAGCAGTTCCTTGTCCCAGCTCGTCCAATGATTCTTATCCGGCAGGCAGTATTTACTCTCTTTTGTGCACCGACCAGAAACGTTGTGCATCATTCAAGTGCTACGTGTGTTTCCGATACCGGTTCCACATTCGGTGCTTTGTATGATGGGAGTTAATTAAACAGACACGTTCATGTGTCACCCCTGTGCGGTGCTCGCATGCGTATTTAATACGACTCTATGGGCCAACACGGCTCACAGTCACAGAGAAGTCTTGAGGCAGCATGGCGGCGCAAGAACTTCCCGAGCCGGTACGTTCGTGAGTCAGGTCTTTTGTTCACTTCACATCCGTGGAGGTCAGGGACAACAGAAAAAAGTGTAATCTGCGTGAATGTGATTAATCATTTTCCTATTGATGCGCTCCGTTTGAACTTTGAAGAAACGAGGTTCATTATGTTTATCATGATTCAGGAAAGTCACGTGCCAGAAGTAAAGGCAAACTGGGCATAAAGTTCTAAATTGTTGACCGTACGTACCGATAATAATTTAAACAAGATAAATAATTTAGCAGATCTTTTAAAATAATTAGAATTAGAACTTCTGGGAGGAGCTCAACAGACGACTACAGTGTCATAGAAATTAGTAAGTTGAAACATTTCTTTTACATTTGTCATTGACTGATATCGTGAACGATAATGCGTTGCTGCAGCTCCTCTGTTGCGCAAAATATCTGAATACACATACCAGTGTAATCAGAAATATGCTTAAGGATCGTACGCCTGTAACTCGTCCTCACTTTTCGAAGCACTTGGGCATATTAACCGTAGCTTCATATAACATTTGTTTACTTTTTAAATTTCACGTAGACCGTTTCAATTTGAAATAATTACGGATATTTATAAATTAGAAAGCACAACGGATCTCCACCACTCACCGGTGGCTAATGTTGCTAGGGACAGGAGTGAAATTCACAATTATTACTTTCATTGCCAATTTCACTCGGAAATAAAACATGTGAGAGACAGCAACAGTATTTTGAAACGCACATGTTTTTGCTTAACGACTTCTTCAGTACCACAGAAGGATTTGTGAGCAGATATAAGTAGTCATACAAATGCAATCGCCCAGCATGCAAATGCAAGATAAAAATACGTCTTTCGCGAATTTTCGTATCTTCTGGAGATCTTAGCTGTTTTGGGGTAAGTGATACATGTCACAGAGATAATTACTTATTTAGAAAAGTGCTACATTACAGATGGTTTCATACAGTTATTAATGTGCTTTTCATTTGCTTTCCTCCTTCTTTATTTCTATTTGTCATGTGATTTGACGCATAAAATTGCACTATTTTCAGCATTCATCGAAGTCAAAATACCAGTGCACCCCTGAAATTTCGGGTGTCTACTGTCAGTTTTCATAATTCCATATCTGTAGGAATTTTCATTGTGTTTAAAACAGGAGGTTCCAAATTACAATGTAAAGACTTTGGTGTATTACCCAACCATATTTAATTTATATTTTCACTGTTATGAGCAAAATCAAAACTTCCTGAGATTTTATGACGCTTTACTCAACATCCTTTATTCATAGCGATTTTCTGATATTAAATTAACCTTATTTCGCACTTTTTGATCTTTCAAACAAAATAACAGTAAGTATGATTAGAGGGACGTGTAAAATCGACGATACGTAGCAATTTCCAAAAAAAAAAAAAATTCTGGTTTGCTATATTCAAACGTTTGTCAAGTGCATAATGCGTTTCCATCAACTGACCATCAGCAGAAGCATTACGTTTTGTTTACTTTCATGTACGTGTGAACGCAAGCAGCAGAGGCAGTTTATAGTCCGGGGTGAGTGTTCATAGTACATATTGGAGGATGAAACGTTGCAACCCTCCAGTGTGCAGTAGATGTGTTTTGATGGCATTAAGCATAAATCCTATGGACTTCATCAGTGAGAAACGACAAGCATTACGTAGACCTTATGGAGTCTCGTATGTCGTTCAAGCAAAATAATCATGCTAACAAAATGATGGATTATTTTGGAAGGATTATGAAAAACTAATGTTGTTTCGCAGAGTAACATATACAACCCGCATAATTATACGATCGAAACTCATTAGGAATGCTGATTTATCGAAATCGTCCAAATTATTTTTCTGTAAGTAGTTTTGTTGAGATTCGTCATAAATGTACATAGGTTGCATTCAGATGAATGTTCTCTGTCCTTATAGCTTAAAATTCAGGCTTCTCGAGTGAAAATAATATCTCACTTTTATTAACCTCAGTTTACAGTAAATGAATCCAACTGCGACTGTAGATGAGATATTAACTGTCCTATGTGTGGTGTCACCGCCAGACACCACACTTGCTAGGTGGTAGCTTAAATCGGCCGCGGTCCATTAGTACATGTCGGACCCGCGTGTCGCCACTGTCAGTACTTGCAGACCTAGCGCCACCACATGGCAGGTCTAGAGAGGCGGACTAGCACTCGCCCCAGTTGTACGGACGACATTGCTAGCGACTAGACGTACGAAGCCTTCCTCTCATTTGCCGAGAGACAGTTAGAATAGCCTTCAGCTAAGTCCATAGCTACGACCTAGCAAGGCGCAGTTAACCATATCTGGAGAGAGTCTTACTTGTATTCACCATACACGAAGTATACCACAAGGATAATAAAGTTAAGTAAACCGACATTACGTTCTTTTCTTATTAGCATTCATTGAGCATCCTGTTTCAGACTTCACGATATTCTGGGGGAGCTGATAGCGTGCCTATTCGGCCCATCATAATAACACTGTGTCGGCACTTCTGTCGACACATAACACTATGCGTTTCTTTATAGCATCTGGATCTGTAAAAAATATTCCCATAGTCTATACTTGAGGGAATAATACTGGTGTGTGCAGACAGGGCATAGATCAAGATGGCCTCATTCGTCTCTGGGACAACACTGTGTCTGAAGTAGCTTACTGCGTTTTCACCCGGGTAGTTTCCCAGACACGCAGCTAAAGTGTGGCGCAGTTCGAGTAGTGGGCCGACAGCGGCTGCCGCGCCGTCCAGCTGACGTCACCCACCACAGGCTGTGGCGCGGCTCTGTGCCGGACGGAAGGTGGCCGGTGTGTCGAAAAGTAGCGAAGTGGACGTCAGTGGCGTCTCAAAGCCCACTTCCGCTGCCGTGAAGACGCTCTGTGGCAAGAAGCCGTTTTTTTGTTGTGGGTTTCAGTCCTAAAAATGGTTGCCTGCAGCCTTCCAATTTCCGCTTGCTTGTGCAAGGCTTCTCATCTCTGCATAACTGTTCAAACCTTCATGGTTTTCCCAGACGACTTTCACCCCTCACATTTTCCTCCGTAGCGAAATCTTCAGTGCCTTGATGCCTCAGAATGTGTCACATAAATCCATCCCTTCTTCCAGTCAAGTTGTACCACAAATGTCTTTTTCACCAGTTCCATTCATTGCTGCTTCGCTGATTAACTCATCTATCCATCTAATCTTCTATATCATGCTCTGGTTCCACATTTCAAAAGCTTCTTTTCTCTTCTAGTGCGCACTGTTTACTGTCAATGTTTCATTTCTGAACAACGCTACATTCCAGACAAGTGCCTTTAGAAAACATTTCCTGACACTTAAATATATTCCCGATAGGAGGAAGAGCAGCATCTATTGCAAAGTTTTAATCTGTTCACAGCAGATCGATTTCATCTACTGTGTGGCTATCTTCTGTGCTACATGAATGTTGTTGTTGTTGTTGTTGTTGTGGTCTTCAGTCCTGAGACTGGTTTGATGCAGCTCTCCATGTTACCCTATCCTGTGCAAGCTGCTTCATCTCCCAGTACTTACTGCAACCTACATCCTTCTGAATCTGCATAGTGTATTCATCTCTTGGTCTCCCTCTACGATTTTTACCCTCCACGCTGCCCTCCAATGCTAAATTTGTGATCCCTTGATGCCTCAGAACATGTCCTACTAACCGGTCCCTTCTTTTTGTCAAGTTGTGCCCCAAACTCCTCTTGTCCCCAATTCTATTCAATACTTCATCATTAGTTATGTGCTCTACCCATCTAATCTTCAGCATTCTTCTGTAGCACCACATTTCGAAAGCTTCTATTCTCTTCTTGTCCAAACTATTTATCGTCCATGTTTCACTTCCATACGTGGCTACACTCCATACAAATACTTTCAGAAACGACTTCCTGACACTTAAATCCATACTCGATGTTAACAAATTTCTCTTCTCCAGAAATGCTTTCCTTGCCATTGCCAGTCTCCATTTTATATCTTCTCTACTTCGACCATCATCGATTATTTTGCTCCCCAAATAGTAAAACTCCTTTACTACTTTAAGTGTCTCATTTCCTAATCTAATTCCCTCAGCATCACCCGACTTAATTCGACTACATTCCATCATCCTCGTTTTACTTTTGTTGGTTATTATTATTTTTGTCTTCAGTCCTGAGACTGGTTTGATGCAGCTCTCCATGCTGGGGCAACAGTCTGGATGATTGACTGATCTGGCCCTGTAACACTAACCAAAACGGCCTTGCTGTTGTGGTACTGCGAACGGCAGAAAGCAAGGGGAAAGTACAGCCGTAATTTTTCCCGAGGGCATGCAGCTTTACTTTACTTTTGTTGATGTTCATCTTATATCCTCCTTTCAAGACACTGTCCATTCCGTTCAACTGCTCTTCCAAGTCCTTTGCTGTCTCTGATAGAATTACGATATCATTGGCGAACCTCAAAGTTTTTATTTCTTTTCCATGGATTTTAATACTTACTCCGAATTTTTCTTTTGTTTCCTTTACTGCTTGCTCAATATACAGATTGAATAACATCGGGGAGAGGCTGCAACCCTGTCTCACTCCCTTCCCAATCACTGCTTACCTATCATGCCCCTCAACTCTTATGACTGCCATCTGGTTTCTGTACAAATTGTAAATAGCATTTCGCTAAACGAATAGAAGAACATAATGAGAATCAGGCATTAAAATATAAACGTAAATACCATAATACAATTGATCAGGTAGTACAAGTAAATTTAAATACCATTGTGTTGTATTGTATTGCATGTTAACCTGGGACCTACAAACGACGGAGAGGCTTCGTCCCCACTGCAGTGACAGTGGTCCACAAGCCCACGACGACTACTGCAGTCCACTTCACCCCCCCCCCCACCCCCGCCGCCCAACACTGAACCCAGCATTATTGTGCGGTGGGGCCCCCCGGTGGAATCCCCAGGGAACGTCTCACTCCAGACGAGGGTAACCCCTACGGTTGCGTGGTAGAGTAATGGTGGTGTATGTGTACGTGGAGAGCTTGTTCGCGAAGCAATCGCCAACATAGTGCAACTGAGGCGGAATAAGGGGAACCAGCCAGCATTCGCCGAGGTAGATGGAAAACCGCCTAAAAACCGTCCACAGACTGGACGGTGCACCGGACCTCGACACAAATCCGCCGGGTGGATGCGTGCCGAGGACCGGGCGCTCTTTCCCAGTCCGGAATGCCGTGCGCTAGACCGCGTGGCCAACTGGGCTGGCTACATACTATTATAGGCAGGTCATAATGACTTATTGTAAATGTAATAGCACAAGGTACTACTTGACATTACAGATAACAAACATCAGTTAAAGGGATCCTGCTGCGTATGTTGCCATGCAGCTAACCTTAGCATGTGACGTCAATAGCAAGTATTGCACTCTTTATTTCTGCAGTTTCTACATTTTCATAGAAAAATATTTAAAGGGCAAAATGTAATAAAAATAAATCAAATTACAATGGACTCTTTAAATACTAATTTAAATACTAAAATACATTCAGCAATTGTGTTAAAGAAAAAGGAAGAATCCACCTATAGGTGGCGCAAATTAAAATACTAATATTTATAAGTAATATTAATAAAAACCTGGGTCCATCTGGCTCCGGGTGCTAGCACCCTGTGAGGGCCCCTGCCTCGGGTTACAGGTGAAGCCCCAGAATCGAGACACGTCTGTGTGGCAGCCACCGGTACTCTGCTTAGCGTCTGTTGGCTCTGTGAGCTCGGCTGTGATTGAATCTTCTGGAACTCAAAACTCCAGTCGAAATTATATGACATCCTTCGTGATCTCACCACCAAAACGTCAACACAAACAAATAATCATGAGAGAACAATGGGAAAGAATCCACTACCTTGGGCCCCAGTAAGTAATAGACCTGATCATCGGATTCCACGAGATCAGACATATCATGAAGAGAAGAATCGGAGCTTCTCAAAAACCCTCAAGACAGAATATTCCACATGGAAACACTAAACACAAACACACTACTGAAGCCAGGTAAATTGGAACAATTAACAAATACCATGGATAAATTCAACAACAAAATTATGGCAATACAGGAAACACCATTCGCAGATGAGAACCACTTTTATTCGGAAAATTACAGAATATATAAGGGGAAACCATCCATAACCATTCCAGGAAATAATCTCAAACTCTTCGGAACAGGATTTGTAGTAAATAAATCTATACTGGACTCTGTAATAGATTTCACCTCAAAATCAGAAAAAATATCAAGACTCACGATACGGTCTAGAAACAAAGCCTATACACTAATTAGTGCACATGCCTCAACAAATAATTATAACAAGAAGAACCCAGAGATGATAGAGGAATTCTGGGAAGATCTGGAACAAACTACCAGCAAAATCCCCAAGAATCAAGTAAAAGTGTTATTAGGCGATTTCAATGCCCAGTTAGGCACGGGAAGAAAACTCCGAGACACTACTGGGAAACACAGGGCCCACAAGAGAACAAACAGAAATGGAGAGAACTTGATAAATTTCTGCAGAATTTTGAGCTGAAAATTATGTCAACGCAATTCCGGAAACCACACAGAAAACTAGTAACTCGGAAATCCCACAACATTGCTCTAGGAGAATTTCAGATAGATGACGTAGCAGTATCCATGGAAAACGCTAGAGAAATAATGAACGTAAGAACTAGGAAAAGAGCTTTTGAGTCTGATCATCACCTTCTCCAAATCCAAGCAAAATTTATACCCAACAGACAAATCAAGAGAACCAACAGATCTTTCAGCACAGATCCAGAGTACCTGGAACTAAACAAGAAAGAAATAATAGAAGAAGTTACGAAAATCAACAGCAACAACTGGACAGAACTGTCAGAAAAAATGAGAGAACTGATAAAACTGGGGAACCACCGAGAAAAGGGAAACATCGATGTTGGAACACGACATCCGACAAAGCCATAGAAGACAGAATACAAGCCTGGAAAAAATTTAACAGCCATAGAACACAAGGAAAATGTAAGAATTCAACAGCATACAAAAAAACACTTAAAAAATAATCCGCAGAGAAAAAAGAGGTTACGAAAACAACAGATTGAAGGAGATAGAAGAGGACTTCACCAGAAACAACACGCGGAATGTTTACAGAATATTACGAGAAAATATGACAGGATATCAGCCTCCAAGCTTATATTTCAAAAGACAAGCTGGAACACTGGAGAGCCGTGCTGGATTAGCCGAGCGGTCTGAGGCCCTGCAGTCGTGGACTGTGCGGCGAAGGTTCGAGCCCACCCTCGGTTAAGTACTGTGTAAGCTTAGGGACTGATGACCTTAGCAGTTAAGTCCCGTAAGATTTCACACACATTTGAACATTTGAACACTTGAGACAAATCCGAAGAAAAACTGTGAAATATTAGCTCGATACTTTGACACATTACTCAACTGCGATGAACCAGAACAGAGATTACGGTTTACAAACCCAGAACCTAACCAGGACTCCGAACCACACGAAGAAATAGTGAAAATAATGATATCATTGAAAAATAACAGAGTACCAGGAGAAGATGGACTGATTGCAGAAATATGGAAATTAGACCATGAAAACATTACACCCAAAATACACAGAATAATCAAAAACATCCGGGAAATAGAAATGGTGCAAGAAGACAGCTCTAATACACCCCTTTCACAAGAAAGGAGACAAAACAGATCCTAATAAGTATAGAGGAATTTCGTTACTGCCTGTGACATACAAAATTCTGTCCAAAGCTCTCTTAAATCGCCTGGAACCTCAGCAAGATCCACATATCGTGGAGTATCAAGCAGGGTTCAGGAAGGGAAGATCGTGCAGTGAACAAAAAAATGGTTCAAATGGCTCTGAGCACTATGGGACTTAACATCTATAGTCATCAGTCCCCTAGAACTTAGAACTACTTAAACCTAACTAACCTAAGGACGTCACACAACACCCAGTCATCACGAGGCAGAGAAATGCAGTGAACAGATCTGGTGTCTGACAACAATATTAACAAAGAGAAATTGCAGAAACACCACAATAACATTTGTCGATTTCATGAAGGGCTACGTTTCCATAGACAGAGAAACACTTTTCATTACACTGGAAGAAATGAAGGTAGACAACAAGACCAGAAAACTAATCCAGGAAACATTAACAAACACAAAATCCGAAGTGAAGTTCGTGGGAAAGATCTCGGAATCGTTCGAAATCAAGAGAGATGTGAGACATGGAGATGGACTGTAACCCATTTTATTTAACTCAGTTTTTGAGAAAATAATCAGGACATGGGACAAAGGAGTCAATGAGGTAAAGATGAGGAGACACAAAAATAGAGCCATCAACATAAAATGTGTGGCCTTTGCCGATGATACAGCCATCATAACAAATAGCAGAAAAGAAGCCAAAGAAGCCCTAAAGACACTACATGAAATCGCAGCCAGAACAGGACTACAAATTTCGTATGAAAAAACCCAGTACATGGACACAAAATCCACAGACAGAAATCTACTGGTAGCAAAGTATGGAAAGATAGAACAAGTAGAAAGTTTCAAATACCTGGGAGAGATTATACGGAAAACAGGACTAAACTCGACAGCCAATGAAGAAAGATTTGCAACGCTACAAAAAGTTTGCAGACTTACATGGAACCATTACAGCTAAAGAAGTTCAAATGGTTGAAATGGCTCTGAGCACTATGGGACTTAACATCTGATGTCATCAGTCCCCTAGAACTTAGAACTACTTAAACCTAACTAACCTAAGGACATCACACACATCCATGCCCGAGGCAGGATTCGAACCTGCGACAGTAGCGGTCGCGCGGTTCCAGACTGAAGCGCCTGAACCGCTCGGCCACATCGGCCGGCACGAAAGAAGTATTTCAGGTAATGCCAAATAAACACATTGCAAAACAGTAGTCTCACCAGAAGCCTTGTATGCCTCAGGAACGACAGTACTCAGGGGAAGAACAAAAATCAAGTAAATGGGAAACCAAAAGAGGAAAATTCTGAGAAAGATCTATTGGCCAGTTCAGAGACAGGGGATCTGGGTAAAAAGATCTACAAAAGAAGTGTACAAACAGAGACAAATACAGACAATATCAGAAAAAGAAGGGCTAAATTCTATAGGCACATTTATATGATGAACGAAAATAGGCTGATAAAGAAGATTTTTAACATAGTGATGAGTAATACGGTGGAAACTAACTGGTCAAAGGAAACCATGGAAGACCTCAAGAAACTAAATATCGCCTAGCACTACATAGAGTAGTATTTACGATGTGTTAAGTGTCCCTCTTTGTACATTTGGAAGCTCCTTCTTCTTGATGTGGCTTTCGAAACCCTCCCAAAATATGATAAATATGATGCTTCTCTTAGCCAGACTCTTAATGACGTAGCTGTCATGAGGAGATCTCTGATTATACATTTCTTTTAATCTGAAATGCTTTTCTTACGATTGCCAGTCTGCATTTTATATTCTTTTCACTTCGGCAATTGTCAGTTACTTTGCTACTCAAATAAGAAAATTAAACTATTACTTTCATTCTCATTTCGTAATCTCATTCCGTTGTCATCATCTGATTAAATTCTACTTCAATCCATCAGCTTCGTTTTACTTTTTTTGATGTTCACCTTATGACTCCAAGACACTATCCATTGCATGTGCTGTTCTTTCTAGTCCTTTGTCGCCTTTGATAGAATTACAGTGCCATCGATAATCCTCGAAGTTTTTACTTTATACCCTTGTACATTAATCCCTGCAGATTTCTCATGGGTTTCCTTTACTGGCAGCTTAAATGTACTGAATGAACGACGTCGGGAAGAGGCCAAAACACCGTCTCAATCCTTTCTCAACTACTGCCTCGATGTCGCGTCGTTCGTCTCTCGTAACAGCAGACTGGTTACTATACAAGTTCTAGATAACCGTTCGCTCCCCATTTCTTATCCCTGATACCTTCAGAATTGCAAAGAGTTTATTCCAGTTACCACTGTCAACACCCTTCTCTAAGTCTACAAATGCTGTAAACATGGGTTTCCTTTGTTAATCCCCTATGATAAGTCGTAGGGTCAGTACGGCTTCGCGTCTTTCTACATTTCTCCGCAATTTTTCCGAAATCGGGTTCTATCAGTTTTTCTGTTACTCTGTTAATAATCGGAATTGTTATTTTGTAATAATTACCTACAGGGGTTGAACTAAAATGTGAAAACACAGCGACTCGTTATCACGCACAAGAAGTTGTAGTAAACCCACAGGTATTCAAAACAGCTCCCAGTCGGCTCGGAATCGATAAATAACCCGCTCCGTTTTCAAGGCCATCGTATACCATCTCTCCTACAAAGTACACTACTGGCCATTAAAGATGCTACACCAAGAAGAAATGCACATGACAAACGGGTATTCATTGCACAAATATATTATACTAGAACTGGCATGTGATTACATCTTCACGCAATTTGGGTGCATGATACGCCTGGGCATTGAGTCAAACAGAGGTTGGACGGCGTGTACAGGTACAGCTGCCCATGCAGCTTCAACACGATACCACAGTTCATCAAGAGTAGTGACTGGTGTATTGTGACGAGCCAGTTGGTGTGGGCACCATTGACCAGACGTTTTCAATTGGTGGGAGCTCTGGAGAATGTGCTGGCCAGGGCAGCAGTCGAACATTTTCTATATCCAGAAAGGCCCGTACAAGACCTGCAAAATACGGTCGTGCATTATCCTGCTGAAATGTAGGGATTCGCAGGGATCGAATGAAGGGTAGAGCCACGGGTCGTAACACATCTGAAATGTAACGTCCACTGTTCAAAGTGCCGTCAGTGCGAACAAGAGGTGACCGATACGTGCAACCAATGGCACCCCATACCATCACGCCAGGTGATACGCCAGTATGGCGATGACGAATACACGCTTCCAATGTGCGTTCACCGCCATGTCGCCAAACACGGATGCGACCATCATGATGCTGTAAACAGGACCTGGATTCGTCCGAAAAAATGACGCTTTGCCATTCGTGCACCCAGGTTCGTCGTTGAGTACACCATCGCAGGCCCTCTTGTCTGTGATGCAGCGTCAAGGGTAACCGTAGCCGTGGTCTCCGAGCTGATAGTCCATGCTGCTACAAACGTCGACGAACTGTTCGTGCAGATGGTTGTTGTCTTGCAAACGTCCCCACCTGTTGACTCAGGGATCGAGACGCGGCTGCACGATCCGTTACAGTATTGCGGATAAGATGCCTGTCATCTCGACTGCTAGCGATACGAGGCCGTTGGGATCCAGCACGGCGTTCCGTATTACCCTCCTGAACCCACCGATTGCATATTCTGCTAACAGTCATTGGATCTCGACCAACGCGAGCAGCAATGTCGCGATACGATAAACTACAACCGCGATAGGCTACAATCCGACCTTTATAAAAGTCGGAAATGTCATGGTACACATTTCTCCTCACACGAGGCATCACAACAACGCTAACCAGGGAACGTCGGTCAACAGCTGTTTGTGTATGAGAAATCGGTTGGAAACTTTCCTCATGTCAGCACGTTGTATGTGTCACGACCGGCGCCAACCTTGTGTGAATGCTCTGAAAAGCTAATCATTTGCATATCACAGCATCTTCTTCCTGTCGGATAAATTTCGCTTCTGTAGCACGTCATCTTCGTGGTGTAGCAATTTTAATGGCCAGTAGTGCAGTAGCAGGTTCAGGTAATGATGATGGAGGTGGACAGCTATCGTGCACCATTCTCTCGTTCGATATTTATCTTTATTTATATACAGTAGAGAAGTTGTTGTGGTCATGAAAGCAGACCACATAGCCTAGGTGATACTGAGGTCTGGTGACGTGGCGTCCACGACAGGTGCTTCAATTGATCCTCACAAAACGAGTCTCGGACGGTGGGAGGTGTGCGAACAGCGGCTCTGTCGCATTGGAACACGGCATCGCCACTGAGGAGCAGACATCGCACCGTACGATGGCCCCGACCTGCCAAAACAGTGGGCAGTAACGCGACCTTGTGGAGTAACTACGGTGACCGTGGGATACCACGACGTGGCTGCCCACATCGCCACCGAACCCCCACTATGTCTCACTCTTGAGACGTAAACCCGGCCAGAAGTTGGAAACATTGCGGAAAAAGACTCATCCGACCAAAAAACTTTCTCCCGTTCTTCCAAAGTCAGGACATTTTGGCTTCGGCACCGCCCTTTTCCCGTTACGGGCATCTGCATCACTGGTGAGTGGTTTTGATATACCAGCTCACTCTGAAATTCCCTGCTCATACAGCTCCCTTCGTGTCGTTTCGGCGCTGAGAGGGTTCGGGCGTGCCACATTCAGTTCTGTACTGATACTTGCAGCTGCCACCCTGTTATTTTTCGTCACAATCCTCTTCAATGACAGTCCGTCGCATTGACTCAACACACACTTTCGTCCGCGTTGGGACTTCGTGGATAACGTTTTCTGCTTTCCCCGTATGCCGCACGAATATTCGATGCGGGGCCCCTTGGAACGACATACACTTCGCCTCCTTTGGTTACAGAGGCACCCGCCATAGAATCACCAACCATCTATCGACGTACGAACTGACTCACCTCCGACATAATGCACTCACAACTACACAGAACACTGTTCTGATCGAGATTGACACTTTCTTCCCAACATTGAACAATTGGCCTCTTTGGGAAGAGATTATTATATTTTTCTTTTAGTTAATGGTATTTGGCTGTCATATATATCTATAAGGAAGTGAATCCAAACTTTAGGCTACTTATAGAAAACGCAAACTATGAAGAAGATGCGCCAAAACCTCGACCCAAGAGAGTGTGGACAGATGAGCAGAGACGAGCAGTTGGCGAGAAAATGAAGAAGTACTGGGAAGAACAGAAGAAAAAGAAACACCAGAAGTCTTAAGTTGTATGCGGTCCATAGCTGGCCAAATTCATAATTAAAAAAAAAATAAGGAAGTGAAATAACAACAAGAAACATCCAAAAAAAGTAAGTAAGCTGTCTATTATTTCAAAAGTAATCACCATAACTGTAATATAGCTATCCCACTGTGAGACAAAACGGTCAATGCCTTCACAGAAAAATGTTTGTAGTTGGTTGCCTGCAGGAACCACGATTGTACCCAGCCGCGCTCCTGTGAAGCAAATCGACAGCCAGGAATGCCTTTATTCGTGGCTACAAAATTATGGAAATCGCACGGGGAGAGATCGGGGCTGTATGGGGGATGTGCATCAGTCGACCACAATATTACTGAAGCTGGGAGTGGGGGTGCTTCGGTCGCCTTCTCGTGAGTTTTTATCGTCGTATTTAACGAGGACACGCTGAACCACTTCATAGTATACGCACAGCTGTCTTAAAGTCATTCACAGTGCTACGCGTTTTCCGTAGTCGGCACTGTAACTTCACCGCAGTTCCCGATAACGGCCACGGGAGGCCAACTTCAATAACGCCTTTGGCAGGCAAAAAGGGCTTCTGCAGCGTTCTCAAAACAGGCTTTTAAACAAGTGCGCAGGCGTTATGAAACGTCCCCTTTGAACAATTATACATGACTGTGCTTAAACTGACACACAATATTTTTTTAGCGCAACGCAATCTGACTTTCAAAAATCCCTGCAAAAGAATGGCCCTGACTAACATTAATCTATACCTTTCACAAATCACTTACCTCACCAAAAATCTCCGTTACTCGAACTACTGCAATACAGCGAGCGCCACTACTGCCAGCTAAATAAAAGATTCAAACTACGGAAGGCACTAACAACTGATAGGCATAGTTAGCAAATGAAAGATTTTAATAGAGAACAAACAATGTATTTACCTTAATAATCATAATATATATGGCAGTTCATGACATACAGTCTAAAAAATTTCAAAACTCCGCCACCTCTCTCCCCACATCTACCACTGCTGGCGGCTCACCTCCAACTGCGCAACGCTACGCGCTGTTCACATCCAGCTGCCGCTGCCCAACACTACAATGGCAGCCAACAATGCAAACTAGCCACAGACTGCACACAGCACAGCCAGTGATTTTCATACCGAGCGCTACGTAACGTTTCCGATAGGAAAACATAAACAGCCTACTTACATAGCCCCCATGCTCCCCACAAAAAATTTTACAAATTGTTTTGGGCAGTGGCCAATAATGATTTGATAAAATTTTTCATAATTACAATAACAAAGATATCAAATGCACACACTTATTGATACAATGTTGGTCAAAAGCTAAAATTTTCTCACAGTCCATAAAGACAGTCCAGATTGTTCATCACTGTAAAATTGCAGTGTTTTTCTCCAAGTCTGAGCAGTAAAAGAAAATGCACACGGAAGTAGTGGATTTCCATGCAGTCTTGAAGAAGTAGTGTTGTCCTTCCAACGGAAAGACAGTGCTGACTCTTGACATGCAGACAGGTAATGGGTCACAACAGAGCAAACTCACAGCAGAGTCATTCGACGTTTTGAAGAATATTGGTAGGTAGGTCATCACAGAGTAGACCCACTATAGTCTTGGTAGAGAGTATGGTATAGGTGGGCCACCAGAGGTGCAAACCCACTGCAGTCCTTGTAGAAATAATGGTACTGGTGAGTCAGCAAAGGTGTAGACCCACTGTAGCCCTTGTAGAGATAATGGTAATGGTGGGTCATCAAAGATGCAGACCCACTGTAGTCCTTGTAGAGATGGCCAGCAGCCATCTATTGTGACTGTGCAGGTGCACAATCACCATTGACGAGTCTTGCGGATAATATAGCAAGTCCATAACCACCACCTGTGCACTCACAAAGTTTTTGGAATTGTCCTTAGAACCAGCAATGGTGTTATCCAGTCCCTTGCTGAATTATCAACACACGTGCAAACACTAACAGTCCCTACTTCTCACATATTATCCATATACTATGACCAACAGAAACGTGTGCAGTGAAATGTAAATTACAAGTTGCTTAATTCGATGAACTGGTGTCAATTACAATTTTATAACATAAGAATACAATAACAAAGGTACAAAATACATCACTAAAGAACATAACAATACAGATAACATTTGTAGTAATACAGGCTTTACAAAAGAATAGAAATAACACATACATCAGTGTTACAGGAATTATGACATGAGTACATACATAAAAGATCAGAATAACTTTTGAAACATCACCTTCACACATGAGCATTATAACAAAACAGAATAAGTAATGTCTAAGCATATTTACAAGGTAAATAACATATTATTAATGCCAATTATATTTGAGGATAACAGTATTCCTCATCATAGTGAATATAGCTTAGTATTAGAAGAAGAAAAAATTCTATGAAACTACACAGAGAGAGGAAGAAAACAAATACACAAGGGTACACAAACACATAGTGGGATAACACAAAAGGAAAGGACAGGGTTTGTTTTCAGTGTAACATTTGGTACTGCAGTCCAACCCAAAACTTCTTTCCATAGATCTTTCGTCTTATTTAAAATATTTGCTCCAGCCAAAAAATTCTATCCAAGCATGCTTTCTGTATTCTGTTCACACATTTCTTACCTCATTATTTATTTACCATTATCTTACCTCAACATTTATATCCAAGAAAATCCTACCTAAACCTGTTGTCCCTAAACCCTACTTTCTTGGTTCATATCCTCTTTCAAAATTCTTTTTTTGGCCACACCATTTTCTTATAGCTTCTCAATGCATTTCTTCCAATTCATCATAGTTAGTTTCTTATATAGTCTACCCCCTCTTAAGCTAACTTAAATCTACGGAGCTCAGATGCTAAACTAAGGGACGCGGCAATGCAGCAGCACAAAACAATTAACACGAACAGCAATGACAAAAAAATTCAAATTGGCAAAGTAAGCAACAATATTACAACTAATATAAGGCAATGAGCAGCAAACAAGAAAAATAAATCAGTAATAAACTGGCTTAGCAGAGTAACACAAAGTCAAATTCAGTAACACTATGCCTGGCAAACGGAAACAGCAAATTCATTAACTTATATCTAAACATGTCAAACCCACATGCAGAAAAAATATTACATGAAAGATGGCCATGTCTAATACCTATGTCACATCTTAGTGTCTATGTAATTAAAGTGGTGCACCACAACTTATTCTACAAAAGAAATTACCAAGTACTTCAAAAGACAATTATTGTTCTTTCCATTCCAAGAGCTCCTTTTTCGAAGAATGTGGATCATAAAATAATTATTTAATAGATCTGTTGACAGAAAGTGTTCACATTAGCAGATGGATTTAAGTTTATTTTATAAAACTAATGCTGCAACACAGCTGGAAAACAGATACCAAATGAAATAAGCAACTATCTAAAGCAAAGCATAAAAATATCATTCAATATTCATGTGACATTTCATAAGTTAGTAGAAATTCTCTCAACTCTTGTAGAAAGACGCTTGTCATAATCAGGTGTGCAGATGTAAGTATCTTTCCAAGTAATGAGCGTGTCTTATTTGCAATGCTTTCTCTAAAGGAATGTCAATGGCGAGGATAATGGCCTCTTTTTTTTTCTCCACCTAATGGCTTTCTTTTGTCAGATGACTACCTCTCAGCTGGGCGCCCAAAACGCATTACGTCAAGGTCACTTACCTTTCTTACTGAAATATTTACGACAGCAGTTTCTGCTACAGTGGCAGTGTCATATAAAAAAATTCACAGGTCGAGAATTTGCGTTACAAATCTGTAGAAACAAAATCCTAGAAATATAACAGTGACCAAAAAATTTTCGCCGGCATTGTGATACATTCACGCATTTACACACATTTCATAACTCTTAAAGTACGATTCTTGGTTTCCAACAACCTTTTTCACAAACCAGAGTCCCTAAACACTACTCATTATTCCTTACCTTATTCGTCGACACTTCTTCAATATTTCATCATAACAGCTATGTAGCTTAATCAAATAACTCATACAGTATAGCATCAGCTTATTGATCATAAACATACCTCAACAGCATAATACACATCGTCGTCGTAATAATAACATCATAACATCTCAGTCAATTCTCAAAATCGTCGTAGCATCCTCCAATAATTTCAAAACCTAAAAAAAATTCTCTGCTCATATCAAAAGTGTCATCTGCCTCAAACGCGCTTTAAAAATCGTGATCCCATATCAAATATATCATTCAAAGCTCTCATAATATCACAATGGGTCCGAAAAAATATGAACAGTTCACAAAGTACAGACAAAATACAATTTCTTAAGTGTGAAGTTACCCAACTGTGTAATTGCGTAAACATGTGTCACTGATGTAGTAAAAAAAATGTTTGTTTCTCTGTTAAATAATCAGGTGGCTGTGTAATTCTGTGTTGGAGAAATATGGTACCGATGTGTAAAGTTGTATAAGCAAATACCATATTAGCTAGGGCTCCTTGTGCTTGCCAAACACATGGTACACAAAGTAAGCGTGTACCCCCCTGAGGATTAATGTAATTATACCCTCAGGTGTTACAGATTACAGCAATGGAATGAAATGTATCACGGAAAACCTTTATACCATTGTACTTCAAATATCTTTAAAAATAAATGTTTTAAGTACAAAATTAATCACTCAAATACGTGTCCTGTAGCGCTAAATGTGCGTCTTGCTGTAAGATAATCTCTGTGGAAGTGTCGTTGTTATTGTCCTCCGAAAGCTAAGTTCTGCAGAAGTCAATGTACTTACCTCATGATAAACAAAAGTGAAATGCTTTGCGTAATGATATCTTAGTTATTACGCTTATTGTTGTGATGAAGAAATTACTGTGCTGTAACGTATTGTTGTGCTACAGAAAAGGCTGTCGCATTGTAGCTATACCACAAAAGTTACTACTAAAACATGTTTTACTTTTCAGAATAATACAGAAAAACTGTGCAGATATGAAACAGAAACACCGCAAAAGCAACATTGTAAATTGTCACTCATTAGTAGCGTCGTGATAAAATCGTGTAGCTGTCACATAAACTAACCACTGTCTTATCTGGTATCTCACAGAAAGTACCTTAAATCCAGAATGTATTTTCAAGTAAACCAAAATGTTGCATTAGAATCTCATTAGCAGTACTGGTAAATGTTCTAAGTATGTGAGTCTTATAGTCGTTACGTAATCGTACAACTAACAAGCAAGAATGTACAAATAACAACATTGTGTCGTCTGTTCACTATAACAATGCATTCATAATTTCTGTTGAAATAAGTTCTCTTGGTTCTTGACTGGATATTTAACTTCAAACATTGTTGCATGTTAACAGTTTCTTAAGTATACTAGTAACGTGAAGTGAAACGTTTTATGGCAAAGACAAAGTTAAAAAGCAGATTATCTTTCAATAAACGGTTTTACATGTGAAATGTGGTGTAAACCTTTACTCTTCCTAGTACGCAGAGGTTCAACTTCAACGCAATCATCATGTGGTATACGTCGGATTCTGTAAGGTCCATTGTAAACTAGAAAGAATTTGTGACTCAAGTGTTTCTTCTTATGTGACAATGAATGAGCTTTAATGAGAACTTTCTGACCAATATATAATTTCTTTGCATTTGCTTTACCGTGTAGTTTTCTCCTTTTGTCTGCTGCAGATTTTATATTTTTAAGAGCCAAATCAGTTATGTCTTTGTGTCGAAGTTTACGTGTATTCGGGAAAGGTACAAGCTCTCTGATTCTGTTCGGTGGTTCTTCATTCTTCAGTACAAGAGTAGGTGGTAAAGCAGTGGAGTCATGAGGCATTTCATTCAGCACGTTTTGAAATAAGTGTAAATATCTGTCCCAATGCTGATGCTTTCTGTGACAATAAAGTCTGCAAAGCTTATTGATTTCTTTCATAATCCGTTCGGAGGGGTTACAATGTGGTGAGTACAATGAAATAAAAACAGGTTTGATTTTATGATTCCGAAGCATGCGTGACCAAACAGCAGATCTGAATTGCGGTCCGTTATCTGAAATGACTTTACTAACGTGTCCAACTTCACGTAAGAAATTTTTAACAAAGGCGTTGGATACAGACCGTCCAGTGGCTTTACGTAACGGTGTGAAAGAAACAAATTTTGAAGTAAGTTCAACAGCGACTAGAACGTACGAAAATCCATTAGATGTTCTGACAAGCGGTCCCAAGAGATCAACAGCAGCAAATTCTTTTAATTTAGAAGGAATAATAGGAAACAACGGAGCACGATGTGAGATAGTAGATGGTTTCGCCTTTTGACAAAGTTTACAAATAGACAAGACTCTTCGAATTCGCTTTTCCATATTGTTAAAATAACAAGTCGTTCGAAGAATATGATAACATTTTCGTGGGCCAAAATGTGCGTAGCTGAAATGAATGTACCAAATGAGCTTATTAACAAAATCGTCTGGAATGCAAAGTACCCATAGCTTGTCATCAACAGTGCAGTATTTGAAGAGTATGTTGTTTCTAACCAGGTAATAATGCCGAATCTGAGTGTGTGTCTTTTCATGCCATTTACTTTTGATGTCTTTCTAAATCGGATCTTTATCTTGTTCATGAGCAATGTCCTTTAAAGATGTGGTGATGAAGTTTTCAAAGGCGACTTTCTGAATGTAAAGAATACTGAAATTTTTCTCAATGTTGCCTTCTGTGTTACTTTTCTCAAGTCCAGCCGGTGCGCGTGACAGCGCGTCCGCAACAATGTTCTCCTTGCCGGGAATGTAGACTATTGTGAAGCGGAATTCTTGCAGAAACAATGCCCAACGTTTTAACCTGTCATGATTTAATTTTGAAGACATAAGAAATTGTAATGCACGATGATCACTGTATACTTTTACGTGCTTACCAGAAAGAAAGAAACGGAATTTGTTAAATGCCCAAACGATAGCTAAAGCTTCTAATTCAGTAAGGGAATAATTTTTTTCATATTTTGTTAGCACTCGGCTAGCAAAAGCAATGGTTTTCTGAATGGTAGTGTCATTTTCTATGGCTTCTTGAAATAAATGGGCACCAAGACCGACTTGAGAAAAATCCGTGCTAAAGCAGAAATCTTGTGACAGATTTGGATGAGCTAGTATTGGCGCGTTAAGTAGCGATTCTTTCAAAGAATTGAATTCCAACTGTGCTTGTTCGTCCCAGTTCCAAATAGTATTTTTTCCAGTGAGAGAACAAAGTTTTGGTGTAACAAGAATTTGCATATTCAGAAAACGACGGTAAAAATTTACGAGACCTAGAAAACTGCGGACTTGTTTTTTTGTGGATGGAACTGGAATGGCTCTGATTGCTTCTAACTTTTCAGGATCCGGCTGAATGCCTTCAGAAGAAATAATATGTCCCAAAAACCTCACCTTTGACCTACCGAATTGAGACTTTTCCAAGTTAACTGTAATTCCAGATTCTGTAAAAATACGTAACAAACTGTTGAGGATGCGGTTATGTTGTTCCCATGAAGCTTCTGCTATTAGAATATCGTCCACATATAAGGTGATGTGACGTTTTAAGAACTCAGGTAATATGGAATTTAGCCCGTGAATGAATGCTGCCGAAGAAATGTTCAAACCAAAAGGAAGTTTCCGAAACTGATAACAAACGCCGAAACAAAGGAAAGCTGTGTATTTTCTACATTCTGGATGAAGTTCGATCTGATGAAAGCTGGATCAGAGATCAATGGAAGACAACACTTTTACACCATCAAAATTTTGAAGAAGTTCTTCCATCATCTGCAGCCTGTCTGTTTCAGGAATAATGATAGTATTGATTTGTCTCGAATCTAAGACAAGCCTGATCGATCCATTTTTCTTCTCAACAACATGTAACGGATTGTTGTATGAGCTTACTGCAGGCTCAATAATGCCCTCATCAAGCATAGATTGTATTTCTGTTCTAACACGGTCCCTATAATGTGCTGGAATTACGTATGGTCTAACACAAAATTTAGTATGCTCACGAACACGAAATTGGTATTGAAATCCCTTGATTGTTCCTGTTTTGTGAGTAAAAATTGTGGAAGGTGCTTGTAAAATCTCAAAAAGGTCCTGCCTATCAGTGTCATTACAATTCTCAATTGTTTGAATTTTATTCTGAATTAACTCATTAGTTTCAAATATGCCGTCGATATCATCCCTGTCAGTACTTGCAGAGTGATTGTTAGTGTCCAGTTCTGTAGAAAATTCCGAACTGTTGTCTAACAGAAGGTAAAGCCGATTAATTTCCTCATCATGGTTTGAGAGCCAGTCTTCAAATTTCAAAGCTATTGACTTACCTTCTTTCTCTAAACTTATTTCAGCATCGTGAAAGCTTAAGATTGCTTTGTATTCATTCAAAAAGTCTACTCCCAGTATAATTTCCGTCGACAATAGTGGAACAATAAGAAAGTTCATAGAGAAGCTGTGGCTTTGGCAAAAGAATTCTAAATTGGTTTGTTGGCGTACATCTACACTTTTTCCAAAGATTGCACCTTGTAATTTAATCTTACTTAACGGAAGTGTGGGGCAATCATTCGATTTGTTGTATTTGCTAAAAGCTGTTTCACTAATTACTGAAATGGGACTGCCAGAGTCAAGTACTGCCGTAAATTTTACGTCATTTACAGTAATGTGAATCACAGGATATGCAATGTTGTTATGTTTTGCGTCGTGATCCTGGAGTATGATGTCCCTAATGTCTTCCATTTTTACGTAATTACTAGCTACACCAGCTGCGTCGTCAGTTTCATAAGTACGTTTTGTGGCTGCCAGCGGTGTGAGTCATTGCCTATTGTCTATTTGTTGGCGCGCGTCTTTATTGGGATTTGGAGACCTAACTTCTACAAATTAACCGTGACGAGAGGGCCCTGCCCTGTTTAAATCCCGCCAGTTGTGATGCAGTTCAGGTCTGTCGTTACGATCATATCGCCTGTCGTCATGTCGGTAGATTCCATAGTTTCTTTCTTGTTGGTCACGTGGTGGAGAATTTCTCCCTGAATCGTAACTGCGCGCTGGACCGTTGCGTCTAAAGTTATTCTGTCTGCCTTGATAATAATTATTTTGGTTCCCATATTGTCTGTCTCTGATTGTTTCTGTGATAGTCATTACCGTGGAGAGGTGATCTTTCCCTGTAATTATTACTACCCTGCCAACGGTTGTCATACGGGTGGTGTCTGTTTCGGTTACGATTTACATTGAAAGAATAGCCTTGTCGTATATTATTTCTGTCATCGCGGAATTGTGACGGATGTGATCTGTAATTGTTGTGCTCCTGTTTTCGCGTTCCGCGATTGTCAGTGTCAATTTCCAGTTCTTGTAAGAGCCCCTGAAAAGCTTCAATGTCATCTTTGCAACGTCCTGCCAAAATAATAAGTTGTAAATGTTCAGGTAATTTGATTAAGCAAATGCGTATGAGTTCTGAGGGGCTGTATGGGTTTGACAGGTACTGATTCTTGTGCAACATGTCTTCAAAATATTTCACAAGACTGGAAAATTCAGATTGTTCGAAATGTTTCATCATTATGATGCTATCTTTTATTCGGTCTTGTGTAGCTTGAGACCAATATGCTGAGAGGAACGCATGGTAAAATTCTCCTTCACTGTGACAATCGTGAATGACCGATCGCATTCTTACAGCTGGTTCATTCTCCAAGTAGCCACACATAAATTCTAATCTGTGCTCCAATGACCAGTTGGGAGGAAAACAATGAGAGAATTGATGGAGCCACGCTTGTGGATGAATGTCGTTGGCAGAATTCTTAAACGTTTTGAATTTACGTGTAGTAATGAGCAGCTTATAGTCAAAATCATCATGTCGGCGAGTCGCATGTCGGTCATTGTTACGTCGTTTCGGCGGTTCCATCTCAAAATTCGGTGTACCTTGCCAATTTCTTTCATAATTTCCGAAGTGCCCTGTGTTATTATTTTGTGGCTGTTCCGTATTTCTATGTCCCTCTTCCCGTATTGGAGCGCGAGTGTCCTCTGAAATACGTAATTCTTGTATTACCTGTGTCAGCTGATCTTGTACTTTGCGGATTTCTCTTTGGTGTTGCGTATTAATTTGATTCAGATTTTGTTTCAGTTTCCTAATTTGTTCGCACTCTTCTGTGTCATTAAAGACTACTGGTTTTGTGTCATTCAGATTATCATCTACCTTCGTAGATAAATTATTTAGCTGATCCGAAAGTTCAACTACTTTCTCTGATAATGAACTAATTTCCTCCATGTGTCTTTCTACTGTGTCCTTTAAGTTTTCCTGAGTTTTTGCAAGTTGCGTAACCGAATCGGTAGACGCAACTGAGTCAATTTTAGCTTGCAAGGTCTCATGATTTTCATGAACAATAGTCTGCAGTTCTTTTGTGGCTGCTTCGTGATTCTGTAATGCATTTTCATGACGCGAAAAAATAGGTTGGATATGCTCACAAATTTGTGTTTTTACATCATTACAGACTTTTTGACATTTCGATTCGATGTTATGTAACTCAGTAGTTAAATCTTCACATGTTTGTTCAAGTGTGGTGTCTAACTTTTGAAGATTTTGTTCCATTGTGTCTAACTTTTTAAGATTTTGTTTCACTGTGTCTAACTGTTGCTGTGTTTGTCTCTGGTGTTGTTCCATTGTGTCTAGCTTTTGAAGATTCTGTTCCATCGTGTCTAACTTCTGGAGATTTTGTCCCATTTGTTTCTGATTTTGTTCAAGTGTTGTGTCTAACTTTTGTAGCCTTTGTCCCATTTGTTGCATTAACTGTAATAACAATGCATTAGTGTCTGGAATCTGTTCCTCTACGCTTTTCGGCAGTGCATTTGCACCGGCAACATTCACATTTTGACAAGCAGAAAATGTGTCTTGACTTATTTGAGAAAACGGTGAGGACGAAAAACCAGAATCTACAGTATTTGCAAAATTATGTCCGTTCATTTCGGATTCTTGAGGCGAGCTATTGCTGAGCGATCGATCGATAATGCTTCCCTGTTCAATAATTGTTTCACTGCCTACGCCATTGTTTGCCGCCCGCTCCATTTCCCTATGCACAATTACCAAATTACTATGTTGAACATAAGTTAATTCATTACACGGTGGCGCTAACACACTACTTTCGTCTTCACTGTCATTTTTCAGTTTACTTTGGAGCCTAGTATTACGTTTTTCACACGCCATTATTGTCACAATATTTCACACGACAACACAGAAAAACACAATTTGAAGAGGAAAAATAGGGGAACACATTAACATAGCACTGAAAATAATATCTAGTTAATTGTAAGCGCAGCTGCGAAATACTTGGTACAAATCTACGTGCATGCCACAACTGTTTTACTGTACAAGAATGAAAAACTACAACTACAAAGGCAATTCTCTCTACAATTACGTGCTAGCAATAAACAAAGGCTGCACTAATTGCACAAACTACAAGAAGAAATCAGAAGATTCCAGTGAGGTATCCTCGGCTAAGGGTCGACATATGAAACATCCCCTTAGAAAAATTATACATGACTGTGCTTAAACTGACACACAATATTTTTTTAGCGAAACGCAATCTGACTTTCAAAAATCCCTGCAAAAGAATGGCCCTGACTAACATTAATCTATACCTTTCACAAATCACTTACCTCACCAAAAATCTCCGTTACTCGAACTACTGCAATACAGCAAGCGCCACTACTGCCAGCTAAATAAAAGATTCAAACTACGGAAGGCACTAACTACTGATAGGCATAGTTAGCAAATGAAAGATTTTAATAGAGAACAAACAATGTATTTACCTTAATAATCATAATATATATGGCAGTTCATGACATACAGTCTAACAAATTTCAAAACTCCGCCATCTCTCTCCCCACATCCACCACTGCTGGCGGCTCACCTCCAACTGCGCAACGCTACGCGCTGTTCACATCCAGCTGCCGCTGCCCAACACAACAATGGTAGACAACAATGCAAACTAGCCACAGACTGCACACAGCACAGCCAGTGATTTTCATACCGAGCGCTACGTAACGTTGCCGATAAGAAAACATAATCAGCCTACTTACACTTACAGTGCGACAGACTGACGCCTTCTGTCAACACTCCTATTCAAAATGGTTCAAATGCATCTGAGCACTATGGGACTTAACTTCTGAGGTCATCAGTCCCCTAGAACTTAGAACTACTTAAACCTAACTACCTAAGGACATCACACACATCCATGCCGGAGGCAGGATTCGAACCTGCGACCGTAGTGGTGGCGCCGTTCCTGACTGTAGCGCCTAGAACCGCTCGGCCACTCCGGCTGGCAACACTCCTGTCCGTCTGCGCTACCTGTCACAATTTAGTTTTTGCGAAGTGGTCACGAACCGTCGTGAGTTAATTGTGGCGATCCATCGAGTCCTGACGCCCAGGAATGTTGACACAAGGCACCATTCTGTTGTACTGTAACGCCTGCACAATTGTTGACAAGCTTGTTTTGTCTATGTTGCACAAGTTTTACTGGAAAGCCCTTAAAAATCCTCCATACAGTACAGACCTCTCCCCCTGCGATTTTACATGTTTTTAGAGCCCCTAAGAATCACATTCGTGGCCGTCGATTTGCTCCGGCACAATTTGCCTGGATACAATCAGAGTTCCGCAGGCAACTGCAAAAATTTTTCCACGTAGGCATCGACCGTGTTGTCTCACATTAGGATAAATTCCTTAACGTTCATGGCCATTACTTTTCAAATATTAAAGAGTTTAGTTACTTTCTTTTTGCTATACGTCTCGTTTTCATTTGACTGCCCCTTGTACATACCATGTAGAATAGTTCTGCTACAGTTGGCTCTCCCAAGGATATGTTCTTTTCTGAGAAAATGTCGTCAACTGCAGCTGTCTTGTTTAGATTTAGATCTTTCAGTTATACCTCTGCACACGATCCTTCATCTACTTATTCTTGCCCTTCCGTACTATTTTCTTCATTTCTGGTTACCTTGTAAAGCCCTACTACATGTTCGTTCCGCGTTCTACCCTCCCCTTCTCTGCTTCGGAGCAGCTAGCTGTTGATGTTCCTACAGTTTCTTCTCTCTTCTGCAAGTCTTTTCTTTTTAATTTTGTTATAAATGGCATGTTTTTTTTTCCAATAGTTCTACAGCTTTGTAACTCAGCTAGAGCAATTACCCCTTTGTCATTTTACATTTTCTGTCAATGTCTTGTGTTAGATCTGCCTTCCCTGCGCCTGCTTCAGTTTTTGCGTTTCTGTATTTCCCCCTTGTGTCAACTAAGAATCGAAAGTCTCGAGTGTTATCCAAGGATTTCTGCTGGGACTTGTCTGGGTGCCTGTTTGCTCCGGTGCTGTTTTTACTGTATCATCTCTCACAGTTATCCATTCGTACTTTTGTGTTGCTTTCTCCTATTTCATCCAAATGATCCCTTTGAAACTCTCACCGGCCTCAGATTCTTTTAATTTATCCAGATTCCACGTAATTAATTTCCTCCATTTCCCCAGTTTCTTGTATTTTAAATGAGATACGATCAAAGTCTACATTTGATTCTGGAAATGTTGTGCCATTTATCTGGTTTATAAATCTCTATATTTTCATTATGCAATGTTTCAGAAACCTTCCAGTTTCTTCTAATCTATACTACAGATGCAACCTTCTTTCATAAATCTTAAACCGGGTATTAGCCGTAATCAAGAGGTTCTCTGTGCAAAATTGTGCCAGACGGCTTCACCTGCCACTCCTCTCCTACTGTCAGAGACGATCGTTACTTCTCTGAAACTCCGGTTGTACTTCATCTGCGGACAGACGACTGAAGGCCTCAGGCCACCTGCGTGGTCTGCACACTGCTTCTGAAGGATAATCTTGCTCCGAGATTTGGGTATTACCTTTCGATTGCGCAAGTTCTCCACTGAAATAAGTTATTTTCGCTCAGACTTTGTGAACAAGCACGTGAGCTCCTTAGTTGTTAATAGTACTGTCACCCAGCGAGTGACGCCGCGGTTGGGGCACAGGGCCAGCAGTAGTCCCTGTCTGCAGCACGTACCACGTCCTCATTCAGTCCATCTTCCTCTGTCTCTACTGAGGCCGTCGTCGACGGGATGCTCGTATTCCTCCTGCCTTCCCGATGCTCTGTGCGAATGCTCGTCACTTTCTTTCATGCATTCTGAGCTCACTTTCGCCAGCGGGCTGCCTCTCTAGTTAGAGAGACCTGCAGGCAGAGGAGATACATCATCTCACCAACGCAGTACGTTTCTGCCAGTTACCGATTTTAAGGAGAACTAAAAATTTGACTGACTGCTTCCTTTCATTACTTCCCTCTAACTTGACTATTTTTTCACATGTGAGGAGCTTGCGGATCCTGAATTTCGGGCTTCTTTCTAATTTTGGATCAGAGGTCGACAACTCTCTTCGCATACACTTTGTGGGCCACAAGATAATCCGTGAAAACAGAACGTGAAGCCTGGTGCCTTACGTGTATAGTAAGAGAAAGTTGGCTGCTGATTACCTCCACTTTCTTTACCAGTGACTCGAATAATGGCATTCATCAGGCCTGCTTGGACGGATAACGTGACACAGTATACTATTTCACTCTCCGCTCGTTTCCACGAAATTCAACATATCAGTAACAATGACAATATTTACAACATCAATACTCACAATACCTTCGATGTTATCTCAGTAATGGCAGTGCGACGTATTTTCAAAAAGTAAATTAACGAAAACACTTATTTACCATCAGCTTCACCAAGTTTACGCTCCTTGTAGTTTATAGTGTCAACATTTATACACTCCTGGAAATGGAAAAAAGTGACACCGGTGTGTCAGACCCACCATACTTGCTCCGGACACTGCGAGAGGGCTGTACAAGCAATGATCACACGCACGGCACAGCGGACACACCAGGAACCGCGGTGTTGGCCGTCGAATGGCGCTAGCTGCGCAGCATTTGTGCACCGCCGCCGTCAGTGTCAGCCAGTTTGCCGTGGCATACGGAGCTCCATCGCAGTCTTTAACACTGGTAGCATGCCGCGACAGCGTGGACGTGAACCGTATGTGCAGTTGACGGACTTTGAGCGAGGGCGTATAGTGGGCATGCGGGAGGCCGGGTGGACGTACCGCCGAATTGCTCAACACGTGGGGCGTGAGGTCTCCACAGTACATCGATGTTGTCGCCAGTGGTCGGCGGAAGGTGCACGTGCCCGTCGACCTGGGACCGGACCGCAGCGACGCACGGATGCACGCCAAGACCGTAGGATCCTACGCAGTGCCGTAGGGGACCGCACCGCCACTTCCCAGCAAATTAGGGACACTGTTGCTCCTGGGGTATCGGCGAGGACCAATCGCAACCGTCTCCATGAAGCTGGGCTACGGTCCCGCACACCGTTAGGCCGCCTTCCGCTCACGCCCCAACATCGTGCAGCCCGCCTCCAGTGGTGTCGCGACAGGCGTGAATGGAGGGACGAATGGAGACGTGTCGTCTTCAGCGATGAGAGTCGCTTCTGCCTTGGTGCCAATGATGGTCGTATGCGTGTTTGGCGCCGTGCAGGTGAGCGCCACAATCAGGACTGCATACGACCGAGGCACACAGGGCCAACACCCGGCGTCATGGTGTGGGGAGCGATCTCCTACACTGGCCGTACACCACTGGTGATCGTCGAGGGGACACTGAATAGTGCACGGTACATCCAAACCGTCATCGAACCCATCGTTCTACCATTCCTAGACCGGCAAGGGAACTTGCTGTTCCAACAGGACAATGCACGTCCGCATGTATCCCGTGCCACCCAACGTGCTCTAGAAGGTGTAAGTCAACTACCCTGGCCAGCAAGATCTCCGGATCTGTCCCCCATTGAGCATGTTTGGGACTGGATGAAGCGTCGTCTCACGCGGTCTGCACGTCCAGCACGAACGCTGGTCCAACTGAGGCGCCAGGTGGAAATGGCATGGCAAGCCGTTCCACAGGACTACATCCAGCATCTCTACGATCGTCTCCATGGGAGAATAGCAGCCTGCATTGCTGCGAAAGGTGGATATACACTGTACTAGTGCCGACATTGTGCATGCTCTGTTGCCTGTGTCTATGTGCCTGTGGTTCTGTCAGTGTGATCATGTGATGTATCTGACCCCAGGAATGTGTCAATAAAGTTTCCCCTTCCTGGGACAATGGATTCACGGTGTTCTTATTTCAATTTCCAGGAGTGTATATTCGGTATCCGTGAGGACAGTGAACTTGCACTAAATGTCGCGACAGAATTGCCCACGGCATCGCGAGCACGACTTTCTCCACTCTCCTGACTCCTCCGAGGAGTCCCTTTGATCTAAGAGTCTCCAAAACTCCCTCTTGAGCCACTTTTTTCTGCAGACCCACAGCTTTCGCCTTCTCTTCACTGTCACTGTCCTCTGTAAACGTTTAGTTTTACGGAAGATCTATTATATTTTATACTCTTATGTGCCAGCCTCGTTTCCTTTAATCTGTCCGGTTCAGTCCGAGTTCCTTCTTAGTGCAGGTTATTAATGTTTACTTTATACTCCGTTCATCAAATTTCCTTCACCTAGTTGATTATGAATTCTTAAATATATTCAGACTCCTGTCTTTGTTTATTCTCCTAGTTGCTTTTTCATTTGCTGCCCCTGTCTCCTAAACGTCATGTCTCAAATCCTTATCTTCTATACACATCTGAGTCATTTTTTTTTATTTTTTAGGTGTGTCTCGTTCGCCACATCGACACAGATCTGCAGTTCTCTTCTTTACCTCGCAAAACTATCCAACATCCGTTTAGAACTGTCGTCTACATGGATCAATGTCTTCCAGCTCTGTTCTAATTCTCATTAAAATCTGTGAAAAGTGGACGATTATGCAGTGTGCAATTGCCATTGGATCTCAGCTTAATTATTTCGTTTATTGACAAATATATTTTGCCTTTCATGGAAGGATGGTGGAAATTGCCAGTTGGATTACAAATAAGAAACATTTTCTCAAAACTGGACTTTTTGTTGTAAAGTACAACAAAATTTGATACAAGTAACACAAGCACAAACATATTGTCCACACTGAAATTTTTCTGCGGAGTAGAAAGTGTTGCCAAGCAGAAATGACTTCAATTTGTTTTTTAATTTTTCAGTATATGCTAGCATCTTAATTTCACAAGACAGGTGGTCAAGTATTCTGATGGTTGCAGACTTCGCCGCTTTCCGTGATAGAAGGAGGTTAAGTTGTGGATAGCAAAGGGTATTTTTGTTCCTAGTGTTTCATTTCAGAATGGTACTATTAATTTCAAATAATATTTGAATCTTCGCAATAAATGTCATAAGATAGTAGACGTATTGTGAGGTTGATGTTAGTGAGTCCTATTTTTTAAACTTTTGCCTGCACGGAATCGAGGATACACGCCGGATATTATCTCTACGGCACGTTTCTGCGCAATGACCACTTTGTGTCCATGTGTGGATTTGTCGTACAAAACTAGGAAATTATTCACACCAGCAATTACAGGTAGATCAAATGTCACCGAACTCAGTCGTTTGACAAGATCTGTAACATGTGGTTTCCGATTCGTTGTCTGATCAGTAAACTTTGCAACCTTGACTAAACAGGTTCGAACACGTCAGGGGAAATATGTGAGCTGCCTTCCAGATTAGTGTCATCCTCTCCCTTCTTTCACTCCTGTGGACCAATCAGGATCAAGCTCCCTAACCATCTCGGTTTCAGAACTAGGACTTATGTGTGTGGGCGTAAGTCTTGGTCAGCCAGATCTCCCAGATGAAGGAAAATGCCATGTAACCTGGAACAACACAGCGTAAACAACTGCTAAAAGACTCGTACATAATTACTAGAAACTATCCGCGTAGGGGCGCTAGCAATACTTCTGTGCCCATCACATTGGTAAGGTTAGTCTGGAGTCGCCTTCAAAAGTGGGCAGGAATGGCGCGACGAAACTCCTATCCCCAATACGTTGGCCGTACAGGATACAGAGGGAAAAATTTAGCGACAGATACAATCCTGCAAGCACAGTGACGGTGGACTCGGTCCGCCTGAATAGGAGGAGCCAAGGTAGCCCCTGAGGGCTGGCAACCCACATTACACCACTGAGGACGAGGCGTACCTAAAGCACCATGGTAAACACTTGCTATTTACATACAAGATAATGGAAACAGACATTCCGAGCACTACTTCCTGCAGGGGCAGCTCGAGCCACGGCCTACGCCAAAACCTGATTGGCTGGAGACAGCTATTTAGGTGCTAGAACCAGCCCTGAAGTTCAATTCACGCCGGATGCCGACCTCGTGTAGTGCGACCATTGAAGATTAAGTCTTCGTCTCTGAATTGCACTGCTACTAGCGTATGAGTGTGTTACCAAGAACCTTTGTGGAAAATTGGAAGTGAACTTTTGTTTGCCTGAATTAGGAGGCTTTTACTGGCATCGTTATTGTTACCTTTTGTTAGTATGTTCAGTCATCAATCTTGTGAACTTACATCAATAAAAGTTGTGTTCGTGAAAAATTGCTAATTATCAGTCACAACAACATGTAACTCGAAATGGTACCTTGCAATATTACTGTGAGATGTCATCATCAATATATACATAAATAATCCAAAGCATATATGCACATTCGCTCTTCCAAAATAAGACTGAGCAATGGCCACAGTCCAGCAGAAATTAACTGTTCCTCTATACCAAGTCGCGACACCTCTCTCGCTTTACAATAAGATGGGGCCTTCGAGAGCTGAAAACTTTGCGTGCCATCTGTCGATAAGCCAATTCTCCTAAAATTGACCTTTCACACACTGGAATAAACCTAAAAATAACACACGCACAACAGCTGCTGCAAAAAGAATGGCTTGCACGTACAAGATAACAGTAGAAACACCGCCATTTCTTATTGATTGCCGCATCTGCCTCGAATGGACGCTGCCTCCACTGCCAGCGACACCTCGCGTGTGGAGCGCTACCATCTCTCTGGAAAGTGCAACGCGTCTGTTCTTTGAACATATACAAGCCGTTTAGCTGCGAAAGTACCGCCGTGTATACTATGCCCTGCTCATTGGCTCCTAGTTGCTACAGGAAACCTTTCTACGTGTCAGACGTTCAGGCTTTCCCCACCGAGTGTCGCTAGCGGTGACGGCTGAATTCTTCTTCTGTCTGCCCCCCCCCCTCCCCAGGAACCTTCCTGCCCCCGCACCTGTAAATCACCGATCACTGTGCCCACTAGAAAGTAGAGGCCACTTCGCAACCAGTAAAAGAGACAAGAACTGCTGTCGCTTGATCAGATGGTAGTGTGTCACCGGACGAAAGCCCTCTGCAGGCAGCAAATGGTGAAAGCAGGCAACAGTAAAATCCTCTTAAATTTTTTCCTTATTATACATTTCGCTAGATACCGAGAAGAATACCAGTGACGACATACTGCTAAACGTGCCAGGATATTGTGATGCAGCAAAACTTCCTTAGGTCGACTGTACTGAGAAAGAAGTCTGAGACATTAGCGATGACAAATATGGAGTGTGTCTTGTTGATAGTCTGACCACCGTGATGGCATAAATTAAATATGCATTTTAGTCATACATGTTACTTTGCTCCCTACCCATGCTTAGGAGCTCACTTCTATCATGAAAATCTAAAATCCTCATTTGCAAAAAAATTATAAGACCAGTTGTTATGTGTAGAGCCGAGATATGGAGCATAACTGAAAATGAGGAAAGGATACTTAGCATTTGGAAGAGAAAGAGTCTGCGTAAAATATACGGCCCTATATACAGTGTGTTTCAAAAATGACCGGTATATTTGAAACGGCAATAAAAACTAAACGAGCAGCGATAGAAATACACCGTTTGTTGCAATATGCTTGGGACAACAGTACATTATCAGGCAGACAAACTTTCGAAATTACAGTAGTTACAATTTTCAACAACAGATGGCGCTGCGGTCTGGGAAACTCTATAGTACGATATTTTCCACATATCCACCATGCGTAGCAATAATATGGCGTAGTCTCTGAATGAAATTACCCGAAACCTTTGACAACGTGTCTGGCGGAATGGCTTCACATGCAGATGAGATGTACTGCTTCAGCTATTCAATTGTTTCTGGATTCTGGCGGTACACCTGGTCTTTCAAGTGTCCCCACAGAAAGAAGTCACAGGGGTTCATGTCTGGCGAATAGGGAGGCCAATCCACGCCGCCTCCTGTATGTTTCGGATAGCCCAAAGCAATCACACGATCATCGAAATATTCATTCAGGAAATTAAAGACGTCGGCCGTGCGATGTGGCCGGGCACCATCTTGCATAAACCACGAGGTGTTCGCAGTGTCGTCTAAGGCAGTTTGTACCGCCACAAATTCACGAAGAATGTCCAGATAGCGTGATGCAGTAATCGTTTCGGATCTGAAAAATGGGCCAATGATTCCTTTGGAAGAAATGGCGGCCCAGACCAGTATTTTTTGAGGATGCAGGGACGATGGGACTGCAACATGGGGCTTTTCGGTTCCCCATACGCGCCAGTTCTGTTTATTGACGAAGCCGTCCAGGTAAAAATAAGCTTCGTCAGTAAACCAAATGCTGCCCACATGCATATCGCCGTCATCAATCCTGTGCACTATATCGTTAGCGAATGTCTCTCGTGCAGCAATGGTAGCGGCGCTGAGGGGTTGCCGCGTTTGAATTTTGTACGGATAGAGGTGTAAACTCTGGCGCATGAGACGATACGTGGACGTTGGCGTCATTTGGACCGCAGCTGCAACACGGCGAACGGAAACCCGAGGCCGCTGTCGGATCACCTGCTGCACTAGCTGCGCGTTGCCCTCTGTGGTTGCCGTACGCGGTCGCCCTACCTTTCCAGCACGCTCGTCCGTCACGTTCCCAGTCCGTTGAAATTTTTCAAACAGATCCTTTATTGTATCGCTTTTCGGTCCTTTGGTTACATTAAACCTCCGTTGAAAACTTCGTCTTGTTGCAACAACACTGTGTTCTAGGCGGTGGAATTCCAACACCAGAAAAATCCTCTGTTCTAAGGAATAAACCATGTTGTCTACAGCACACTTGCACGTTGTGAACAGCACATGCTTACAGCAGAAAGACGACGTACAGAATGGCGCACCCACAGACTGCGTTGTCTTCTATATCTTTCACATCACTTGCATCGCCATCTGTTGTTGAAAATTGTAACTACTGTAATTTCGAAAGTTTGTCCGCCTGAAAATGTACTGTTGTCCCAAGCATATTGCAACAAACGGTGTATTTCTATCGCTGCTCGTTTAGTTTTTATTGCCGTTTCAAATATACCGGTCATTTTTGAAACACCCTGTACGATCAAGAAGGTTGGTGCATCCATAAAAATGCAGAATCAAACCAAGTTTTTTGATGAACCTGACCTTTGTCACTACCATTAAAATAAGAAGACTGCGGTGGGCAGGAGATGTGGTCAGAATGGAGACAGACAGAACATGTAAAAAGATTTTTGGTGGCAAGACTGGAGGCAGACGACGGAAGGGACGTCCCAGAAAGAGATGGGTGGGCGGAATTGAAGAAGACACGAAAAAGCTGGGTGTCAGAGGATGGAGACGGAAAGCCATGGACTGGATAGAATGGCAGGATATTGTGATGCAGACCAAGAGCTTCAAGGGCTGTAGAGCCAAGGAGTAAGTAAGTATGGAGTGGTTTACCGCGAATGCTGTATCAAAAGATAGATCTACACGCTGTGAGAAAAATGAAGTTCGAAATAAAAAAAAATTATACTGAACCCATGTGGTTTATGAGGTTGCTGGTCACACCTCATGGCACTGAATCTTCTGTTGCTTGCAAAAATGCTGTAACGCACTCCTTATTAACACAGTGGAAAACTTCCCCAAAATGAATAATGTAACTATTGACTTGCTACAAATAGTTTAGACAACATGCTTCTATTACTGGAACTCACAGTGGACTACGCTCTATACACGAAAACACTATTGAGACATGACATTCGTAGCCAGCACACATTTCCTGTAAGTTAAGAGAAAAATCAGGGAGTGTAGGCTGGTTTTGTGTGAGTGGCGCAAGGTACCTTCCATGAGCATGTGACCAACTTGTAAGCGTACTGGGAGCTAGAGTTCGCACAAGGCTTAACTAACGCAAAAATTTGTGACCTGTGTGTGGCGTGAGCATGTCTCTGATATTTGATGTTTGTTCAGCCTTTTCAGCCATGCATTTGAAACGCTGGACTACGTTCTCCACGGTAAAACGTCTCGCTTTCTTTTTCTTTTTTTTTTTTACGTGGAAATCGATTACGCAAATTCATACTGTTGGCATGCTCGTGTAAAATTACGTATTCTGTTTCGGTACTACATACTACAGAGGATGCATAAGCACTGGACTGTCAGCCTCAGTCTAGATCGTGCATATTATATTATCGTATACAGGGTGGTCCATTGATAGTGACCGGGCCAAATATCTCACGAAATAAGCATCAAACGAAGAAACCACAAAGAACGAAACTCGTCTAGCTTACAGGGGGAAACCAGATGACGCTATGGTTGGCCCACTATATGGCGCTGCCATAGGTCAAACGGCTATCAACTGCGTTTTTTTTAAAATAGGAACCCACATTTTTTATTACATATTCGTGTAGTACGTAAAGAAATATGAATGTTTTAGTTGGAGCACTTTTTACGCTTTGTGATAGATGGAATTGTAATAGTCACAAACGTATAAGTACGTGGTATCACGTAGCATTCCGCCAGTGCGGACGGCATTTGCTTCGTGATACATTACCCGAGTTAAAATGGACCTTTTACCAGTTGCGAAAAAGGTCGATATCGTGTTGATGTATGGCTATTGTGATCAAAATGCCCATCGGGCGTGTGCTTTGTATGCTGCTCGGCATCCTGGACGACATCATCCAAGTGTACGGACCGTTCACCGGACAGTAACGTTATTTAAGGAAACAGGAAGTGTTCAGCCACATGTGAAACGTCAACCACGACCAGCAACAAACGATGATGCCCAAGTAGGTGTTTTAGTTGCTGTCGCGGCTAATCCACACATTAGTAGCAGACAAATTGCGCGAGAATCGGGAATCTCAAAAACGTCGGTGTTGAGAATGCTACATCAACATAGATTGCACCCGTACCATAGTTCTATGCACCAGGAATTGCATTGCGACGACTTTGAACGTCGTGTATAGTTCTGCCACTGGGGACGAGAGAAATTACGGGACGGTGACAGATTTTTTGCAAGCGTTCTATTTAGCGACGAAGCGTCATTCATCAACAGTGGTAACGTAAACCGGCATAATATGCACTATTGGGCAACGTAAAATCTACGATGGCTGCGACAAGTGGAACATCAGCGATCTTGGCGGGTTAATGTATGGCGCGGCATTATGGGAGGACGGATAAATGGTTCAATTGGCTCTGAGCACTATGGGACTTAACTGCTAAGGTCATCAGTCCCCTAGAACTTAGAACTACTTAAACCTAACTAACCTAAGGACATCACACACATCTATGCCCGAGGCAGGATTCGAACCTCCGACCGTAGCGGTCGCCCGTTTCTAGACTGTAGCGCCTAGAACCGCTCGGCCACCCCGAGGAACGATAATTGGGCCCCATTTTATCGACGGAAATCTAAATGGTGCAATGTATGCTGATTTCCTACGTAATGTTCTGCAGATGTTACTACAAGATGTTTCACTGCACGACAGAATGGCGAGGTACTTCCAACATGATGGATGTCCGGCACATAGCTAGCGTGCGGTTGAAGCGGGATTGAATAGCATATTTCATGACAGGTGGATTGGTCGTCGAAGCACCCTACCGTGGCCCGCAAATTCACCGGATCTGACGTCATCGGATTTATTTCTGTGGGGAAAGTTGAGGGATATTTGCTATCGTGATCCACCGACAACGCCTGACAACATGCGTCAGCGCATTGCCAATGCAAGTGCGAACATCACGTAAGGCGAACTACTCGCTGTTGAGAGGAATGTCGTTACACGTGTTGCCAAATGCATTGAGGTTGACGGACATCATTTTGAGCATTTATTGCATTAATGTGGTATTTACACGTAATCAAGCTGTAACAGCATGAGTTCTCAGAAATGTTAGGTTCGCAAAGGTACATGTATCACATTGGAACAATCGAAATAAAATGTTCAAAGGTACCTACGTTCAGTATTTTGATTTAAAAAAACATACCTGTTACCAACTGTTCGTCTAAAACTGTGAGCCTTATGTTTGTGACTATTACAGCGCCATCTATCACAAAGCGTATAAAGTGGTCCAACTAAAATATTCATATTTCTTTACGTACTACACGAATATGTATTAAAAATGGGGGTTACTATTTTAAAAAACGCAGTTGATCTCAGTTTGACCTATGGCTGTGCCATCTAACGGGCCAACCATAGCGCCATCTGGTTTGCCCCTTCAAGCTAGACAAGTTTCGTTCTTTGTAGTTTTTTCGTTTGACACTTATTTCGTGAGATATAATCAATGGACCACCCTGTATATTATCAATGTCATCTATTCATTAAGGTGACCCTCCGTAATAGGGTAACGATATTATATATTTCCATATGGTTGTCAGTGTTGGATTCTGATGTTCACTTGGGCACTGCAGATCGCATTTTTTAAAGACATTGTTGCTGATGCTTTAAAATATATACTCCGGTAAGTATTTTTTTCAGTGTGCAAGCAAACAAAACGCAGGGGCAACAGCCTTTTCATTATTTGCAGGGGCAACAGTCTGGATGATTGACTTATCTGGCCTTGTATCATCAACCAAAACGGCCTTCCTGTGCTGGTACTGCGAACGGCTGAAAGCAAGGGGAAACTAAAGCCGTAGCTTTTCCCGAGGGCATGCATCTCTACTGTATGGTTAAATGATGATGTCATCCTCTTGGGTAAAATGTCCCAGAGGTAACATAGTCCCCCATTCGGATCACCAGGTGGTGACTAGGCGGGTACTACCGAGGCGGCTGTCGTTCTGCGGAGAAACAAAACGGGCTTTCTCTGGATCGGATCGTGGAATGTCAGATCCCTTAATTGGGCAGGTAGGTTAAAAAACTCTCAGTGCAGTACGGTGACATTAGGAACAAGACTTTTGGTCAGTTGAATGCAGGGTTATGAATACAAAATAAAATAGATGTAATTCAGGAGTGGGTTTAACAAACAAAAAAAAAAAAAAAAAAAAAAAAAAAAAAAAAAAAAAGGAGGAACGCGGATAAGCCACCATGAAGAGCATAGTGAACTCATTATTATGGTCAAGAAGGACACGAAGCCCACATCCACCATAGCAGCACAAGTTTATATGCCAACTATCTCTGCAGATGAAGAAGAGTTTGAAGAAATATATGAGGAGATAAAGGAAATTGACTTGTAAATAATAGATTTCAGCTATCAAGCGTCCTTTTTAAATTTTATTGGCAGATAAAGATTTCAGCTAGAAACTAGCCATTCTCAGTGCACCATAATTTTTGACCAATGCATGTAATGCACCATTCATTGAATAGTATTGAGATATGACATTCGTTGCCAGCACACATTTCATGTAAGTTAAGAGAAAAATCAGGGCTTATAGTCTGTTTTTGTGTGAGTGGCACAAGGTACTTTACATGAGCATGTGATCAGCTTGTAAGCATACTGGGAGCTAGAGTTCGCATAAATAACGCAAAAAATTGTGACCTGTATGTATTCAGTGAACTGTGAATGAAGCCCGACCAACAGGCATTACATGCATGGATCAAAAACGATAGTGCATTGAGAATGGCTAGTTTCTAGCTGAAATCTAGATCTGCCAATAAAACTTAGAAAGGACGACTGATGGCTGAACTCTGTTATTTATAAGTCAATATGTCGCTGAGTGCAACAGCCTTCTGAATGGAAGGTAACCTGATAAAGGCAATTATTCAGATAATTTAATAGTCATGGGTGAGACTGGAATTCAATAGTAGCAAAAGTAGTAGGTGAATATGGAATGGGGGAAAGAAATGAAAGAGGAAACGGCCTGGTAGAATTTTGCATAGTTTCAGAGCGATCATTAGGGAACGAATGACCAGAACAGGGGAAAGGAATACAGTAAAAGAAGAAGAATGGATAGATTTGAGAGATGAAACAGTGAAGGCAGCAGAGGATCAAGGAGGTTAAAAGACGAGGGCTAGTAGAAATCCATGGGTGACACAGGAGATATTAAATTTAATCGATGAAAGAAGAAAATATAAAAATGCAGTAAATGCAGCAGGCGAAAGGGAATACAAACACCTAAAAACCGAGAGCGACAAGAAGTGCAAAATAGCTAAGTAGGAATGACTAGAGGACAAATGTAAGGATGTAGAAGTATATATCACTAGTGGAAAGATAGATGCCGCCTACAGGAAAATTAAAAAGACTTTTGGAGAAAAGAGAACCACCTGTAAGAATATCAAGAGCTCAGATGAAAAAGCAGTCCTAAGCAAAGAACGGAAGAACAGAAAGGTGGAAGGAGTGTATAGATTGTCTACACAAGGAAGCTGTACTTGAGGGTAACATTGTGGAAATGGAAGAGGATGTAGATGAAGATGAAATGGGAGATATGACACTACATGAAGAATGTGAGAGAGTAGTGAAAGACCTAAGTCGAAACAAGGCTCCAGGAGTAGACAATATGGGCCCAGGAGTAGACAACATTCCGTTAGAAGTACTGATAGCCTTGGGAGAGCCAGCCATGACAAAACTCTTCCGTCTGGTGAACAAGTTATGTAGACAAGCGAAAGACCCTCGGAGTTAAAGAAGAATATAATAATTCCAGTTCCAAGACAAGCAGGTGCTGACAGATATGAAAATTAGTCAACTATCAGTTTAATAAGTCACGGCTGCAAAATACTAATACCAATTCATTACAGAAGAATGGAAAAATTGTTAGAAGCTGACGTCAGAGGTCAGTTTGGATTACGGAGAAATGTAGGAACACACTGAGACAATTCTGCTACGACATCTCTTAAAAGATAGTTAAGGAATGACGTTTATAGCATTTGTAGATTTCGAGAAAGCTTTTGATAATGTTGACAAGAATATTCTCTTTCAAATTCTTAAGTTGTTAGGGATAAAAAACAGGGAGCTAAAGGGTATTTATAATTTGTACAGTAACCAGAGTAGAGGGGCGTGAAAGGGAAGTAATGGTTGGAAAGGGAGTGAGACAGCGTTGTAGTATGTCCCCAATATTATACAATCTGTATATTGAGCAGGCAGTAAAGGAAACAAAGGAAAACTTGGAGTAGAAATTAAAGTCCAGCGAGAAGAAATAAAAAGTTCGAGGGTTGCTGATGAGACTGTAATTCTGTCAGAGACAACAAAGGACTTGGAAGAGCAACTGAACGGAATGGAAAGTATCTTGAAAAGAGGGTACGAGGCGAATATCAACAAAAGAAAAACAAGGATAATGGAATGTAGTAGAATAAAATCAGGCCATGCTGGCGGAATTAGATTAGGAAATGAGACACTTAAAGTAATATATGAGTTTTGCTATTGGAGCAGCAAAATAACCGATGACGGTAAAAGTAGACAGGATAGAAAATGTGGTCTGGCAATGGCAAGAAAGGGGTTTCTGAAGAAGAGAAATTGTTTAGCATCAAGTATAAATTTAGGTGTCAGGAAGGCTTTTCTTAAGGTATTTGTATTGAGTGTAGCCATGTACGGAAGTGAAACATGGACGATAAACAGTTTTGACAAGAAGAGAATGGAAACTTTTTGAAATACTGAAGATTAGATGTGTAGATCACGCAGTTAATGAGGAAGTACTGAATAGAATTGGAGAGAAAAGAAATTTGTTGCACAACCTGGCTAGAAGAAGGGATCGGTTGGTAGGACACATTCTGAGGCATCAAGGGAACACAAATTTAGTATTGGAGGGAATCATGGAATGTAAACATCGTAGAGGGAGACCAAGAGATGAATACACTAAGCAGATTCAGAAGGATACAGTAGCATGGAGAGCTGCATCAAAGCAGTCTTCGGACTGAAGATCACAGAAACGACAACACTGTTGACTTTTGTTAAAGTGCACACATCCCAGGCAATCAGAAGCTGTAATGTGTTACACGAACTTTCAAACGGGGACACTGACTGTAGTATTATGCAATTCTATGTTTCGGTGCTGGATGGTTACCATAAGAAAATAACATTTCTAAATGAGTATGTGATGTATATGCACAACGAGAAAGCGGTTTTAACAGAGCATTTGGTAATGGTGGAAGGGGGTGGATGATTATTTCTCTGATCAATTCGTCAGTGACTTCTTATAGAACCAAGACTGGGAAACATGTTTTCATTATTATTTACAATTATTATTTACGGTAAAAGCACCATCTCTCCAGATGTATTTCTGATGTGCTGCTGTTTATTGAGATTTTGTCTGTATCCTCTGTCGGCTGGGTCGTGCTGTCTGCATTGTCCGCCGCATATGGGGGCAAACAAGTGTGATAGCGCTGTTCAGTGTCTCACTTGTGCACCCGAGAATGCCGCTAGCATTTGGTTCTCAGTGACGTCTGCAGATGTGACTATAAGTGCATTTATTTTTTAAATAAAAGAAGTGCTTTTCTCTCTAGCATTTCCTATCCTATACCATTTATGGGGAAATTGTTTTCAATGTACGTCTTAGCAATGCAGGGAGAGGTTTCTTCTGGGTGAATATTGTCACAGTGCAGTATTTAATCATGCAAATATATTTGTTTGCTACAATGTGGAACTAGCTATTGTTAAAATGCGTCATCTGATTGGAAAAATATGTAGCGCCGTCATTACGAAAACGTAAAAATACCCATGATGATGGAAATAATCTTTAGCTATTTATCAATTACATAACACATTTCGAATTTTCAGACGTTCCTGTAGTAGCAGGAGCACCCTTTTGCCCTTTTGAAAAGAGAATGGTTTTTCTTGCTGCCTTAAGACGTAAGATGATTTTTATTCTAGTAGAGTTAAAACACAAGGAATGTGAAGATGAACAAGTTTACGCATTCATTACCACAAATTACTTTACTGAGACACATTGTAAGTAGGCTGTTTATATTTTCTTATTGGCAACGTTACGTAGCGCTCTGTATGAAAATCACTGGCTGTGCTGTGTGCAGTCTGTGGCTAGTTTGCATTGTTGTCTGCCATTGTAGAGGGGCAGCTGGATGTTAACAGCGCGTAGCGTTGGGCAGTTAGAGGTGAGCCGCCAGCAGTGGTGGATGTGAGGAGAGAGATGGCGGAGTTTTGAAATTACATATATTATGACTTGTGATGATATTAAGGTAAATACATTGTTTGTTCTCTATTAATATATTTCATTTGCTAACTATCTCTATCAGTAGTTAGTGCCTTCCGTAGTTTGAATCTTTTATTTAGCTGGCAGTAGTGGCGCTCGCTGTATTGCAGTAGTTCTAGTAACGAAGATTTTTGTGAGGTAAGTGATTTCTGAAAGGTATAGTTTAATGTTACTCAGGGCCATACTTTTGCAGGGATCTTTGATAGTCAGATTGCGTTGCGCTAAAAATATTGTGTGTCAGTTTAAGCACAGTCTTGTATAATTTTTTCAAAGGGGACGTTTCAACATAATAGTATGTACATTACCCGATGTTTACCTATCTGGGTCAATCTAATCTATAATTATTTGTTGCTTGCCTACCAAGGTGCGGACAGTGATTCGGATTTTCAAGTAATACTGTGCATTGACGGTCTGCCGTAGAGGAACATAATGCGTTAGGGTAACACCATCACAGTCGTACAGGAGAATCACCATATCTTTAGACCGCTCCATTCGCACCATCAACAGAACAGGCTCTGCTAACGGTGTACTACGACTTCCACATCGCTGGCAACGGGTTCTACACTATGCTGGTGACTACTTTGAAGGACAGTAGCGGGTGCAAACATGTAACTCTATTGTATCGGTTATGAAGAATAGTGGCCACTATTTAAGTTCCAACCCTCGTATTTACCAATCATAAGCGTAATTATTGTCGAGGTAGGGATGCGAGGGATTTTGGGGTACTCATTTTATGGTGGATGAAAAATCCATTGGGAGGGCAAAATTCAAGAAGTTTAAGGATGGGATGGAGACTGAGTTGCAAGATTATAGTCTAATACATGCAACTGTATCTCTACCCTTATGAACCGCAGAGTACACTGATGAGCCAGAACATCATGACCACATGCTTAATAGCTTGTCTGCCCGTCTTTGGAAAGATCCTGCTTATCACGCATCCGACAGGTTGGTGACAGGTTTTGTGGAGGTGTGGAATTAGATGTCTATGCAAAGGTCATGTCACTGGCGTAAATAAGGGACCGCTAGTTTTAGTACGTGGTGTTGGCATCCGATAGTGAGACAGATGGTTTCCACAGGATCTACATCAGGAAAATTTGGTCGCAGAGACATCAACGTGAGTTCAGTGTAATGCTCCTCAGACTACTCTAGCGTGGCTCTGCCTCAGAGACACGGACAATTACACTGCTGAATGACAACATCGTTATCGGGAAGGCCTCGAGCACAAAGGTATGCAAGTAGTTCGCAGCTGACAGTGCTTCTTCGATCACTACCACACGTCCTATGCAAGCGAATGCCTCCCGCAGCATAATATTGCTCCCTCCAGCCTGCGTACGTTAACGCTGCACGTTTCGAGTCGCCGTTCACCTCGATGACGGCGTTTGTGGATTCACCCGAAGAGCCGATACGTTTCCATTGATCGACGCTCGAATTCCGATGTTCTCGTGCTCACTGCAATCGTAATTGACGATGTCGTTGGGCCAACATATAAACACGAAGCGATGGTTTGCTGTGGAGCTCCATGTTCAACAATGCTACGAAACACTTGTGCTCTTTCGTCAGAGACGCCTCAGACCACAATTCATCCTACTTTACAGAGCAGATAATCATCCGAACCTCAGGTTCTGGGAGGAGTCGTGGACGTCCAATCATTTAGTGCCTAGTCGTAGTTTCACTGCCCTTCTACATCTTTTCACAGATGCTCACGACGATAGTACATTAACATTCGACCAGCATCACATGACTGGTTTTGGTAAAAGTCTTGTACCAAGTTAGCAAGGAGTGTATTACGGTATTACCACAAGCAACAAATAATTCACTGTGATTCTTGAGTTTCTCCCGGCGTATTTGATAATCAAAATATCCACGGGTGTGCTGCCGGTCTATAGTGTCCGACGGGCACAATATTTCGGCGATCATACATGTCGCCATCATCAGGTGAACTGACGGACTGAGCTCCTGTGAACGTGCCGGCACGGAGATCCGTACGCTATGGCTGCTCAGAGGGAACTTCTCAAGGACGCAGATTTACTGGAGGATGACGCTAAGAAATTGTTACCCCAAGGTCCGGTACTGCCTAGACTATATGGACTCCCGAAGGTTCACAAAGAGGGGGTACCATTACGCCCCACTGTCAGCAACATCAGGGCACCTACATATTTGTTGGCCAAATACCTGACGGGAATATTAAGTCCTTATGTGGGTAAATGCCCTCATCACATCCGTAATTCCGTGGATTTTGCTAAACGCCTTGATAGCTTCAGGTTGGATGAGTCAGATATCATGGTGAGTTTTGACTAGAGATGGGGGATCCGCTCTTGAACTAATTCATAGAGTTCAATCTTTCAAAGGAGAGAACAATCAGTGATTCAGAAAAAAAGAACGGTAGCTCCAAACGTTTCCCACGGCAGAGAGAGAGAGAGAGAGAGAGAGACGGAGCATATCAGCAGCGCCTCTGCTGGTCAGAGCACAGTGCACGCCACACAACACAGCCAGCGCCGGCCTCTGCCCTGCTTCTACCTTGGCTGCCTGCATTGTGCAGTGCCCCATTGGATTTTGTGTTTCACATATGCCGTGCCGTCTCTGTGTGTCGTCTGCCGTGTGCACTGTGCAGTGTCTGGCGCAGCTTAACTTCGCATCGCACTCTGTCGGCGATCGTTTCAGTCGCACGTCCTGCCCTCTGGGCAGTTGATGCGAGCAACTTTATTGTATGATTATACAATATGATACAGTATGATTATATGATAGCGGAACAAACACTGGTAGCAGTTACTTCTGTAAAATATCTGGGAGTATGCGTGCGGAACGATTTGAAGTGGAATGATCATATAAAATTAATTGTTGGTAAGGCGGGTACCAGGTTGAGATTCATTGGGAGAGTCCTTAGAAAATGTAGTCCATCAACAAAGGAGGTGGCTTACAAAACACTCGTTCGACCTATACTTGAGTATTGCTCATCAGTGTGGGATCCGTACCAGATCGGGTTGACGGAGGAGATAGAGAAGATCCAAAGAAGAGCGGCGCGTTTCGTCACAAGGTTATTTGGTAACCGTGATAGCGTTACGGAGATGTTTAACAAACTCAAGTGGCAGACTCTGCAAGAGAGGCGCTCTGCATCGCGGTGTAGCTTGCTCGCCAGGTTTCGAGAGGGTGCGTTTCTGGATGAGGTATCGAATATATTGCTTCCCCCTACTTATACCTCCCGAGGAGATCACGAATGTAAAATTAGAGAGATTAGAGCGCGCACAGAGGCTTTCAGACAGTCGTTCTTCCCGCGAACCATACGCGACTGGAACAGGAAAGGGAGATAATGACAGTGGCACGTAAAGTGCCCTCCGCCACACACCGTTGGGTGGCTTGCGGAGTATAAATGTAGATGTAGATGTAGAACAGGACAGAGAGCCACCTAGCGGATAACATAGGAACTACTTGCAAAAACCTGCTCGCAAGGGAACGGACGATTTGTCTCGGAGCGGGTGAGTTCACCGCTCCCCCCCCACCCTCGGAACTCGCCCGCTCAACGCTCACCCCACCGTCTCGACTCTAGCCAGAGCGTCGAGCAAAGCGACACAGGTGTCACTCTGGTCTCTGCGGTCTCAGCTCACGCAGTAATACAGCTCGCGGCTCGACCTGCTCGACTCAGCGCCTCTGCATCCGAGTTCGTCCCCACTGGATATTGTTCTTCGTAGTAATACCGCTATGTATATTACATTATTATGTTATGTATACATCAATTGTTTTTATTTTATTTTTATTTGTTTAAACTGATTAGATTAGGTTCCTGATGACTCCTCTTACTATAGGATTTTTATTACGGACACTCGAATTTACGCTTTAATTACGAGCGAACCGATAAACGTATCGCAAAATGTGATACACCAATATTTTCCTTGTTTTATTCTGCGTAAGGCTATATGCAGCACTTTCATTTTACAGTCAAATTTATATTTTTTTTCTTATTCTGGTACGGATTTTGCGATTTTAGGCGTCTTCGAAAGGAAACGTTCACTTTAAAAATATATGGCTTGCGATGTATTTGTATGAGGTTAATGAAATTTTAATACATTATAGCCAAATATATTGTTAATGTAAATCTCAAGTTACAACATTTTCCGATCACCCAAAAAACCACGATAGTGCAAAATAAATCAATAATCAAAAACTTTGTCATATCGTGGAAATTTCAATAAATAATACAAAATTCTTACTCATTATCTGTGTTACTTCAAAATAGGATCAAATAAGATCAAAATACAGGTATAGTACTGGAATAAACCAAGTTTAAAGGGCAATGTGCCTTCCATTTATTTTCTATTGTAAATGAGTGGTGAGTCATGAAAAAGAGCTAATTCATTTCAGGGAGTGAACAGTTCTGATCCAATCTCTGAAAAGAACAGTTTTGCCCATCTCTAGTTTTGACGTCGTTTCCTTGTTTACGAGGGTACCTCTTCGAGAGTCACTAGAATTGATTAGTCAGAAGTTTGACGAGAAGACCACTGAACTTTTTAGGCATGTCGTGACTTCCACGTATTTTCTTTTTAATGGAGAATACTACGAAGAAACGGAGGGAGTCGCCATGGGTAGCCCACTCTCACCAGTGGTAGCGAATTTATACATGGAGAACTTCGAGGAGGAAGCCCTGTCGCCATCCGTATGGAAACCTACTTGCTTTTTCCGTTACGTGGACGACACGTTCGTCATCTGGCCACATGGTATGGATAAACTCCTTGACTTCCTTACACCCCAACATCAAATTCACTATGGAGACTGAAACGGAGGGTAAATTACCTTTCCTTGACGTCTTGGTCAAGAGAAGGGCTGACGGCACTCTAGGTCATGGGGTGTATCGGAAGACAACGCACACTGATCTGTATTTGCACGCAGACAGCTGCCACCACCCTTCACAGAGGAACGGGCTACTTAAAACTCTAGTACATAGGGCGCGCACTATCTCTGACGCAGAGAGTCTACCCCAGGAATTGGGACACCTGAGAACTGTATTTCGAAAAAATGGGTACTCAGAGTGGCAGAATCAACGTGCTCTCCGCCCAACCACTGCAGCACAACCTGTTGAGATGGATGAAGTCACGAGGGAGGAGGTAGGCACTGCATTTATTCCATACACAGGCGCACTCTCGGGGAAAATCGCCCGCATTATGATGAAACACCAGGTCGGAACTGTGTTTTGTCCTCCAAATAAAACTCGTGCACTGGTGGGGAGCGCCAAAGATGACCTCGGTTTGAGGAAGGCCGGCGTGTACCAGATTCCGTGTCAATGTGGCAAGTCGTATATTGGTCAGACGATGCGTACCGTCGAGGATCGATGCCGTGAACACCAGAGGCACACTCGACTGATGTATCTGAGCAAGTCGGCGGTCGCTGAACATTGTTTGTCGGAAAATCACGCCATGGAGTATGACCGCACGAGGATTCTGGTACAGACGTCGAGATACTGGGACAGCGTTGTTAGAGACGCCATCGAAATTCGCACCAATGATGACCTCATAAACCGTGACTGTGGCTATAATCTTAGCAAGGCTTGGGAACCAGCGATTGGGTTAATCGAGAGTAAATCGAGCAAACGTATAGTTGTGACGACCACGGCGGACAGAGCCATCACACCGACGTCATCTCAGACGCCGTTGCAATCTGTTCCACCGCGCGACCGTGGCGCGGGGCGCGGACGGCGGAGGGAGCGCGCCGCGGGCGGAGGGTATTTAAATCGGCCGCCGCCGCGACCGAATCCAGTTCCCTCTGAGCAGCCATAGCGTACGGATCTCCGTGCCGGCACGTTCACAGGAGCTCAGTCCGTCAGTTCACCTGATGATGGCGACATGTATGATCGCCGAAATATTGTGCCCGTTGGACACTATAGACCGGCAGCACACCTGTGGATATTTTGAAAATAATTCACTGCTACTGGATGTGGCCTTCAACTTCATCAACTAAATAGGCTGACCATAAGGGTTTTTATTTCGATCTCCGTTTCTCATCTTCGTAGGAAGCAGTGGCCAGACCTGTCTTGTGATACATTCGTCGTATTTTGCCACTGTATGCGTCAATAAAACGATAAATTTAATGATGCCATCACGGTGGTGAGGTTGTCAACACGACGCAACTTACTGCTTATTTGTCATCACTAGTGACTCAGACTGTTCTTTCTTTGTGCGGATGACTTAATAAACTCCTGCTGCATGGGAAATTTTGCCACAGTTAGTGGCGTGTCACTCTCGGTATTTAGGTAGACACATAATAAGAAAAATATTTTAGGATGTTTTACAGCTGCTTGCATTCACCATCTGCTGGCTGCAGAGTGCCTTCTTACTCATGTGACGTACTACCTGCATAACAAGTGACGGCCGCGCTTGGTCTGTATACAGCTGGTGCTGCTTTTGCTGGTCACAAACTGGCCTCTCCGTGCTAGGCGTTGCTATTGATGACTTGTGGGAGGGGGAAGGTATGCGGCCGTTACCGCTAGCGAGACTGGGCAGCGAATGTTTCATGTATAGCAATATTTCCCGCGATTACTTGGTGTTGTGGGCGCGGTTCGACTTCCCCTGCTGAAATGTTGGACTATGTTGAAAGTACAGATGCGTTGTACTTCTCGGAGGGATGTAGTACTCCGTATGCAAGAAGTTGCAGGCTGAGAAGAAGTAGCTGTGATTGTACTGCGCTCAGGTACGTTCAGTCAGTATGCGTGTCTTCATTCCTGTTTGTGAATAGTTAATTGTAGTTACATGTAGACTTTGGAGATTTGAGTTATCGACAAATGACATGAAAAGCCTGCAGCTCTACAAGGTTGCACTTTATCATAAAGTGAGAGATGTGCCGGCATCTCTGTGAGTCTTTGGCTTCATATGCAGAAATCGTTGATTTTTGCTGCACAGTGGCAATAACTCAGTCTCATTTGGGTGGAGAGGACGTGAGTAAATACATTGGATTATTTCTGCATGTATTCTAGAGTCTTACAGTGACGCAGCGCGCTACGATAACAAGATACTATTTCGCGTTAAAAGTCTCTTTATTCTGCGTTGCGAGCACAGGCAGATCGAGTCCACCGTCACTGTGCTTGCAGGACTGTATATGTCGCTAATTTTTTCCCGATGTGCCCTGTATGGTTCACGTGTAGGCGAATGTAGCAGGTTCGTCGCACTGTGCCATTTCTGCCCACGTTTGAAGGAAACGCCAGACTAACCTAACCACTGTGATGGACAGAGAAGTATAGGTAGTGCTCCTACTCGGATTTTTTTAGTTATTTACGAATTTTCTAGCAATAGTTGACTTCCCGGTGTTTCAGGGAATTCTGGTTAGTTCTGAAACCAGGCTGATTAGGCAGCTCTATTCTGACTGGGACAGAGAGTGAGAGGATGAAGGGGAGGGCGCTAATCCGCAGTGCAGCCCACATATTCCCACTGACGTGTTGGGGCCTGTTTGCCACGGGTAGAATGACTCTGCCCGGAGTGCCTGGTTTCATAGCAGTGATTTCACCACCAGGAGGCAGATCTGTCGCTGAATACTGCAAATTTCTCCAGCGCTAGTGCAGTGTTTGCAGTTGCAGCGATACTCCGCAGCCGGCCAGAGTGGCCGAGCGGTTCTAGGCGCTACAGTCTGGAACCGCGCGACCGCTACGGTCGCAGGTTCGAATCCTGCCTCGGGCATGGATGTGTGTGATGTCCTTAGGTTAGTTAGGTTTAAGTAGTTCTAAGTTCTAGGGGACTGATGACCTGAGACGTTAAGTCCCATAGTGCTCAGAGCCATTTTTTTTTATACTCCGCATGTCAGCATCTGACGTATGGTCCACCCCAACAAGTGTCACGTTGCTTGGTTGTACCCTAGCTTAGACCTGTCTGCCTTGAATGACCTGCAGTGGTTGGAAATACAGGTCATCATCTCCCTATGTGATTATTTACACATACACATAACTTATCGTTGGTTGGAAATCGGTAAACCTCGGAATTTTGCTGCGACGTCATAAATATACTAAAATAAATATAAATGTCGTGTGACTAGGGCCTCCCGTCGCGTAGACCATTCGCTAGGTGCAAGTCTTTCGAGTTGACGCCACTTCGGCGACTTGCGTGTCGATGGGAATGAAATGATGATGATTAGGACAACACAACACCCAGTCCCTGAGCGGAGAAAATCTCCGACCCAGCCGGGAATCGAACCCGGGCCCTGAGGATTGACATTCTGTCGCGCTGACCACTCAGCTACCGGGGGCGGACATAAATATACTGTGGAGTCATTGTTTCCAACAACATGCTCGTTTTAATGTCTCAACTATGACATCACGTATAGGACATGTAGGATGTTGACTTATCAAGATTGTGATGAGGTATTTCTTACAAATGCAGTCTTTATTTGGAAATCGGTAAAACTCCAGTGCTTGTAGAATTTGCTATGATGCCAATATTTCGACCAAGAGGGCAACACGTTCGTTTTGTAACACACACAAATATTTGTTTACAAAATATGACAGTATACATGTGATGTGTTACGGCACCGACAGGAAACTCTGACCACTGCAGACAGTGCCACAAGTTCCTCCAAAAAATCGTAACACAACACACACACAAATGTCAAACTAACAAATATCAATCCTCCTGATGATGTAGGTTTAAGCCTTGGAAACGCGTGTGAAGATAAATAAACAGTGACTGGAAACAATAAACTTGTTGTTTTATTTAATACGAAAGTCTTCTAGTTCGTTAAATGACTAAAATGGCGCAATATTAAATTTAATTTGTGATCAACGAATTCTCACGCCATAGAACATGACTGAAATTACTTAAGATAATTACAATAACATTATTGTGCTATTAACAAATAGCCACCCTATGGTGAATAGCTCCAGATTGGAGACGTTCACTGATGTGGCCCAGTTATGAAATATGAGAAGAGGGAGGGGGTGCTCGAATCTTATTGTTCCAGGGGACAGGGGTAAGCAGGGGACAGGGCTAAGCATTGTCAGTGGACCCTCAGATGAGATCGTTATCTCGTTTTGAATGCCCTCTGATAACCTGCTGATTACAGCATTGTCATACTACCAGGCGTGCCGGTTGCCTATCCTCCTTTCCCTAGGCTCGAACCTGCAGCGAATAACTACAACACTTGCTGCAGATACAATTCTGCTGGCGTTACAAGTAATAGGTGTATGAGTGTGTGGCCATGCAAAATGCAAAGGAACTCCAAAGTTGAAGTACACGTGACAGCACAGTTCTTCAGGGAAGACGTCTAAATTGTACACCGATTCACCGTGAAAATCTAGCTGCATGTGGGTCAAATGAAATATCATCTCCAGCTCTAGTGCAATGGAGTCTCAGTTATGCTGATCTAGAAGGCCATCGATGCGGGCCCCAGACCAGAATTTATACACAATCGAAGAACTGATTGACAGCAATCACAGAGTGAGAGACACGGACACTGGTCGACGTAGGGGCGTCTGTCTCTGTAGGCTCTGTGGCCGAGGAGCGGCTGTCTGTCGTGCAGGGAAGAAACGGGTGGCGGCAATTCCCTACTGCTTCTACAGGCATTTGGTAACTACACTACTGGCCATTAAAATCGCCACACCGCAAAGATGACGTGCTACAGACGTGACATTTAACCGGCAGGAAGAAGATGCGGTGGTATGCAAATGATTAGCTTTTCAGAGCATTCACACAAGGTTGGAGCCAGTGGCGACACCTACAACGTGCTGACATGAGGAAAGTTTCCAACCGATTTATGATACACAAGCAGCAGTTGACCGGGGTTGCCTGGTGGAACGTTGTTGTGATGCCTCGTGTAAGAAGCAGAAATGCGTACCATCACGTTTCCGAGTTTAATAAAGGTCGGATTGCGGTTTATCGTATCGCAACATTGCTGCTCGCGTTGGTCGAGATCCAATGACTGTTAGCAGAATACGGAATCGGTAGGTTCAGGAGGGTAATACGGAACTTTGTGTTGATCCCAACGGCCTCGAGATGACAGGCATCTTATCCGCACGGCAGTAACGGATCGTGCAGCCATGTCTCGATCCCTGAGTCAACAGATGGGGACGTTTGCAAGACAACAGTCATCTGCGCGAACAGTTCGACGACGTTTGCAGCAGCATGGACTATCAGCTCGGAGACAATGGCTGCGGTTACCCTTGACGCTGCATCACAGACAGGAGCGCCAGCGATGGTGTACTCAACGACGAACCTGATTGCACGAATGGCAAAATGTAATTTTTTCGGATGAATCCAGGTTCTGTTTACCGAACCATGATGGTCGCATGCGTGTTTGGCGACATCCCGGTGAACGCACATTGGAAGCGTTTATTCGTCATCGGCATACCGGCGTATCGCCCGGCGTGACGGTGTGGGGTGTCATTGGTTACACGTCTCGGTCACCTTGTAACGCCGGAAATGCATATCCTTTTATTTCCATCTATTGTACTATAAATTTGTTTTCCTTATTTTTGTTACCTGAATATATAACATTTCTGTGTCTTCGTATATTGTAATTGTTTTACTATTTGTATATATATATATATATATATATATATATATATATATATATATATATTTATGCATTTATGTCGATGTATAATTGGTTTGTTTCGTAAATATTATTTGTATTTTTACGCTGGGTCTTGCCTAGGGAAAACTGCAATCGAACGATTACATCGATAGGTCGTGTGAAGAACGAAAGTGTTTAGGATCTTTGGTAGTGTTAACTCTGCCGCTTGGAGCGCGGGCTGAGCAGAGGGAGTCTGGCTGGAGTAGCGAGTGGAGCAGGTGTGTTGTGTGACGCTCCAGCGAGTTGCCGCGCTTTCGGGGTTTGGCAGCATGTAATTGCGCTCGGCTCGCGATGATAGTTTCTGACATGGTGTCGCGGACGGGAAGCATTAGCTGGCGCACATCAAGAGCCCGTTTCGCCTGGTGACCGTGTCGAGAAGAAGGCGCGCCAACATCCAGCTTCTGCAAGAGCGACGGCCGACAATGAGTGACTGTCGCCACCTCCTCGATCGACGGCTTCAAACCTTCAATCAACCAACAAGGAAGACTGGAAGCACGTAAAGTTTTAGAACTGTATGGCAGACCTCAGCTTTTCAAACTGTACCATTTTCGTAACTATAATTACAGTAACTTAGCATGAACCTTTGTTGCTCATTGTCTCCCTTCCTTTTCCGGAATGAACCCGAGTGTCGTTGAAATTCAAACGCCAGCATCATTCCACTTCACTACTTTAATTTCAAAGTTCAGTTAAAGTATTCATAGCTGGCCACAGTATTTAGATTGCACAAGCACAAATTAAGAGTGCGAGTTTTGTTATCGTATTTTAGCTTACCTGTGACTGCAGCTCAGCTTGGTACGTACTAAATTTTACTATTGTTAATTGTTCAGAATCATTTAATTCAAGTTCAAAGTTAAATCTCTTGTTTCTAAATTGCGTAGATTCAAGTAGCTTTTGAAATGATTGTTGAGGTAGTCCAAGACTAACCGTATTTTACTGAATTTCGATGTGCTTCAGAAAGAAAGCTCACTATTAACTTCAGTCACTAAATTAACTTTCAATTTTCCCGTTTTATTAATTCTTTTGCTAAATTAAGTCAGAGTGTAGCAAAATTTATTACTTCTGACAAACTTTCAGTTTTCACTGTCATTAAGGTCGATAAGTGAGGGGGAGGTTAGAACCTCTTGTTGGCATTGATTGCACTGTCAACATTGGACTTTACATTTCAGATGTGTTACAACTCGTGGCTCTACCCTTCATTCGATCGCTGCGATACACTACATTTCAGCAGGATAATGCGACCGCATGTTGCAGGCCCTCTACGGGCCTTTCTGGATACAGAAAATGTTCGACTGCTGCCCTGGCCAGCACATTCTCCAGATCTCTCTGGTCAATGGTGGCCGAGCAACTGGCTTGTCACAATACGCCAGTCACTACTCTTGATGAACTGTGCTATCGTGTTGAAGCTGCATGGGCAGCTGAACCTGTACACGCCATCCAAGCTCTGTTTGACTCAATGCGCAGGCGTATCAAGGCCGTTATTACGGCCAGAGGTGGTTGTTCTGGGTACTGATTTCTCAGGATCTATGCACCCAAATTGCGTGAAAATGTAATCACATGTAAGTTGTAGTATAATATATTTGTCCAATGAATGCCTGCATTTCTTTTTGGTGTAGCAATTTTGATGGCCATTAGTGTACGTTGAAAAGTAGTTCCATTATCCAATTACAATTATTTGGGCTGCCATAATAAGGCGTAACTAGGTTTTTGGTGACCGTCATGTTTGCTAGCTGCCTCACGGCGTCTGTGCTTGACACACTGTGCTTACGAAATGACAGGGTTTTAACGTAGTACTTCATTATGTCTCAAAAACGCCCACGGAAAAGGGCCAAAAGTCTCGGATCGAACTGGTAACTGGCGGTGTGAGCTGCACCTGCTGAAGGGCGCTTGGGCGCGTGTGTGCGCAGCTGGTGGACCTGCGGCTGCCGTGCGGCTTGCTGCGCGCGGTCGGGCTGTGGCCCACGGGGGGCAGGCCGCTGCTGTACTCGGCCTACACCGCCTGGAGCCTGCTGATGCTGCTGTGCAGCGTGCTGGGGCAGTTGGCAGGCCTGCGCGGCCACTGGACCAACCTGCCCACGGTCGCCACCTCCGTCTGCCTCGCGCTCACCACCTCCTGCACCATCTTCAAGGTAGGGCTGGCGGCTGGCGGCTGGCGGCTGGCTGGCCCACGGGCCAACAGCGCACTGCTATTGCAGCAAGTACTATCGAAATGAGCAGGTGGGGAATGGTGATTCCGGAGCGTGATTCTGCTTATACGAATCATTCGGTTTAGACATTTTATCTGGGTGGAGTGGTAGGTTTGTTTAAAAAACACGGTAATACGAGTAGAGGCTGGCTTGCGTTGGAAGTAAATGCAAACGTAATCTTCTTCATTGTGTACACCTGTAACCTGAAGAGACTACAATCTGTGAATCCCATCAGACAACTAATTTCAGCCGAATTCTGCAAAATATTCAGCAGTGGATTTCACGAAAATTTCTTCTCATCAAGGATTTTCAAATTAAAAAATAGAAATAAAAAATCCGGCTCAATTCTTAGTTATCTGAATTTCACCTGACAATTAATGCAAAGAACTTATCCATGTCCCAACCTTGTTTTGACATATTTGTCCTATCATCTGTGCGTCATGTTTTGTTCAGATCTGAAAAATTTATCTTATTTTATTTATTTATTTACACGTCAAGTTCCGTAGGACCAAACTGAGGAGCAAATCTTCAAGGTCATGGAACGTGTCAATACATGAAATTACAACCTAAAAGTAATAACAGACAAAAATAAATGTTTATGAACCCGAAAAAATGAGTCCATAATTTTAAGTAAACGCAATCAACAATACAACAAGAATCAGCTTAATTTTTCAAGGAACTCCTCGACAGAATAGAATGAGTGACCTATAAGGAAACTCTTCAGTTTCGATTTAAAAGCGCGTGGATTACTGCTAAGACTTTTGAATTCGAGGGGTAGCTTATTTAAAATGGAATCAGCGGTATAGTGCACACCTTTCTGCGCAAGAGTTAAGGAAGTCCGATCCAAATGCAGGTTTGATTTCTGCCGCGTATTAACTAATCTCCTTATTCTTTGGAATAAGCTAATATTGTTAACAAGAAATGACAGGAAGGAATATATATCTTGAAATGCCAATGTCAAAATACCCAGACTCGTGAACAGGGGTCGACAAGACGTTCGCGAACTTACACCACTTATTGCCGGAACCACCCGTTTCTGCGCCAAAAATATCCTTTTAGAATGGTAACAGTTAACCCAACATATAATACCATAGCACATAAGCGTATGAAAGTAAGCAAAGTAGATTAATTTTAGTGTTGAAAGATCACTCACTTCAGATACCGTTCGAATTGTAAAAATGGCAGCATTAAGTCTTTGAACAACATCCTGAACGTGGGCTTTCCACGACAGCTTACTATCTATCTGAAAAACAAGAAATTTGAACTGTTCAGTTTCTCTGATCATATGCCCAGTCTGTGATTTTAAAACGTCAGGTTTTGTTGAATTGTGTGAAGAAACTGTAAAAACTGTTCTCTTGTTTCTCATAACAATCACAGAGACTAATTGTTGTTGTTATGGTCTTCAGTCCTGAGACTGGTTTGATGCAGCTCTCCATGCTACTCTATCTTGTGCAAGCTTCTTCATCTCCCAGTACCTACTGCAACCTACATCCTTCTGAATTTGCTTAGTGTATTCATCTCTTGGTCTCCCCCTACGATTTTTACCCTCCACGCTGCCCTCCAATACTAAATTGGTGATCCCTTGATGCCTCAGAACATGTCCTACCAACCGATCCCTTCTTCTGGTCAAGTTGTGCCACAAACTCCTCTTCTCCCCAATCCTATTCAGTACCTCCTCATTTGTTATGTGATCTACCCATCTAATCTTCAGCATTCTTCTGTAACACCACATTTCGAAAGCTTCTATTCTCCTCTTGTCCAAACTATTTACCGCCCATGTTTCACTTCCATACATGGCTACACTCCATACAAATACTTTCAGAAATGACTTCCTGACACTTAAATCTATACTCGATGTTAACAAATTTCTCTTCTTCAGAAACGCTGTCCTTGCCATTGCCAGTCTACATTTTGTATCCTCTCTACTTCGACCATCATCAGTTATTTTGCTCCCCAAATAGCAAAACTCCTTCACTACTTTAAGTGTCTCATTTCCTAATCTAATAACCTCAACATCACCCGACTTAATTCGACTACATTCCATTATCCTCGTTTTGCTTTTGTTGATGTTCATCTTATATCCCCCCTTCAAGACACTGTCCATTCCGTTCAACTGCTCTTCCAAGTCCTTTGCTGTCTCTGACAGAATTACAACGTCATCGGCGAACCTCAACGTTTTTATTTCTTCTCCATGGATTTTAATACCTACTCCGAATTTTTCTTTTGTTTCCTTTACTGCTTGCTCAATATACAGATTGAATAACATCGGGGAGAGGCTACAACCCTGTCTTACTCCCTTCCCAACCACTGCTTCCCTTTCATGTCCCTCGACTCTTATAACTGCCATCTGGTTTCTGTACAAATTGTAAATAGCCTTTCACTCCCTGTATTTTACCCCTGCCACCTTTAGAATTTGAAAGAGAGTATTCCAGTCAACATTGTCAAAAGCTTTTTCTAAGTCTACAAATGCTAGAAACGTAGGTTTGCCTTTCCTTAATCTTTCTTCTAAGATAAGTCGTAAGGTCAGTATTGCCTCACGAGTTCCAGTATTTCTACGGAATCCAAACTGATCTTCCCCGAGGTCGGCTTCTACTAGTTTTTCCATTCGTCTGTAAAGAATTCATGTTAGTATTTTGCAGCTGTGGCTTATTAAACTGATTGTTCGGTAATTTTCCCATCTGTCAACACCTGCTTTCTTTGGGATTGGAATTATTATATTCTTCTTGAAGTCTGAGGGTATTTCGCCTGTTTCATACATCTTGTTCGTCAGATGGTAGAGTTTTGTCAATAGTGGCTCTCCCAAGGCCGTCAGTATGTCCAATGGAATGTTGTCTACTCCCGCGGCCTTGTTTCGACTCAGGTCTTTCAGTGCTCTGTCAAACTCTTCACGCAGTATCGTATCTCCCATTTCATCTTCATCTACATCCTCTTCCATTTCCATAATATTGTCCTCAAGTACATCGCCCTTGTATAGACCCTCTATATACTCCTTCCACCTTTCTGCTTTCCCTTCTTTGCTTAGAACTGGGTTTCCATCTGAGCTCTTGATGTTCATGCAAGTGGTTCTCTTATCTCCAAAGGTCTCTTTAATTTTCCTGTAGGCAGTATCTATCTTACCCCTAGTGAGATAAGCCTCTACATCCTTACATTTGTCCTCTAGCCATCCATTCTTAGCCATTTTGCACTTCCTGTCGATCTCATTTTTGAGACGTTTGTATTCCTTTTTGCCTGCTTCATTTACTGAATTTTTATATTTTCTCCTTTCATCAATTAAATTCAATATTTCTTCTGTTACCCAAGGATTTCTACTAGCCCTCGTCTTTTTACCTATTTGATCCTCTGCTGCCTTCACTATTTCATCCCTCAGAGCTACCCATTCTTCTTCTACTGTATTTCTTTCCCCCATTCCTGTTAATTGTTCCCTTATGCTCTCCCTGAAACTCTGTACAACCTGTGGTTCTTTCAGTTTATCCAGGTCCCATCTCCTTAAATTCCCATCTTTTTGCAGTTTCTTCAGTTTTAATCTACAGGTCATAACTAATAGATTGTGGTCAGAGTCCACATCTGCCCCTGGAAATGTCTTACAATTTAAAACCTTCACTAATTCCCACTATATCTAAAATAACCTATCCATTTCCCTTTTTAAATTTTCTAACCTACCTGCCCGATTAAGGGATCACAGAGACTAAAACAAGGGCTAAACCTTTTATATCTACGGCGATCACTACCTTAGTCTTTAGCAGCTTAGGATTTGCACGACGTTCTTTAAGAAGTCGTAAGTTCTGTAATAATAGTTTAGCTTGAATTACTAGTCTAGGACGAAATTCTGGAGCATATAATGAATTTCTAGAGTAAGCTATATCAAAAAGATAACCTTACCAAACGAAAGTGACGAAGTGCCAGAAATCCTCATAAAAGAAATAAGGAGGCTATAAATGAAATGTAGGATGACAAGCCACAGGGTCATGATGGTCACACAGTTAAGGTTAACTGTAATAAACAGAAAAAACTGGCTACAATCTCTATTGCTTGTATATAAAAAGGCCATATCCGGTTCGCCCAGAAGAAAGCAAAGGTAAGCCTTTCAGACAAAAAAGAAGAATTCATGACTCAAAGGAGTTAGCGTCCCGTCAGGTTACTGGCCGTTATCTGTAAAGTTTGCTCTAAAATCTTGACAAATCGCATCAATCCGAAACGCTTAGCCCATAAAACAGCCGGATAATGCAGTGGTAATAGCACAATAGACCATATACGCTCCGTATATGAAGTAATTAGTTGAGCCAATGAATATGAAATGCCTAACTTTTACAATTCCGAAACAGCCTTCGATTCTCTGAACCCAACTGCAGTTATAAAGGCACTGACTAAACAAGGTGTGGTAAAAGGACATAAATATATTACGTAACACCTACATTTCTTGGCAAAAAGAATAAAGTCATCAGGAAACACGGTAATATATCAGCGCAACATGGTGCATGTGCACGCTATGGGTGGGTATGTAGGAAATTAGACTTGTAATTTCTTGCGTCTGGTAGAAGGGACGGTAGTGTTGTCTGGGTTTAATGTTGTTAGCAGCTTTGCTGGGTGTTACCAGCGTCAGCTGTTGGGTGGGAGATGCCGTACATTGTTGTGAGACAGCGTTATAAGCATCTGACCAAGATGAAATGGGCCTTATTGTAGGTCTCCATTCGACTGGTCGAATCGCACAATATCCAGATTTGTGGGGTATTTGGATGAGACAGCAGTCTGATGTTGGTTTGCATGGCTGCGTTATGACAGACGTACTCGTCGTCAAGAGGGCGGTCCATCACTCCTGAACACCACAACAGAGGGTCGGCGTCTTAGTCCCTTCATAAAGGCGTGCGCCACCTGAACGCAAGTAGTGGACTAAGTCCTGTGTCGTCCTGCACCGCTGCTCGAAGAGTGGCAGCAGCCGGACGAGAGAATTACTGCCCCATACAAGGTATATGGGCTACCTCAGAACCGCAACACAGACGGCTGCGTCTGGTGTGAGGCCGCAGTCGAGGCTAGTGGACTACTGATGAACGGCTTCTCATTGTGTTCAGAGGTGAATCGCGGTTCTGCACTCCCCCGGATGACCAATATAGACGAGTACGGTGCCTATACGGGGAGAGGTCCCACTTTTACAATGATGTGGAGAGTCACAGCGGTGTCACCCCTCGTGTCATCGAGTGGGGAGTCATCGGGTACGACTTCAGTTCAAGGCTGGTAGTGACTCAGGGAACGCTTATGCCGTAAAGATGGACATCCTGCATTCACGCGTCTTACGCCTCATGCGGCACTATTGTGGTGTCATTTTTCAACAGGACAATCGTCGTCCAAACATGCCTTAGTCTCTGTGAATTGTCTGTGCGATAAAGAGCAAGACCTACCCCCCAATAGAACACGCATGAGACCTGGTCTGATGACAGCTTCTTCCCGTTCCCATTATCCAGGGTACCCCGGAGGACCAGTTACAACAGATGTGGGCCACCTTGTCTCACGAGAGGGTACAAAGGCTTTGTGACACGCCACTACCCAGTCAAATCAGTGCATGCAGCTAGGCTGGAGAGGGTGCGTCGACATACAGATAAGTGGGTTCATATTGCCAAGTCCTCGCAAATCTCACTCGTTTTTATATCACTGACGTGACATCACGCCTGATCTCTACCCTGAAGTTTTACATAGTTTCCTCCTCCCCTTTCGGTGCTTCGCCTTTTTTGTAAAGTAGTGTATGATACGTTAATGGCTTCTGTCAACATAGAATAATGCACAGGGGAATTTTCCATTGGAAGAGGACCAAAGGTGGATGTCCATGTCCCCAACACAATTTAACTGGATGTTATTTAATATTGAACAACAATTGTCTGTGAATTTGTTAATGGCTATGAGCACTATGCGACTTAACTTCTGAGGTCGCCTAGAACTGAGAACTAATTAAACCTAACTAACCTAAGGACATCACACACATCCATGCCCGAGGCAGGATTAACCTGCGACCGCAGCGGTCGCTCAGCTCCAGTCTGTAGCGCCTAGAACCGCACGGCCACTCCGACCGGCAATTTGTTAATGACCGTGTTTATTTGCAACAGTTAACTGATATCCAAGAAGCCTTAAATCTGAAATTTTTGACCACATCAACCTTGGTTGGAGGGCTTATGAGGAAAGGCAATTGTTTTTTGATGTAATATCTCAAGAAACTTAAAAATCGATATTAAAGCTGTTTTTCTAAAGAAAACTTCCAACAGCTCGAAGAAAATTGGAAAGTCCGGTCCCAGGTCTCACCAAGAAAGGTAGGGAAACAAGCGAATACATAAGAGCATTAACAGGGCTTCAGGATGTTGTGGAAAGAGTAAAGGGTCTAAAATCGGAACAGACAGGACATTTCGCATCAAAAAATAGCGCAAGATGAGAAAAAGCGGTATTAGAGCGGAGTCCCAAAGAAAGACGAAGAACACAAGGCAGACAATCCGACTGATCCGATTAGGAACAGAAAAAAGGCCAGTTTTCAACAATCAGAGGATAGGAGGAAACAGAGAGGCATCAAAACAGTGAGTGAAATTGTGTTTTTTTAGCTTAAGATTAAAGAGGCACACCTCGTAAAATTTGAACAATAAAGAACAAGGAGTAGCATCGCTGACAAGTAATAAAAACGTCCTGGCTTTCAGGTCCTTAAATATTGAGTAAAAATTATCAGCAGTGGTGGTCGAAGATTTCTGGTATAACGTGTTAGTTATGTAGTTGGATATGTGCACTGCTACCAAATGTCTCCCCTCTTGCTCTCCCTTTGATGCCGACAACGATATCATGCATTGTTGCCACATTCCCCATCCCTCCTTGTACGACTTCACAGGTTAATTGCCCTATGAACTAAAAGGATGGTAATTGAAATACTCATGGGACGCTCAAAATGGCCCAGATGGACTAGTTGTAAAATGAAGTAAATTAAAAAATTCAAAATGGTGGACCTACATCAATTTTCTATGAATAAAGTCCAAGATTACGTGTGGGGTCCTGCCCACTCGTCTCCTATAGAGTGCTTATAGGATGCTGCGTTCTCGGAATGGTGTACAACAATTGAAGCAAATCACATCAATAGTTTTTATTACAATAAAGAAGAGAGACAATACTTAACTTTGAATTTACAATCCTCAAACAGTCAAACCCCTTTGCTGTATAGAAGGTCCATGTAAGCAATTGATATGGCTCACACGTCACTGCTATCGCAGTGCTCTCCTAGATCGGCTCTAGTACTGTGCGGCTGAGGCTGTCAGGAGCGGCGGTTACATTCTCTTCGGCTAGAGGGCGCTCCTGTTGTAGTGGCTGACGTCGCCTCACCGCCTTTTCTACTCTTGTGTTCTTCACCTTCGTCCCGTCGCTTATCGTTACGCCGGAACATGGCGAAGATTAACACTTCTCCTTCTGGGCTTTTCCCATCACTATGATGCCAGAATCAAATATGGCGGACGTGGGAGTACTGTGCCAGCCTGTTTGAGTGCCAGATCATTTAAGTGAAAGATGGCGATCCAACATGACCATCTCAGCGTACATGGTAATAAGTTTAGAATCCAAGATGGCAATCTAAGAAGTCAGATATAGGATACTGGCACAGTCTACATGGTTACCAGGACGTGTTAAGTTTAGAACCGTGCCCTAAGCTTAAAATGGGGGGAATTTAAAAAACACATATATATTACCCCATGTCAGGCTGTCCTAAGTTTAAAACTGTGTTCTGTTTAAACAAGAGACAGTTCTGTTGCGATGAGTTAGCAACAACAGCAACTTTGTGTAAGCAAATTACAACACTGTTTAAACAAGAGACAGTTGTGTTGCGATGAGTTAGCAACAACAGCAACTTTGTGTAAGCAAATTACAACACTGTTTAAACAAGAGACAGTTCTGTTGCGATGAGTTAGCAACAACAGCAACTTTGTGTAAGCAAATTACCACAGAGCCACCTCTGCACTTGTAAAGCTCATGAGTGTGCACACAGGCCACTATGTCACCGCCGTAGGACTGCATCTGATACAAAGAGTCACCACTGTCGCAGCACATCAGAAGTAGGCCACAGCTGGCCGCTAACAGCTCAGTGCAGACCGCTATCAGTAATCTACCTCTCCACCACAAAGCACACGTGCCCTAAGTTAAAAATTGTGGCAAATTCAAAAATCCAGGAAAGTAGTTCCAATTTGCGCCACTAGTACGTTGTTTCTCGTCGCACTGCAGTCACTCCCACAACCTGACTGACATCGCAACCCACATGACCTAAGTTAAAACGATGGGAAATTTCGAAAACGCAGGAAGCACAATTATGCTTTAAACCATATTGAAAAATGGCGAAAGATACAAAATTATCCTAAGTTTAAAATGAGGTCAGCTGCGCAGTGGCCCGCACGTACGCTCTCCAGGTAAACCAAAAAATCTGTCTACGTACTTTTCACAACTTGCTACTGGAAAATTAATGTGCAGAATGGGTGGCAACCATTAAACAAGCCAACCTTGTTCATAGTTGTTCAGTTTTGTAAAAAAATTTCAGTCTTACATGCATCCTTCATACGTCAACCACATTTGACATTTAAACACATTTAGAAGAAGTGACTATCAAAATTGTTGCAGACGTAAATAACACAAAAAAAGCCATGTTACGAGAGTAGGCGCCTGAAACCTAGTTTTGTGCAGGATTCCAAGATTATGAAGCATCTGTTGTGGCAGAGGCTGGAGCAGAGCCCACCCTACAGGCCGACACCTGGAGGCTGCCGCTGGCAGAGCCACTGATGGGCTAATGCTCACATTAGCCCATCAGTGGCTCTGTCAGCAGCATGATAAGAATTCAGACGGCTGATAATGTGTCACCTCACAGCAGACAGCCCACAGAGCGCCTGTCTCATTGATTTGTTGAGAGTCGAATGATTAGAGCGACTAAGTTAAGGGGACCACACCCTGCCTATATAACCCATGTTAATTTAGGCAAGTATTTGACGCATTTCTGAAACAAACTATTTGATGCAGGACCTTAATATTTTTACTGTATGTTACATGATGCTAATAGAGTCAACTGTACTAAAATCTACTTTACCCATTTTATAGTTTTTAAGCAATACGTTTTTAAATTTATTAACAAAAAATATTAAGTTTTTGCTGCAGCAAATGTTTTTGTGAACTTCCTAATGGGGGAATGTTAATGAGTGTAGTACCAGAGGTGGATTTTTATGTTGTGAAGAGCGTTTGAAAGTTTCATTCATTTATCTACGATAGTTTCTGATATAATGGAGAATATGTACTGAAAATTTTAGTTTGCGGGAAATTGGATTTAAGGAAAAAACTTTTGAAATTTGTTACTTACAGTTAATTAAAACTGTCCTGCTGCATATGATGGCCCTTCTTTGGCCTCTAGCAGGTCTTCCAGCTTTTTTTTTTTTTTTCACCTTCCTGGATGTATGTCTTGCTTTGTTGGCCATATTAGATGCAGACCTGTCTGCATCGGCTATCGTCATTTTATCGCAATGTTGCAGCCCAGTGATCATATTTTCACCTGAATTAATTCCCAGCGTTTTCAGTACCCAACACTTTCCAATATTACCACAACTGAATGTAATAACAGCATCATGAATTCCTAATTTCAGTGTATGCATGCCTTCAAATATAGTTTTAGGAAGGCGGTACCAAATTATGCTGTTGAAACATTAATTTGGGTTCTGTGTCTGCCCATGCAGACGTCTCCTTAGAAGGTCAGGATGAGCCAAGTCTCTGAAAATAGATTTAATTGCTGTAATAACAGCAGCAGGAAGAGAATGCTGGTGAGAATAAGATTCTGCAGTTGCTTGAGTCCTCTTTTATTTGCACCACGAATTTTCTCCTGATGGACACAATCCATGACATGGCTTATCATCAGTAGAGGACTTATCGAAGAATATGGCCCAAACATCTCTCTTCATTGCCTCCAGACTTTCTTTATTTCTCCTAATTGCCTGCCTATAATATACCTGCAAGTTTTCTATAACAACTACTTGCAATCACACTTGAACAAAACTAACCGCGTGTTTGAAATCGTGTTGATTACAAGGAGCAGAAACAAAACAATACCGACCGTTGCATTCCAAGGATAGCCAACACATTCGGGAGTAAAAAAAAATCCCTAACGTGCAATGTAGGGGATATAAAGATCTAAAATACACTCCTGGAAATGGAAAAAAGAACACATTGACACCAGTGTGTCAGACCCACCATACCTGCTCCGGACACTGCGAGAGGGCTGTACAAGCAATGATCACACGCACGGCACAGCGGACACACCAGGAACCGCGGTGTTGGCCGTCGAATGGCGCTAGCTGCGCAGCATTTGTGCACCGCCGCCGTCAGTGTCAGCCAGTTTGCCGTGGCATACGGAGCTCCATCGCAGTCTTTAACACTGGTAGCATGCCGCGACAGCGTGGACGTGAACCGTATGTGCAGTTGACGGACTTTGAGCGAGGGCGTATAGTGGGCATGCGGGAGGCCGGGTGGACGTACCGCCGAATTGCTCAACACGTGGGGCGTGACGTCTCCACAGTACATCGATGTTGTCGCCAGTGGTCGGCGGAAGGTGCACGTGCCCGTCGACCTGGGACCGGACCGCAGCGACGCACGGATGCACGCCAAGACCGTAGGATCCTACGCAGTGCCGTAGGGGACCGCACCGCCACTTCCCAGCAAATTAGGGACACTTGCTCTTGGGGTATCGGCGAGGACCATTCGCAACCGTCTCCATGAAGCTGGGCTACGGTCCCGCACACCGTTAGGCCGTCTTCCGCTCACGCCCCAACATCGTGCAGCCCGCCTCCAGTGGTGTCGCGACAGGCGTGAATGGAGGGACGAATGGAGACGTGTCGTCTTCAGCGATGAGAGTCGCTTCTGCCTTGGTGCCAATGATGGTCGTATGCGTGTTTGGCGCCGTGCAGGTGAGCGCCACAATCAGGACTGCATACGACCGAGGCACACAGGGCCAACACCCGGCATCATGGTGTGGGGAGCGATCTCCTACACTGGCCGTACACCACTGGTGATCGTCGTGGGGACACTGAATAGTGCACGGTACATCCAAACCGTCATCGAACCCATCGTTCTACCATTCCTAGACCGGCAAGGGAACTTGCTGTTCCAACAGGACAATGCACGTCCGCATGTATCCCGTGCCACCCAACGTGCTCTAGAAGGTGTAAGTCAACTACCCTGGCCAGCAAGATCTCCCGATCTGTCCCCCATTGAGCATGTTTGGGACTGGATGAAGCGTCGTCTCACGCGGTCTGCACGTCCAGCATGAACGCTGGTCCAGCTGAGGCGCCAGGTGGAAATGGCATGGCAAGCCGTTCCACAGGACTACATCCAGCATCTCTACGATCGTCTCCATGGGAGAATAGCAGCCTGCATTGCTGCGAAAGGTGGATATACACTGTACTAGTGCCGACATTGTGCATGCTCTGTTGCCTGTGTCTATGTGCCTGTGGTTCTGTCAGTGTGATCATGTGATGTATCTGACCCCAGGAATGTGTCAATAAAGTTTCCCCCTCCTGGGACAATGAATTCACGGTGTTCTTATTTCAATTTCCAGGAGTGTATATGCAGAAAAGTGGGTGACAGAAAAGTGGGCGTGGCACATAAACACACGTGGTAGGAAAATGCTCTTTAAATGCTCGAAAAAAATTTTTTTTCAGCAAAATCCTTTTCAGAGTACTTAAATAAAACCTTAATATACCGAAATATGATGAAATCCGAAAATATATTTTTTTTCGACTTGAACCAGTGTGTGCTCCCCTTAATTAAAGCACGGAGTTTTACAGTAATGAAGTTAGTTAAAATGTTAAGGAATATTGGGAGCCAAAAGTCGTACGTGTGTCACATTCCGTAGCGCAGCTCAGTGGTATGGTACCGTGGCGCAAATGGGTCGGCAGAGCACCGAGTGAACCAGAACAGGGGAGAACAGTGTGTCACCGGCCAGTGGAGGACGTGGCAAGAGGCAGCACGCTGGCCACTAGTAAGTGTGTCAGGCACCTTTTAAACTGATCTTTATTTGTAACTAAATTTTTTATGTTTGCTGGCAAATTAATGAAGATGAGTGTTCCTGAGTAGTGGACCTCTATTTGAACTAAAGTAAGTGCTTTTAAGTCCTTGTGTAGATCATTTTTGTTCCTGGTATTGTATGTATGAACTGAGTTGTTTGTTGGAAAAAGAGATATATTATTTACGACAAATTTCATTAAGGAGTAAATATATTGAGAGGCAGTAGTTAGTATACCCAGTTCTTTGAAGAGGTTTCTACAGGACGTCCGTGAATTTACTCCACAAATAATACGTATTACATGCTTTTGGACTCTGAAAACTTTTGTTTGACTTGAAGATTTACCCCAAAATATTATACTATATGACATTATGGAATGAAAGTATGCAAGCTTTTTCATGTTTATGTCGCCTATGTCTGCTAACACTTGAATTGCAAACAGATTTGTTAAGGCGTTTCTGCAGTTCTGGGATGTGCTCCTCCCAACTGAATTTATTATCATGTTGTAATGCCAGGACTTTTAAGACTGTCAACCTCGTATGTATGGTTCCATTTTTCCCCCACTTCTTTTCATCATGTGCACACAATGCAATTGGGGTACGTACAACTGCTGCGGTTAATAACAAGTTGTTTTCAGCCATCTTGAACTTTGACGAAAAATTTGATGACAGTGTAATACCCCTTCTAGCGCTACGTCAAAGATCTTTGTCAAATATATTTGACGGATTATTTGATCACATCTTTGATAAAATCTTTGACAAAGAAATTTGATAGTGTAATACCAGCCTAAGCACAACAGCGCAGGCGCAGCGCTCGTGCGTCTCCGCTCTACGAGATGGCGCTGTCGTAGAGACGGACCATATTCTGCTTCCGCCGATCCGCGTATTAATATGTAACGCAGCCAATGAGATTGCTGCTAACGTAGAACCTTTTCTCCTCGCGGATCACACTCGCGCAGTGATACCTGAACGCGCGAGGTATTATAACGAGTGTACAGACCTCCGATTAGTCAGCCTGCTTTTGTCTGCACCAGTCTGCATTAGTCTACATTAGTCTGTAGTCAAGTTTCAGTCTGCGCCTAATAAGATTACCATATTCCTGTACATAGCCATGAAGATAAATGAATAGACACTTTGTCAAGTATCAGAGATATGTGGGAATAAGATCCAGAATCAAGTTAAGTAATTTTGTGTTGTTATTATTTTAATCCCACAACCCAACCCAACCTCTGTTTAAAGCTGGTCACCGTCAATCTGCTACTCTAAGCGTGCAAGTGGCATTTCTATCGTCTGACCTAACGGCAGAAGATAAACACGCCACGATAAGACCACGAGACATATTGCTGACACTCCCCTACTTCGTTAGAGCGGGAAGTCAAATAATCTGATGGTATCTGTACCGAAGGTCTTACAGTACGCACACCACACCGGCAATGTGCAGTCAAGTCCTGTGTCTTTTTACAGATGGATAGAGTAACTGAGCGATTCACCTAGAGAGGCAAAACAACAGCAGTCCCACTCTTGCCAATACCGAAACCGTCTATTGTGCAGTTCCTCTTGTAATAATTCTAGAGCAGCCAACCGGTACCTTTTACTAGTTGTTTTGGTGACGCACTGATTTCAGGAATTAACTATTCAAACATTCTGTGTCTTTTAACTTGCAGTGCTTTAATTCGTATATTAAATATGGTGCAGTTTTACCCCCTTCACTGCACAGTCTGCACTTACGGACTTTTTTCTCTATATTCTTTGTGTGTAGATGTTTTTTAGGTTCCCATAGCCACTCGTGAGTCACACCATGCGTTCAATTCGCCTCCTCTTCAAGTTCAGGATTACAGAAATACTCGTGCAACATGGCTGCTCCACCGTTAGATTTCCATGTTTCTGCTTTCGCGGCGTAGTCCAATATTCTGCGTGCTGCCTACTGATCCAGCTACGTAGTTTTGTCCTTAGTGACGGTTAGGACACGTTCCAGTACAACAAATGGAGTCGTCGCACCTGCCCTGGCCAACCTGTCAGCTGGTCCATTGCCACAGCTTCCTGAGCGACCAGCGACTCACAGCAGGTTTACCCAGTTGCTTTCCCCTAGGCTCACAAGGGCTTCGCGGCAGTCTTTTTGCAGGCGCTGGTAGATATTTCAGAGGTGCCTGGCTCTCCGAATGAATGCAGATGTCACGATCCTTGTGGCACCTACACAGATTCTCCTCCACCCACGCTGTGACAGCAGATGTTTCCGTCTGGAGTACAGTGATCAGCTTTTTCAGAGAGACTGCACTCTCTTGTGTAGGCTGTACCCTGTATATCCATGCTCCAATGCCTTTATCTGTTTTCGTCCCATCAGTAAACCAGACTATATTTCTGCACAGTGCCACTGCTCCACACATGCAATTGTTACTAAAGATTGCCTGTTATTTTCAGTTTTTAACTTGTACATCTTTGCTGCTTTCTGTATTGTAGCCCAAAGGTGTAATGGGGCAAGTCCAGCATGATCTCCATCCTACCATAGGATGCGCTGTTAATTCCGCCTCCTATGATTAATCAGGCACCTTTCCAACATCCTTAGCGTACATCCAGTATATACTCCTGGGGCTTAGTCTTCAGTTTTTACCACAGGCCCTTTGAGTGCACATAGAGCTCCTTTTGCCTCGGAGCATATATTTCCTATGTCAGGGGTCCAAGATGATTTCCCATCCCAGATTAGCTGTAGATACTTTACTGTCCCCTCTCCTGGCAGAGTTTTGTCGAAGAACTTAAGATTCCAATACACCTCCTGGATATGGATCCTCAAGAACGGCATTACAACAGTCTTCTTGGCACCGACCCTTAGATCCCGTGCCAGTTTTGAACAATGTTCGATGCGCATTGTGGCATTGCTACAACGGTACTAGCAAATGTACCAAGTGTTCCCATAAACCTGCGTACCCTTGGCAAAAATATCATCTAGTATTTAATTCCTCGATGAGTTCGTTCACCACTAGTTTCCACAGTAGTTGGGACAGAACCACATCTTGCGGACACTCTCTGGTGGTGTTCATCACCATTTTCTCGTTGAACATGGTGGCTCCTACCTTTCGGTTACTCAGCATGATCTTAACCCATCTACATAAGATGGTCTTAAAGCCATGCTCTTCTGCAGCTCTAATCGCTGATTCGATGGTAGTATTACTAAAAGCCCCTTTAATGTCCAGGAAGATGCAAGTTTCCTGAAAGTGGAGTGCTCTTTGCATCTTCCCATCGAATTGAAAAAGTGCTGTTTCACATGATTTGCCTGGTTGGTGAGCTTGTTTGTTTACATTAAGAGAAACCTCAGTTAACCTCCCTTCCTTAATTTGCACATTAAGCAGTTTTTCTAACGCCTTTAGCAGAAAGGAGGACACACTGATCGGTCTCATGTCCTCAGCCTTGGTATGATCAGTTCTCCCTAGCTTCCAAACGTAAGCAACGTTCGCTGTCGTCCAAGCAACAGGACTGGCTCTCGCTGCTGGGCTACCCCTAAACATTCTGCATTAGAATGTAATTAGTCCTTCTCCTGCTTATTGCAAATGGAGACGGGAGATTCCATCAGAGCCTGGTGCCTTGAACAGTTTCCTGTAGACCAGTACTTCCCAGAGGCAGAATCTTCGTCTGTGTTATCTGCCAGAGTGGTCTGAGGGAAGCGAGTTTTGAGGAGCACATCCTGCGTCCCACGCCCTCTCCTCGTACGCTCGCATCAAAGTGCCTCCTGGATTGACTGCTACTCTGATGAGGATTTCACGAAGTCTGGCGCATGCAGCTGTACCTTCCAACTCCTCACAGAATATCTTACAGGATCATAGTTTCACATGTTAATCGCAAAGTTGTATTTGACAACCGCCTTCCGAAATTTTGCCTATTTATTGTTCCACCAAGGTATATTCCTGTTTGTACACTTCTTGGTGATGGGGCAGTTTTCTGAGTATGAGGTCATATGGTAGACGTCACTCCGCGTGCTATTTGCTCAAGATCTACTCAATTCCTTATTGAAGTTCTTTCTTCAGGTAGGCGTCTTTTCTATGAGTCCCAATCTGTTTTTCCAGAATTACTATATATCATGGTCCGTTTAGCACACATTTCAACCTCAAATTTGATATACAGATGGTCAGATGAGGGTGTGACGTAACTACCCATTTGACTTAACTAACCATTACGAAGGAGCCATACCCTTCTTACTTCCCTGAAGGCAGGTTCCATGCCCCTGTTCAGGATCACATGGATCGCTAGGGATCCCGCTACCGGCGTACCAGTGGGTGCCACTGAGTACACAGTCGTCTGCGTACCTCCTCGTCCCCCCCTCCCCTTTCTCTCGAAAGACACAAAAACCAGCCACACCTCTTCGTAGCTTAATTCAGCTGCCTGCACTGTATCGAACACATACTTCGAATATAACGCGTTTTCTTGAGACCAAGAGCTAGTGTCCATGAATCAGCACGGTATTAGAAAGCATCGCTGCGGCTTGCTCTTTTCGCAAATGATATAATGCGAACGCATTATTGTGGCCAAGATAGACACGAAGCCCAAGCCTACCACAGCAGTACAAGTTTATATGCCAACTATCTCCGCAACTGACGAAGAGATTGAAGAAATGTATGATGAGATAAAAGAAATTATTCAGATAGTGAAGGGAGACGAAAATTTAATTGTCATGAGGGACTAGAACTCAGTAGTAGGAAAAGGAAGAGAAGGCTAAGTAATAGGTGACTATGGATTGGGGGAGAGGAATGAAAGAGGAAGATGTCTGGTAGAACTCTGCACAGAGCTAACTGAATCATAGCTAACACTTGGTTTAAGAATCATGAAAGAAGGTTGTATACATGGAAGAGGCATGGAGATACTGGAAGGTATCAGATACATTATATAATGGTAAGACAGAGATTTAGAAACCAGGTTTAAAATCTAAGACATTTTCAGGAGTAGATGTGGACTCTGACCACAACCTACTGGATAAAAACTGTAGATTAAAACTGAAGAAAATGCAAAAAGTTGGGAAGAGATGGAACCTGGATAAACTGAAAGAACCAGAGATCGTAGAGATTTTCAGAGAGAGCATTAGGGAACAAGAACTGGGGAAAGAAATACAATAGAAGAAGAATGGGTAGCTCTGAGAGATTAAATAGTGAAGGCATCGGAGGATCAAGTAGGAAAAAAACGAGGGCTAGTAGAAGTCCTTGGATAACAGAAGAGGTATTGTATTTAATTGCTGAAAGGAGAAAATATGAAAATGCAGTAGATGCAGCAGGCGAAGAGCAATACAAACGTCTCAAAAATGAGATCGACGACAAGTGCAAAATGGCTAAGAAGGGATGGCTAGAGGACAAATGTAGGGATGTAGAGGCATATATCACTAGGGGTAAGGTAGATACTGCCTACAGGAACTGAAGAAACTTTTGGAGAAAAGAGAACCATTTGCATGAATATCAAGAGCTCAGGTTGAAACCCAGTTCTAAGCAATGAAGGGAAGGCAGAAAGGTGGAAGGAGTACATAGAGGGTCTATACAAGGGCGATGTACTTGAGAGCAATATTATGGAAATGGGAGAGGACGTAGATGAAGTTGAGATGGGACATACGATACTGCGTGAAGAATTTGATGCCTAAGTTTAAACAAGGCCCCTGGAATAGACAACACTCCATTAGAGCTACTAATAGCCTTGGGAGAACCAATCATGACAAAATTGTATCATCTGGTGAGCAAGATGTTTGAGACAGGCGGAATACCCACAGATGTCAAGAAGAATATAATAATTCCAATCCCAAGGAAAGCAAGTGCTGACAGGTGTGAAAATTACCGAACAATCAGTTTAATAAGCCACAGCTACAAAATACTAACACGAATTCTTTACAGACGAATAGAAAAACTGGTAGATGCTGACCTTGGGGAAGATGAGTTTGGATTCCATAGAAATGTTGGAACACGTGAGACAACACTGACCCTACGACTTATCTTAGAAGATAGCTCAGGCAATGGCAAACCTAAGTTTCTAGCCTCTGTAGACTTAGAGAAAGGTTTGACAATGTTGACTGGAAACTCTCTTTCAAATTCTGAAGATGGCAGGCGTTAAATATAGGGAGCGATTGGCTATTTACAATTTGTACATGGCAGTCATAAGAGTCGAGGGGCATGAAAGGGAAGCAATGGTTGAAAAGGGAGTGAGACAGGGCTGTAGCCTATTCCCGATGTTATTCAATCTACGTACTGAGCAAGCAGTAAAGGAAACAAAAGAAAAATTCGGAGTAGGAATTAAAATCCATGAAGAAGAAATGTAAACTCTGAAGTTTGCCGATGACATTGTAATTCTGTCAGAGACAGCAAAGGACCTGGAAGAGCAAGTGAGCGGAATGGACAGTGTCTTGAAAGGAGAATATAAGATGTACATCAACAAAATCAAAACGAGTATAATGGAACGTAGTCGAATTAAATCAGGTTATGCTGAGGGAATTAGATTAGGAAATGAGACGCTTAAGCCGGCCGGGGTGGCCGAGCGGTTCTAGGCGCTACAGTGTGGAACCGCGAGACCGCTAAGGTCGGAGGTTCGAATCCTGCCTTGGGCATGGATGTGTGTGATGTCCTTAGGTTAGTTAGGTTTAAGCAGTTCTAAGTTCTAGGGGACTGATGACGTCAGAAGTTAAGTCCCATAGTGCTCAGAGCCATTTGATCCATTTCAGACACTTAAAGTAGTAAAGGATATTTTGCTATTTGGGGACCAAAATAACTGATGATGGTCGAAGTAGGGAGAATATAAAATGTAGACTGGCAATGGCAAGAGAAGTGGTTCTGAAGAAATTTGTTCACATCGAGTATAGATTTAAGTGTCAGGAAGTCGTTTCTGAAAGTATTTGTATGGAGTGTAGCCATTTGTGGAAGCGAAACATAGACGATAAATAGTTTGGACAAGAAGAGAATAGAAGCTTTCAAAATGTGGTACTACAGAAGAATGCTGAAGATTAGACAGGTAGATCACATAACTAATGAGGAGGTACTGAATAGAATATCGCAGAAGATGAATTTGTGGCATAATTTGAGTAGAAGAAGGGGTCGGTTGGTAGGACATGTTCTGAGGCATCAAGGGATAACAAATTTAGCGTCGAAGGTAAAAATAGTAGAGGGCGACCAAGAGATGAATACACTAAGCAGATTCAATGGATGTAGGTACTGGGGGATGAAGAAGCTTGTACAGGATAGAGTAGTATGGAGAACTGCATCAAACCAGTCTCTTAACTGAAGACCACAACAACAACATAATGCGATCTATGGGTGAAGGGCAACGGGCTGATTCCATAGTTCTAGACTTCACCAAACCATTTGACACGGTGCCACAGTCAGCCTGTTAAAGAAACTACGAGCGTGTGCAATAGGTTCACAGATATGTGTGTGGCTCGAAGAATTCTTAAGTAGTAGGATCCAGAGTCTTGTCCTCGACGGCGAGTGGTCACTAGACCGAAAGGAATCGTCAGGGATGCGCCAAGGAAGGGTGATAGGCCCGCTGTTGTTCTCTATACACATAAATGATATGGCGGACAGAATGGGCACCAGTCTGCGGTTGTCTGCTGCTGATACAGAGGTGCACGTTAAGGTGACGAAGTTGAGTGCATACATGATGACTTAGACAACATTTCCAGTTGGTCTGATGAATGGCACACAGCTCTAAATGTAGAAAAATGTTGACGCGGGTATATAGGATAAACAAACCCGTAATATTCCTATACGGCATTAGTGCGCCCCTCTTGACACAGTCACGTCGTTTAAATATTTGGGCGTAACACTGAAATACACTACTAGCCATTAAAATTGCTACACCACGAAGATGACGTGCTACAGATGCGAAATTTAACCGATAGGAAGAAGTTGCTGTGATATGCAAATGATTAACTTTTCAGAGCATACAGACAAGGTTGGCGCCTGTGGCGGCACCTACAACGTACTGACACGTCTCGTTCACCTCTTGTTCGCATTGACGGCACTTTGAACAGTGGACGAAACATTTCAGATGTGTTACGACTCGTAGCTCTACCCTTCATTCGATCCCTGCAAAACACTACATTTCAGCTGGATAATGCACTTCCGCATGTTGCAGGTCCTGTACGGGACTTTCTGGATACATTCTCCAGATCTCGTCAACTGAAAACGTCTGGTCAATGGTGGCCGAGCAACTGGCTTGTCGCAATACGCCATTCACTACTCTTGATGAACTGTGGTATCGTGTTGAAGCTGCTTGGGCAACTGTACCTGTAAACGCCATCCAAGCTCTGTTTGACTCAATGTCCAGTCGTATCAAGGCCGTTATTACGGCCAGAAGTGGTTGTTCTGGGTTCTGATTTCTCAGGATCTATGCACCCAAATTGCATGAAAATGTAATCACATGTCAGTTCTAAAAATGGTTCAAATGGCTCGGAGCACTATGGGACTTAACAGCTGTGGTCATCAGTCCCCTAGAACTTAGAACTACTTAAACCTAACTAACCTAAGGACATCACACACATCCATGCCCGAGGCAGGATTCGAACGCGGTTGTCAGTTCTAGTATAATATATTTGTCCAATGAATACCTGTTTATCATCTGAATTTCTTGTTGGTGTAGCAATTTTAATGACCAGTAGTATAGAACGAGCATATGAGGACTGCAGTAGGGAAGGCGAATGGTCGATTTCTGTTTATTGGGAGAATTTTAGGAAAGTGTCGTTCATCTGTAAAGAAGACCTCATACAGGACGCATGGACGAGCTGGTCTTGACTTCTGCTAGAGTGTTTGGGAAGCATACCAGGGTGGGTTAGAGGGAGATATCGAATCAGCTCAGAAGTGGGCTGCTTAGAGTTGTTACTGGAACATTAGAACGACTTTCAAGGGTTACGGACATGCTTTAGGAATTTAAATGGGAATCCCTGTAGAGAAGGCGACATTCTTTCCGAGGAACGCTACTGAGAAAATTTAGAGAACTGGCATTTGAAGCTGACGGAAGAACTATTCTGCTGCCTCCAACATACATTGGGCCTCCGGACCACGAAGACAAGATATGTGAAATAAGGACTCCTGAAGAGGCATATAGGCAGTCATTTTTCCCTCGCTCTGTTTGCTAGTGGAACATTTAAGGTATTGACTAGTAGTAGTACGGAGTACCCTCCGCCACTCGCCATGCGTTGGATTGCGGAGTATTTATGTGGTTGTTGAACCTAAGTTTTTGATATATGACCGTGTTATTGATTGATGTTTTTGCTACAGGTAGGATTTCGTGCCATAGAAGTTTATCAGTATTCGTAGCGAGCGATGCACTATTTGTTGACAGTGGGCTCTGTTGTCGTTGTGACGAAATGTTTTCATTGCTGCGGAAGCAATGGCGCCACCACTGCAGACGTTGACACCATCTACGACAGCATTACATAATTACCGACCAATCAGAAACCGTCCGTGGACTATATAAGGTAATCGCCGAATGCTCGAGCTGTTATCCTGAATGATGTGCCAAGATCTCCGGGAATCTTTTGTGCAGACTATTCACTGATACTAAATTTATTCCGAAAATAATACTATTACTCAAGCTAAAATAGGATTCAAAGATACAGCGCAGGATAAAATTGTAGGCACGCATTTAACACAAACAGCAGTGTGACTGCATGGAGACAACAATACTTTCATCTCTTCGAGGTTGTACAGGCGAACATTGTCGGTAACCATGACACTCACATGCTTCCCAGATGATGATGCACTTGATGCTTTAGCGATAACAACCAACATGGCTTGTCCAAGATCTTAAGTAAGTGTAATAATTCTGCACAGGTTACAAATAACGAACGAGATCAAGAGGTGCAACATTTTACCCGAGAGAGAGAGAGAGAGAGAGAGAGAGAGAGAGAGAGAGAGAAGGGAAGGGAGCGGGACCTTACAATCCAAGTTCTTGCTATGTCGAAGAGACTTAGAACATTGCCGGCGGGTGTGGCCGAGCGGTTCTAGGCGCTACAGTCTGGAACCATGCGACCGCTACGGTTGCAGGTTCGAATCCTGCCTCGGGCATGGATATGTGTGATATCCTTAGGTTAGTTAGGTTAGAGAAATTCTAGGTTCGAGGGGACTGATGACCTCAGAAGTTAAGTCTCATACTGCTTAGAGCCACTTACAACATTTTACCGAAGATGAAACTTAACAGCTCAACTGTTGTAATATCAGATGGAGTGAGAGGTTTAGCAGTTCATCCATTGTTGCTGTTCGACTTAGTAGTTCGTTATTACAAGAGTCAAAGTGTTTGTGGAGGGTGGTTGCTCAAAAACTAAATTATGTACGAGTGAACCACACAAAATGCCTGTAGGAGGGAGTCTGTCCTCCTTGACTGCCACCCCACGCCATGCTGCTTACCCCTTTATAGTGTTCGAATACACGCCACACTACCTCATACGTATAACGTGCTGTATTATCCAGTCTGGGTATCACCAATTGTACTGGCCCATCTGGATACTGTCCTGTCCTGGAACTGTGTCACACCAGTTTATCTCAGATATTGTTGCATTCTACAGTCCACAGCATACAAACTCTTGTACATTGTTAAAACATTGACTTCGTTAGCTATCGTGGATAAACCACTTTCGTTAAAACAGTGTTATTCTTTTTTTCCCCTACAGATACCCCATTCATACTCTGCAATATATTCCCGATATCTCTTCTGTATATGCCTTAAATTCAGCCTGTATTTCATTCAAACGAATTGGAGCACAAAGAGACATAAGTATGCAGTCTGTAAACTCTGCTTTTATGGAATTTCTGTTTATAGAAATAATACTCTCAGACTTAGATATAATGCACATCCATACACTCACACACTTGTCTACCCCCCTTCTCCTCCTTGTATACTTCATGTTGCAACACATTTTCAACAACGTCATTGAAGAGAACTTTATGATGTACTCAATATGGATTGAGTATCTCATTGGTGATCCGTATTCCAGTACACATGCTGCTCAGTTTCCTGGTACTTGGACGCTTTAAATATGTGCAATGTGCTGAGTCCTGAGACGATAGTTTCAACATATGACCGCGAAACATGTTATTGCCGGATTTGCTGTTGCTACTGCTAAAGATAGGAGTTGTTTGTCACAAATCGTCGATGTATTTCAGCTTTTTCCACTTGATCCCTGCCCGCATCTCGTGGTCGTGCGGTAGCGTTCTCGCTTCCCACGCCCGGGTTCCCGGGTTCGATTCCCGGCGGGGTCAGGGATTTTCTCTGCCTCGTGATGGCTGGGTGTTGTGTGCTGTCCTTAGGTTCGTTAGGTTTAAGTAGTTCTACGTTCTGGGGGACTTATGACCACAGCAGTTGAGTCCCATAGTGCTCAGAGCCATTAGAACCATTTGAACTTGATCCCTTTCAATGTCAGTGAACTTCACTATCATACCCTGACAGACATTCTCCACTTGTATATGGCTTTGAGGTCTACGCAGCGGATTTCTGACATGACTTAGCTGTAACCCAATGCATGGTGCAGGCATTTCAGTTAGTGGGAGCTCAGAGTCAGGAAACATTTCAGTAGAGTTTTGACTTGATTTATACTCCTTGTGTTTGGAGCTGTGTCTAAGAACGTGTCTGAGTGATGACTTCATTTCCATTGTTACTCAAATGTATTGGACGTTGCATCATCTACATGAAGATGCTGTTGTCCTCAGGTATAAATAAATGAAAGGCATGAAAACATATACATATTAAAATAACAGACATTGGGATAGACGTAACGGTTACTGCTTACAATCGAATGTGTGAGTGAGTCTTTTTTGTCTGGAGGTGGCAGATCTCTGATGACAGTACATAATGATCAACCTTTCAGTACGGTGTACAGATGACAAATGTCAAGTCCATTTGACGGCTAGTTAGCCTGCATGCTGCAGATGACTGGTGGGGATATGCAACTGCATCGTCACAGAAATTGGAACAACTATTTTGGAGTGCTAACGTTGCAGGCTGCACCATATCCACAGGTCATCCATGCTGGATCGCCATATTGGATTCTGAAATCATCGATGATGTCCAGGATCACTATCTTGGACTGTGTTATCATAAGGTCCGCCACCTTAGATTGCCACAGTCCCTTATTAGTATGATCAGTATGTGAGTCATGTAGGAGTGGTCTGTAATTTGCCCTACAGCTATCACAGAACTCTATAGCTTGCACGTGTCAAGCGAAATTTATTGTAAAAAAGTGGTGTAATGGGTAATTTGTTAAAATATTTAATATAATAGGGGCATTTTATTATACTTTTGCTGTAATGTGGGGTATTTTGTTACCGTAATATTTGCAATTTGTTAACTTTCTCTGTGACATTTGCAGTTTGTTACAATTTTGCTGTTATATGTTGTATTTTGTTATTCTTTTTCTGTAAGATGGGTGCAATTTGTTATAGTTTTGCTGTATCACGTACATTTATGGGGTTAAGTGTCAAGTAGGATCAATGGTGCAATACCTTAAGTTATCGTTATCAGTCCACTGCACTTATCAGTTCCTCAACACAAACAACCAAAGCATGCGTCATATAGCTTAAATGGCTACTGATTAACATGCAAATTGTTCAAATTCCCAACATATTCTCAATTCACATAAGATGTCGAGAGGCCGAACTTAGCTTGAAATGTTTCAGAACAGTCTTTGTAAAATCAGAGTCCCCATTACCTTGATTAACTCTAGGTTCAATGATAGAAATATCTGAATGTTCAACAACACTCGAACATATTTCAATGTCCCACGAACCAGCAATCTTGCAGAGTAACTCAAAGTCTGCACACATGCCCATTTTAGTACTCATCTCCTGACAGTTGTAATCCTGATTGACAAAAGACTTCTCCCACAAGAGCTATTGTTAATGTATTAACATTCGTCAGAAATGATTTAGATATCCTGTGGAAACGAGTAAGCTTGCCAAAAAAACATTTAGGTGGCAAATCGAAGTCCTACTGTTTCTCCAATGGATTATGACTTGAAAAACCTTTCATAAACAGACCACAGCTTCAAATTCCTCAAAATTCATTTAAAAATGTACTAGAAACGTAAAATGTCCTACGTTATACGTAAATCAGTAACAAATTATGTGAAAAGTCACATAAAAATTAGTTAAAAGTGCAATACTAGTCTGAACAATAGATCACTTTCTGTTTATATGAAGGATGATTGGAGTTTAATGGACAGTCTACATCGAAACCTTTAGAAACAAAACGCTATTTCACACTCATGTAGACGTGTATGTGTAGTGAATTTGTTGAAGGAACCACATGGATATTGCCATCAAATTCGTCTGCTGTGAAGGCATCTGGTATGCTACTGGACATTTGCGTGACTTAGACATTCTGTGGAAATCGGTAACCTCGATAACAACACACCTTTCGGAGTTACACGATGGAGTATATGTTTTGTGAGGCATTTGAGATGCAGGAGTGTCATCAGCAGTGATTTAATGGCGACATTTTCTTGTTGTGTGCAATCGTCAGATTCAAAATGGAATGTTTTCAGTGGAACATATTTCACTCCAGCAAAGCAAGGAACGGCATACCGGATCAAAAATAACACCTTTCAGATACTTTCAACTTAAAAGTGGCTTTTCTAATCCATGTAACGCAGAACTGACGCTATACTACGTGACGTAATTACTATAGGAATGAGACTAAACACCATTCTGACGTGCCTTCAGTGATGCTAACAAACAACTTTTTGGGTCACATCCCATGTAACTCGATACCTATGTTGTTCCACTGGTAAGAGGGGTGGGGTGGAGGTGGCTAGGGGATCCGTCCTGCAGGCCGCTTCGTACCTAACAAAGATCCCCTTAACGTGATAATCATTAGGTAGCACTGCCATGTGTCAAAACTACACCTACTAATTTCCTCCTGTTCTGCTATCTATGTTGCTCGCGTAGAAAAACCTTTCACTAACATCTTTCTCCAACTTCCGCGATTACTGTGCACTCTAGCTAAACGATGTGAGTGATTTCGAAGGACAATTCTCTCATTTCACCACAAAATTCCATGTTTGCGAAATCAAATTAGTTGACTTCGAGGCAAAATTCAGCGATTTCGACGAAGATGCGTTAATTCATTGATTTCGAATGATATCTGACTGATTTCGACATCATATACTCCGATTTCGATACAAAATACAATGAGCAGCCACCCTTGTTGATAGAATCTGCCAAATGAAGGACTGAACTTCATTACTGATTGATCTTTTAGTCATTCCAACATAGACGTCTCCACATATACATGGTATGCGGTATATTCTAGGCATTGCAAGGGGTACTTTTAGTCCTTTGCCGATCTGTGACACCCTTTGATCTACTTTGTCGGTTAAAAAATAGTTTTTGCGCTGTGCTTGCGTAATGTACGGCCGGTTCCGTCCATCAACGGCAGAAAGACTGTGCCCGATATTTCTTCTCTCGATGTGTCACTTCACCATGTGTTTGAATCCGTAGCACTTCTTATGTAACTGATGTTGTACCCATAGCTGCTCGGCACGCTTTCTACGTGTTGCATCTCGCATCTGAAATACTGCGGCTCGCATGTGCGTCTTGGCTGCATTACGAGTGTGTTAACCACGCCTGTTTAAAAGTTTGTGCAGGTGTCAGTCCGCGTGTGTCGGTTTTCAATACAAGCTGTGTCCCAGGTTCCCATCATCCTGCGTAACCATCACATTTAGAAAGATTATTTGTTGGTTCTTTTCTAACACCATAGTGAAGTTCATGTTGACATGGAGACTATTTAGGTGTTTCAGGAAATCACCAAGAAGTTTCTAAACATACACAAGAAAGGTATAGTTGACATATCTGTACCACAGCTTAGGTTTACAAGGTCTCAAGGTGTCGGGTATATACAGCATTCCATGTACTTGTGGCCAGTTTTACTTTGGAATGACTGAACCACCAATCAACTCCAGAATCACCGAAGATAAGCGACATTGCATGTTGGGACAGGTAGAGAAATCTGCTGGGGCGCAGCAGGAGCTCTGTAAAGCCGGCCGCGTCATAAAATTCTCCGGCTGTGCAGAAGAGCTACCACACTCTCTTGTTCATGCATGATGGAGAAATCCCTAAATGTGACAGTAGCTTTGACAAGAAAGAGAAAAGCCTCAAGATGAACGGATCCTGGATTTCTGTGAAGCAGCGAACGACCATTGCAGGTATCAAGGGAAGAACCACAGTGATAATGACGACAGAAAGGTCGTCGGACGTTGGTGCGACGGGTGCACATAATCAGCTCGACGAGCAATCGTGGGGTTTAAGCTTTCACAATGCTAGACACTTGTGCTCATGAAACGTCAGAAAAATCATAAAACCAATGTCAGCCTGAAGAACGCGAGATGGAAGTCAGCAGGCATTTCGTCAACAAGTAGCCACGAAAGCTTTAACAATTTTGTGATGTCAGTATTGTTTCTAGTTGGCAAGAAATTAACTTAAACATACTTTACAGTATACTGCTTCACATTTGGTGCAGCCTAGTTGGCACACAAAATCTCTCTCCAGCATTGCCTATCTCAAACTCACCGCTGACAGTCGTAACCACAGCTGAAGCACAAAAATGCACAACTGACGAATCTCCCTTATGTAGCGTTGCTGATGTCACCCTTCCCAATTTATTGCAACTGAAATTAGGGTCAGCATTATAGATTTAAGTGCCAGGAAGTCGTTTCTGAAAGTATTTGTATGGTGTGTGGCCATGTATGGAAGTGAAACGTGGACGGTAAATAGTTTGGACAAGAAGAGAATAGAAGCTTTCGAAATGTGGTGTTACAGAAGAATGCTGAAGATTAGATGGGTAGATCACATAACTAATGAGGAGGTATTGAATAGAATTAGGGAGAAGAAAAATTTGTGGCACACCTTGACTAGAAGAAGGGATCAGTTGGTAGGACATGTTCTGAGGCATCAAGGGATCACCAATTTAGTATTGGAGGGCAGTGTGGAGGGTAAAAATCGTAGAGGGAGACCAAGAGATGAATACCCTAAGCAGATTCAGAAGGATGTCGGCTGCAGTAGGTGCTGGAAGATGAAAAAGCTTGCACAGGATATAGTAGCATGGAGAGCTCCATCAAACCAGTCTCTGGACTGAAGACCATAACAACAACAAAAATAACTTTTGTGGTCACCGTTCACTTTTTCCAAATGAGAAACTATGGAAATATGTAGATAGCAGTCATTCGTTGTCTACAAACCACATTATATCATCATAACAGTTACCTTGGCAATAAATAATTACATTTTGAAATATTTTTGGAACACTGGCTTACACATAGGAAGCATATGTATAAGTTAACATTAATCTTAAGTGGTCAGTGATTCTGAATCGTCTTCCATGATCTCTCACCGCATGCTCTCGGAATTTACAACATACGTACCATACCACAAGGAAAAAGCCTTTATTAATGGTCGATTTTAATTAATTTATTGTAACTATCAAAAACGCTGAGTATTGTAAATTAAATTTTATAGGAAATAAGTTATGGATGTGCCCGTGCTGCGTTGACTTCATAATACATGATACTGTGGAGAATTGTATAATCTAATCTAATTTGCTTATTGCCTATAAATTTGAAACTATGACGTATATCAAAGCACGGCAGTTACAGGTAATTGCCAGGTCGTTTAAGCTCATAGCACCTCAGGTTCTCACATATTTTGCATAATTGACAATTAGCCGATTAATATTGGTATCTGATATCTTACATTTTTTTTTAAAATTATGCTTTATACATTTGGATTACTTTGAATTTTCGGAAATTTGTACACAGCGCAGCCCATGAGGTCATAGGAGTAGGGTTAGGGGAAACTTGAAAACAATGCACGAGGTAGTGGATATTTCTCAGTGATGCACAATGTCATTGATGGCGTCAAAAACGGACTTTGAGGGGGAAATCAGGCAAAAGTGTAGACTTTTCAGGAATATAGGCGGATACTGCAATGGTGTCACCATCATACTGCGAATGGCCTTGTGAAAGAAAAAGGAGGAGAGGAAAGGCTCTTGGCACAATATTCCTGGTAAGAAAACACTCCCAAAACCCCACCTTCAGCCTAAAGTACAGACTCTACATACCCCAAGTCAAACGCTACATTGGGTGATCGATGCACCTGACGCCTTACAACATCTGAAAAGAGCCAGAATCGGAACTGGTCAGAGCTCACTGCACTACGCCTGTCAACTGCCGTCCAATTGCTGTGTTTTCTGCCATTTGAAGACGAGAAGCTGCGTGAGCCGCTCTCAGCAATGGACTTCTGCTTGGTGCCCGGCCCCACATGTCGGTCGCATACAGTCCTGCATGTGGCACGCGTCTCTGGTCACCATCAGTCAGGATCTTTTTAAAACCACTCTTTTTACTCTGCGGTGCGCGGCTGCGAGAAGTGCACCATTTTCTGCAGATGCGTCGGACACTTTGCGTCGATACAGCAGCACGTGGGGCAGCTTTATTCAGAGTGTTGTCATGGGCACGTCCAAACAGAATAGTTCCTTTGTCATACGGCCACGTCTCTGTATTTTGCCAACTTACCGTGCTGAACCCGTACAACTGAGCGACACATACAACATCACTTCATTGCCATGACTTACTTCAGTGGCTGAGGGTATATTATGTCACGTTAACCCGGGATCTAGAAACGACGGAGAGGCTCCTTCCCCGGCGCAGCCGCAGTGGTCCGCAACCCCACGACGACTACCGCAGTCCACTTCATCCCTCCGCCGCCCCACACCGAACCCAGGGTTATTGTGCCGTTCCGCCCCCGGTGGAACCCCCAGGGAACGTCTCACACCAGACGAGTGTAACCGCTATGTTTGGGTGGTAGAGTAATGGTGGTGTACGTGTACGTGGAGAACTTGTTTGCGCAGCAATTGCCGACATAGTGTAGCTGAGGTGGAATAAGGGCAACCAGCCCGCATTTGCCGAGGCAGATGGAAAACCGCCTAAAATCATCCACAGACCGGCCAGCTCACCGGACCTCGACACAAATCCACCAGGCGGATTCGTGCCGGGGCCGGCGCTCCTTCCCGCTCGGAAAGCTGTGCGTTAGACCGCACGGCCAAACGGGCGGGCGGCTGAGGGTACTTTGGTACCCCAGTACACCAGTTCTACACCATTTGCAGTGCTCCAGAGCGACCAGCTTACTCTGCTCGGGAGTGACTTGTGGTCACCTTTCGTAGATGCAGGGGAACGAGAAGAACTGTCTACTGAATTAACACACACATTCAGATAACGCAACTCTTTATTTGGTACTGAAGGACACTTTCACAGTTCTCCACTGCTTTGACAAGTAAACGTACATAGAATTATTTATACAAATATAACTCTCGATTTCCATAATAAACAAAGAAGCAGCTCAAGACAATGAGCTAAGTCATACTGCAAGTCTTTAGATCGTGCACTCTGAATGTTCTGAGTGCAGTTATTTCAAACGTTGTTCACCGAATACAACCTGGCACTCGGTACTCACGAGTCTGAAATAAGCTCGGCTGGGTGGTGATGCGGCGAGTGTGTACACAGGGAGCAGCAGTAGATTCGATCTGACTTCAGACGTGGCTGCTGCGCTTGTCCCTTGCGACCTTATTTTTAACCTGCTGCGCAGGGCCTCACAACTACGGGACGCTACGGTCGGGACACCATCCCGATCGGTGCCGGCGGTGGCACAGCTCGGACTTGCAATATTTCTGTGGGGGTCGACTGCCGGTGTGACGTTAATGACGATCGAAGACGCTGCAGGGACTAGCATTTTCTCGAATTACGTCATTACTGTCGTCTTGTCTGGAGCGGTGAAGGACCTGCAGCAGTGGTGAGTTAAGTTACGTTGTGCAAGACGCGACAGTTGGCTGCGACTGCGACGCTGCCCCCCTCCTCTTTTCCCACTCTGGCAGACGGCGACACGGCCGCAACACGACTGGAGTCGTCGCTGTTTCCCAAGCTCCGGTCGGCGGCGGCGGATTCAAATACATAAGAAAAATAAGAATTCCGATTTTCTTGCTGTAAAAAATACTGTATGTTAATGCAACAAAGTTACATCGGCTCCCAGAGTTAGTTTTTCGATACGGATTCTCCTTTTACTTTCAAAATTTGAAATGTATCTCTGTCGGTTTTGCGTGTTTTTTTCGCTGTATATTACTTCTCTATCAATTGTGAGGAAAGTAAAAGGCACAAAAAATTGATGTTTGCGTATCTTACAGTTTCACATCACAGCTTGATAATGAGGTGTCTATTTTTCCGATATTCGTCACAGTTATTCCGATACTTAATTTACAAGTAACCTACTGCATAAAATTTGAATTGTGTACAGTGAAAAATGTGGTCGCTGGCTACTTTACGTATGGTTCACGTTAGGTCAAACATCGTTGCCGATGAAAAGAAGCTAACATATCGAAATTATTTTTAAAGTTGAGATCAGAATGATATCTATCTCCGTTTCCGAGATTTGGGCTCATGTATCTCCGGGAGTGTCGCGACTACCCGCCAGTTCTGTCGACGTGCAACGAGAATCGTGTGGTCATCACACGATAGAGAATGCATTTGTTTTGTTTCGCTGACACATTTGGACCTAATGAGACCATTTTATGTCATATATTTCTGCGGTATGAGTTACTAATATTTCTCCATATGCTCTTGACAATTTCATTTAAAATGCCACGAAATGTAGGTTTCTTAAACCCAAGTGATCAAGCAGAACCCATTTTCTTGGTTTTGCTGAGGCATCTGAACCTGTTCCAAGCTTTCTTTCTCGTTTATTTCTCTGATACTAGTCCCGAATATTCCTCCATCTGTTTTTGCACATTTCACCTAAAATTCCAATGAAAGATAAGTTTATTAACAATACGCGCACGCTAGTGTCATTGCATTGTTTCAAGTTCTTGACAACAAGATAGGGTTACACTTTAAACATCTCTAGAATTTTCATTCTGGACGTCTACAGTATACACTGGCAGAAATGTGGAAGAAATAATGTCCATGCTTGTTCACAAAATTTCCCCAAATTATACTTGTCAGTTTCTCCCATGCAGAAACTTTTGGAACAAGCTAAGGCAACTTTCATAGCCGACTGACTCTTTATTCCCATCCAAATGAACTTCTGTATTCTTATATTCTGACAGCATACATCGTTATGGATGACATGAACATTTAATCTTGCCAAGCTACACTCAAAAGATGACTCCAGGATTTACAAAAGACGAATTTCAATTGTGAACTGTGTCAGACCAGAAGGGCCTTGTAAAACAGTAGTGCACTTTTGGCACAAGTTTTTTGAGCACCATCTTCTACCAATGAATTGAAGTGAATGTCACAAATTACTTATTGCACCATACTGTTTGCGCAATCTGTTGAGAAACGCCTTCCTCAAAAACGAACATCTACTGATTACAGAAAGCTGTACAACAATCTGGTGGTGGTCTTTCACAACTAGAAGGTATCACAAGACACCAATCTACTGTTTACTTTCAAAGTGAAGGTACTGTAAAATGTAACTTTCTCGTTGTACTTTAGATTGTTCATTTTATAATGTACTTGCCGTTTTCAATTTTTATCGTCACAAAAAAGAGTAATGCGAAAATTGACCTTCAAGTTCAGTTTCATCATTCTAATTCTACATCTGCATAGATTATACTGATTTTCATAACAGGCCTGAAAAATTTGCATTAATGGGAAAATATATATTTCACTCACCAGCCAGTTTCAACTGTGCACCAATTTCTTCCCAAATTCTGCGTCAGAACATAGTGTCTCTGTATTTAGGGTTCTTCAAAATGTAAAGGCAAGGATGTTGTGAGAGCAGTTCACAGAGCATCACATCCTGTGAGTGGCTCATTTCAGTTTTCCTTGACTGGCTCGACATCTTTCTGGCAGCCGTACGTCTTTGTGTCGTCCGACTTCCGTCGCAACACTGCTCACTGGTGCAGTGCTGCGGCAGCTGCCGCAACAGTCGCGCGTTGCATCCCAAACTCGAACTGTGCATGCGCCAGCAAGCAACTTCTGACGTCACATAGCGACCCGTCGCAGTCGCTAGTGTGCGTCGCGCCTTGGACAACGTACCTTTAGCCTGCATTGAGTCGTGCAGAGGGCCGCGCGGGGAACCGGCGTCGAGTCGCGCTGCCCGGCTGACTTGGCGCGCCCGCAGGCGCTGGTGTTCCTGCGGCAGCGGCGGCGCGTCGACGGCCTGGTGTCGAGGGTGCGGGCCTGCGCGGCCGCCTTCTCGCCGCTGCGGACGGCCAGCCGCGCCGCCATGTTGCGCGAGGCGCGGCGGCGCGCGCTGCTCATGTTCTGCGTCTTCTTCGGCATCGGCGCCGTCGCGCTCAGCCTCTTCTACGCGGGGCCCGCGCTGCAGAACCTCCAGGACGCCGAGGTCCTCGCCAGCGCCGCAGGTGAGCCAACAAGTCGCAGAGTCGCCTTCCGTATCAGCCACCACCGAAGGTGAAGGACTAAGCCATATTTAATATCCTTGCTACACGATCCAGGCCGGAGTGGCCTCGTGGTTTGAGGCGTCATGACACGGACTGCGCGGCCCCTCCCGCCGTAGGTTCGAGTCCTCCCTCAAGTATGGGTGTGTGTGTTGTTCTTAGCATAAGTTAGTTTCACTTACACTACTGGCCATTAAAATTTCTACACCAAGAAGAAATGCAGATGATAAACTGGTATTCATTGGACAAATACACTCCTGGAAATGGAAAAAAGAACACATTGACACCGGTGTGTCAGACCCACCATACTTGCTCCGGACACTGCGAGAGGGCTGTACAAGCAATGATCACACGCACGGCACAGCGGACACACCAGGAACCGCGGTGTTGGCCGTCGAATGGCGCTAGCTGCGCAGCATTTGTGCACCGCCGCCGTCAGTGTCAGCCAGTTTGCCGTGGCACACGGAGCTCCATCGCAGTCTTTAACACTGGTAGCATGCCGCGACAGCGTGGACGTGAACCGTATGTGCAGTTGACGGACTTTGAGCGAGGGCGTATAGTGGGCATGCGGGAGGCCGGGTGGACATACCGCCGAATTGCTCAACACGTGGGGCGTGAGGTCTCCACAGTACATCGATGTTGTCGCCAGTGGTCGGCGGAAGGTGCACGTGCCCGTCGACCTGGGACCGGACCGCAGCGACGCACAGATGCACGCCAAGACCGTAGGATCCTACGCAGTGCCGTAGGGGACCGCACCGCCACTTCCCAGCAAATTAGGGACACTGTTGCTCCTGGGGTATCGGCGAGGACCATTCGCAACCGTCTCCATGAAGCTGGGCTACGGTCCCGCACACCGTTAGGCCGTCTTCCGCTCACGCCCCAACATCGTGCAGCCCGCCTCCAGTGGTGTCGCGACAGGCGTGAATGGAGGGACGAATGGAGACGTGTCGTCTTCAGCGATGAGAGTCGCTTCTGCCTTGGTGCCAATGATGGTCGTATGCGTGTTTGGCGCCGTGCAGGTGAGCGCCACAATCAGGACTGCATACGACCGAGGCACACAGGGCCAACACCCGGCATCATGGTGTGGGGAGCGATCTCCTACACTGGCCGTACACCACTGGTGATCGTCGAGGGGACACTGGATAGTGCACGGTACATCCAAACCGTCATCGAACCCATCGTTCTACCATTCCTAGACCGGCAAGGGAACTTGCTGTTCCAACAGGACAATGCACGTCCGTATGTATCCCGTGCCACCCAACGAGCTCTAGAAGGTGTAAGTCAACTACCCTGGCCAGCAAGATCTCCGGATCTGTCCCCCATTGAGCATGTTTGGGACTGGATGAAGCGTCGTCTCACGCGGTCTGCACGTCCAGCACGAACGCTGGTCCAACTGAGGCGCCAGGTGGAAATGGCATGGCAAGCCGTTCCACAGGACTACATCCAGCATCTCTACGATCGTCTCCATGGGAGAATAGCAGCCTGCATTGCTGCGAAAGGTGGATATACACTGTACTAGTGCCGACATTGTGCATGCTCTGTTGCCTGTGTCTATGTGCCTGTGGTTCTGTCAGTGTGATCATGTGATGTATCTGACCCCAGGAATGTGTCAATAAAGTTTCCCCTTCCTGGGACAATGAATTCACGGTGTTCTTATTTCAATTTCCAGGAGTGTATATTATACTAGAACTAACATGTGATTACATTATCACGCAGTTTGGGCGCATAGATCCTGAGATATCAGTACCCAAAACTACCACCTCTCGCCGTAATAACGGCCTTGATACGCCTGGGCATTGAGTCAAACAGAGCTTGGATGGCGTGTACAGGTATAGCTGCCCATGAAGCTTCAACACGATGCCACTGTTCATCAAGAGTAGTGACTGGCGTATTGTGACGAGCCAGTTGCTCGGCTACCATTGACCAAATGTTTTCAATTGGTGAGAGATCTGAGAATGTGTTGGCCAGGGCAGTAGTCGAATATTTTCTGTATCACGAAACGCCCGTGCAGGACCTGCAACATGCGGTCGTGCATTATCCTGCTGAAATGTAGGGCTTCGCAGGGATCGAATGAGGGGTAGAGCCACGGGTCGCAACACATCTGAGATGTAACGTCCACTGTTCAAAGTGCCGTCCATGCGAGCAAGAAGTGAGCGAGACGTGTAAGCAATGGCACTCCATACCATCACGCCGGGTGATACGCAAGTATGGCGATGACGAATACACGCTTCCTATGTGCGTTCACCGCGATGTCGCCAAACACGGATCCGACCATCATGATGCTGTATACAGAACCTGGATTCATCCGAAAAAATGACGTTCTGCCATTCGTGCACCCAGATTCGTCGTTGAGTACACCATCGCAGGCCCTCCTGTTTGTGATGCAGCGTCAGGGTAACCGCAGCCGTGGTCTCCGAGCTGATAGTCCATGCTGCTGCAAACGTCGTCGAACTGTTCGTGCAGATGGTTGTTGTCTTGCAAACGTCCCCATCTGTTGACTCAGGGATCAAGACGTGGCTGAACGATCCGTTATAGCCACGTGGATAAGATGCCTGTCATCTCGAGTGCTAGTGATACGAGGCCGTTGGGATCCAGCACTGCGTTCCGCATCACCCTCCTGAACCCACCGATTCCATATTATGCCAACAGTCATTGGATCTCGACCAACGCGAGCAGCATTGTCGCGATACGATAAACCGCAATCGCGATAGGCTAGAATCCGACCTTTATCAAAGTGGGAAACGTGATGGTCCGCTCCTTACAGAGGCATCAGAACAACGTTTTACCAGGCAACGCCAGTCAACTGCTGTTTGTGTATGAGAAATCGGTTGGAAACTTTCCTCATGCCAGCACGTTGCAGGTGTCACCACCGGCGCCAACCTTGTGTGAATGCTCTGAAAAGCTAATCATTTGCATATCAAAGCATCTTCTTCCTGTCGCTTAAATTTCGCGTCTGTAGCACGTCATCTTATTGGTGTAGCAATTTTAATGCCAGTAGTGTAGTTTAAGTAGTGTGTAAGTCTAGGGACCGATGACCTAAGCAGTTTGGTCCCTTAGGAATTCACACATATTCGAACATGATCCAGCCTGTCTAGATAGTCTATTGTTTCACACGTGAAATCACTGATGAGCCGAAACACTTTGACTACTTTCCACAGTGAAACTGAGTGCGACCTGGTGCCATTGCAGGCAAGCGACGCAGTAAGGGAAATATGTAAGTCGGAAATATGTAAGTCGGAACGTCATTCCGACTACGACACAGGCCACAAATGGGGAGTGCCATTGACACAAGCGACTTCTACAAATGACAGCACTTTGGAACGCGCAATTCGGAAACGCCGAAGCCGCTTTGCTGTGTTCGTGCTACTGTCGTTAGTATCTGTAGGAGCCATCCAGATGCAGCCTCTTACATGAGTGTAGGACAAATAATTCGGGCGAGGGAAGGTGGTTGTGGAGTCTTCCGGAGCACCAGTGTGCTAGTGAGACATCGTCCGATTAGCAATCATTTATTAACAAGAGATTTTATACCCACTATATCTTCTCCGCAGCACTGCTTACAAGCAGTCACGCTGAAGCTGCGTATCATGCAGGTGCAGAGTAGCACATGAACACCTGGCAGGGAATTAGCAGTGTCTGGCTTTTGCATGTCGGGAGTCAGTGCTGTGGCTCCACTGTATCCAGTAGCTGGTGTGTCGCTACAGCCTGGCGTAGCTGTGTTATTTTATCAGAGCCTCACTGCGGTCATTGAGACAAGCTGTGCTTAGGCTGGGCCCCTGCTGTCAGTTGTCAAAGTGGTATGTAGACAGAAATTCGAGCAATGAGAGGTAGTCCAGCATAGAGTCGGTAAGGTGGTACTTACACTGTCCAGCAGTGGTGGCACAGGTGCCCTGCTCCCAAGCTGAACAGCTTGCATACAGTCAGATCAGTTCTTAATTCACGGAAATCAGCCCAGTCACTCGCCGTTGTGATTGACAGGAGTGCTGCTCACAGATTTCTCTCATGTGGACTTAGAGTAGTGGCCTCCAAGTGGCAGCGGCTGTAGATACTACGTTGAACTCACCAGGGCATCCTGCAGCTGTGCTTGCATCAGTACCTGTGACGGATACGGAATGTTCTAATGCCGAGAAAGAGTTTAAGGGAGGCGAGGGTTGTATAGCAGTCGATGATATGATTCCCCCCATGTAGGTGACCAAATGTGCTCTCGTATCCCGAGCCTGTCAGGGCTCTTGGCTGGCCTAATGTTTAATGAAGTTACAGAAGACCTTTGTGTCTGCTTGGCACTGTTGTCCAAGTGCCGCGTCAGATGTGTTCTGGCGTCACCCTCGCACAGTACGAGGATTTAAGCTCCCTGTCTGTTCTTACTTCTGCGCTCCCACTGTGGACATCGGTTACACCACTGCAGCACGCCTGGAAGGCATGTTCCACTTAGCGTTGACTGTGCCAGTTGTAACAAATTTTTTGTCCTAGACATAATTACTATTCTGCTCTGCAATATATCTTGTAATACACTCCTGGAAATTGAAATAAGAACACCGTGAATTCATTGTCCCAGGAAGGGGAAACTTTATTGACACATTCCTGGGGTCAGATACATCACATGATCACACTGACAGAACCACAGGCACATAGACACAGGCAACAGAGCATGCACAATGTCGGCACTAGTACAGTGTATATGCACCTTTCGCAGCAATGCAGGCTGCTATTCTCCCATGGAGACGATCGTAGAGATGCTGGATGTAGTCCTGTGGAACGGCTTGCCATGCCATTTCCACCTGGCGCCTCAGTTGGACCAGCGTTCGTGCTGGACGTGCTGACCGCGTGAGACGACGCTTCATCCAGTCCCAAACATGCTCAATGGGGGACAGATCCGGAGATCTTGCTGGCCAGGGTAGTTGACTTACACCTTCTAGAGCACGTTGGGTGGCACGGGATACATGCGGACGTGCATTGTCCTGTTGGAACAGCAAGTTCCCTTGCCGGTCTAGGAATGGTAGAACGATGGGTTCGATGACGGTTTGGATGTACCGTGCACTATTCAGTGTCCCCTCGACGATCACTAGTGGTGTACGGCCAGTGTAGGAGATCCCTCCCCACACCATGATGCCGGGTGTTGGCCCTGTGTGCCTCGGTCGTATGCAGTCCTGATTGTGGCGCTCACCTGCACGGCGCCAAACACGCATACGACCATCATTGGCACCAAGGCAGAAGCGACTCTCATCGCTGAAGACGACACGTCTCCATTCGTCCCTCCATTCACGCCTGTCGCGACACCACTGGAGGCGGGCTGCACGATGTTGGGGCGTGAGCGGAAGACGGCCTAACGGTGTGCGGGACCGTAGCCCAGCTTCATGGAGACGGTTGCGAATGGTCCTCGCCGATACCCCAGGAGCAACAGTGTCCCTAATTTGCTGGGAAGTGGCGGTGCGGTCCCCTAGGGCACTGCGTAGGATCCTACGGTCTTGGCGTGCATCCGTGCGTCGCTGCGGTCCGGTCCCAGGTCGACGGGCACGTGCACCTTCCGCCGACCACTGGCGACAACATCGATGTACTGTGGAGACCTCACGCCCCACGTGTTGAGCAATTCGGCGGTACGTCCACCCGGCCTCCCGCATGCCCACTATACGCCCTCGCTCAAAGTCCGTCAACTGCACATACGGTTCACGTCCACGCTGTCGCGGCATGCTACCAGTGTTAAAGACTGCGATGGAGCTCCGTGTGCCACGGCAAACTGTCTGACACTGACGGCGGCGGTGCACAAATGCTGCGCAGCTAGCGCCTTTCGACGGCCAACACCGCGGTTCCTGGTGTGTCCGCTGTGCCGTGCGTGTGTTCATTGCTTGTACAGCCCTCTCGCAGTGTCCGGAGCAAGTATGGTGGGTCTGACACACCGGTGTCAATGTGTTCTTTTTTCCATTTCCAGGAGTGTATATAGTTGTGGCACAACTTGACTAGAAGAAGGGATCGGTTAGTAGGACATGTTCTGAGGCATCAAGGGATCACCAATTTAGTATTGGAGGGCAGCGTGGAGGGTAAAAATCGTAGAGGGAGACCAATAGATGAATACACCAAGCAGATTCAGAAGGAAGTAGGTTGCAGTAGGTACTGGGAGATGAAGAAGCTTGCACAGGATAGAGTAGCATGGAGAGCTGCGTGAAACCAGTCTCAGTACTGAAGACCACAACAACAATATACCTATGGAAAGCTGTTGAAGCGTGGTGAAACAAGAATAGCTGACACGGTGTGTGTCCAAACCTCATCATAAGACATGGAGGACGGAGGCTCGACCACTCTGTGAAGGAGGTCAGCTGGCGGTCCGGAGACGCTCTGGCGCAGCACAAGTTGTTTCGAGTACCCCATTCAGTGCGCTACGATTCCCATGTGGTTCTGCAGCAGACAACCCTCATGCGTTTCCATGTTGACACAGTGCCATCATCAAATACGATTTCAGTGGGCGCAGTGTCATCGTCATTGGGCTGTGGGCCAATGAAAACGTGTCGCGTGTTCAGATGAATCACACTGACCGCTGGGGGCAGCATTAGGCCGCGAGGGTCACTCACCTGGGCTTCCATTCGACCTGTGGTAGTGACCGAAGGCACTGTTATAGCTGTACATACTCGATGTCTTCCCCGATGATGAAGGCAATTTCCATCAGCGTAACTACCCATGTTACAAGGCCAGAATCGTGCTAAAGAGCTTTCTGGAAAGTGCTTCTGGACTCATGTTGATGACTTAGCCAGCGATTTCACCTGGTCTGAAACCAGTGGAACACTTTTGGCGAGCTATCGGGCTCAAAGAGGCGCCATATGTCGCCGAGGTTAGGTTAACCTGTGCTTACATATCTGGTGCACGAACCTGTTGAAACTTAACACCTGTCGAGGACTTGTGGAATGCGCACCACGCAGTATTGCTGCTGTATTCCATTCCAAAGGACACCAGCATGCTATTAAAGAAGTGGCCGTAATGTTCGTCAGTGGTGTATTTGTGACGGTTACAGAGTATTTTAACCTACATCGTGTTTCTTTACGGTAGAACCCTGCCCACCTAGGTGTACAGGCATTGGTACTTCGACTCATATACGAAAAAATCCAGTATTTTTTTACCATTATTCCTCAAATCTGCCACAAGCCTCAATCACGAAAACGATAGTCATACTGGACGTCACGGCTAGATTTTACGCTCTGTCGCAGAGCATTCACTACGTCATCTGTCAAATACGAACATACATGACCGTGTCTTACCAAAGTATGAATCTTGTCGCTGTTACATATCAGGCCTAATTTCCTGATACAGATATTTCCTCATAGTCCCTGTGTTCTAGCTGTAAGAAATGGAAGGGAGATCACGGTTTAAGGTCCAGTCGACGATCACGTTATTATAGACGGAGCACAAGCGCAGATTGAGGATGGATGTATCCTTTTGACAGGAACCGTCCCAGCGAATTGAACGAAATCAAGGAAAAACTAAATCAGGATAGCCGAACGGGGACATGAACCAGCATCCTTCCGAAAGTGAGATCAGTGTGTTGACCACCTCGCTGACTGATGCAGTGTCGTAAATTATGCAGTAAGGATCCAGTAGTAATAATTTTTTGCCCCAGATATTTGGGACATCTTACATGTCGCCGGCCGAAGTGGCCGTGCGGTTCTAGGCGCTGCAGTCTGGAAGCGCGAGACCACTACGCTCGCAGGTTCGAATCCTGCCTCGGGCATGGATGTGTGTGATGTCCTTAGGTTAGTTAGGTTTAACTAGTTCTAAGTTCTAGGGGACTAATGACCTCAGAAGTTGAGTCCCATAGTGCTCAGAGCCCGAGCCATGTTACATGTCACTCTATTCCCAGAGTAGGGAATAGTCACAGTCGTTAAAGTACCTGGTTCGACGTATGAATACGAGTTTTCTATTTTTTCACTACGAGATATACAGAGTGCGAAACTAGCGACAGTGGTCGACTTATTGTCACGTTAGTGTTGGCAAACTATGATGCCGCAGGGTATACGTCTTCAAACTACCGACTGATACTGCACTTCTCTCTTGCAAAAGAGGTTTACCGCAGCATTGGGGTATCACTTCCATGTATCTGTGTGAATACTTCTTTGGAAAATAAAGTATTTACTAGCCACACTAACTGTTGCTAAATCCACGGTAGAGCCTGGGTTGATGGGATGGGCACATGAGATCTAGCTGGAAATGTCATACTTTATTTCTTCTTCGTTATATAGTTACACCAGCTGGACAAAAATGTGGAAGAACCACAGACACATCACATTGCCATGTCTGATACGGTGTAGGAAAACTGTAGGTAATCAAAACAGATTCCAGTCGTCTCGGAATGGATGAATCAGGTGTTTTATGGTTTTCAATGGAATCTTATACCTTTCTTCCTGAAAAACAGTGACAAGTTACGGTAACCATGATGGAGGCGAATAGCAATCACACACCCTCCTATACAAAGTAAATCACAAAAGCTCAAGATCTTGTGACAATGGTGGACAGGGGAGATGCGATAATTTATCCTCGAAACCACAAAACCAGTTTTTGGCGATGAGAGGTGTGTGAGTAGGGCCCTTGTCGTCTTGAAACATAGCATCACCAATGGGAAACAATCATTATACGATGGGATGGACCTGATCAACCAAAGTGGTCACATAATCCTCGGCAATAATTCGACTTTGACGAGTAACCACTGGGCCCATGTAAGTACACCGCCAAGTTTCATTTTTGGGACGTAAACACCGCCAGAATCTGGAAACAGTGAGAAACAAGATTCATCTGACAAAATCACATTCGTCCATTGCTCCAGAGTCCAAGTTTTATGGCTTCCGCACGACGTCTTCTTCGTACGGCATTTCCATCACTGGCGAGTGGTTTTAGAATTTCAGTTCGCCCTGTACCTCCCTGCATATGGAGTTCCCTTCATATTACTCTGTTGTTCACAGAATTCGCGAGTGTGACATTCAGTCTGCCGAGACTTTTTCCGCTTTTGTCCTCTTATTTTTCGTCAGTCCTCTTCAATGACCGTCTGTCAAGATCATTCAACACAAAACTTTCGTCCACGTTGTGGCTTAGCGGCTGATGTCTTTCCGCTTTCCCTGTATGCTGAATAAATCATCATTACGGTGTATCTTGAAGCAACATACATGTTGGCTTCCTTGGTTACGCAAACACCGAAAATTAGAGCACCAAAAATTAGCCCATGTTCGAATTCACTCAGCTCCGACATAATATACTCACAACTACACAGAAGAAAGTTCTGTAAACGACTGGCATTTGCAACGTATTGAGGACACTGCACAGGTGCCATTAGTTGTCAAATAAATTAACGTAACCTGCAGACTTCGCTATCATCTGCATTTATGTTGAAGCCAAGCCAAACACTTCTCGCGCTGTTTCCGTTTTATCTAACCCCTGTACTTGTATTGCATAGTTACAAAATATCACCATAAGCAGAGTTTGTTATCTGTATTGTATTACGTCCTGGTATTTTTCTTATACGCTAGTTTGATTTTGATAATATTTTATGATTCATCTAACAATACGAATTTAATCACACACACTGGCATTAACCACAAAATTTCCCCCTGAGATCTTGTACGTGTACTTCATTACAATGAACTCTTACACACAATTCTCTTATTGTCTTCATCACATGAGTTAAAAGTTTACATGTCCTGCTTGACATTCACCAATAATTATCGTACAATTACGTCGACATAGCTATGCTACGTTGGCAAATGCACTTCGGTTTTGTTCATTCATTGTGGAAACCTTCATTTTTTCTTCGCCGGTAGTGAGGTACAGTTTACTATAAGCACTATACTTGCAGTGGTGCCTCGTTTCTGAAGCCTGGATTAGTCTCGATCGTTCGTGTTCAGGACCTGTTCCTTACTTCCAAGCACATGATTTCGAACCGCGGCCACCTTACGCCACTGATAGAGTTTTTGACGCAGCTGATCTGCAATCACAAGAAATAAAGTTTTGCGTGCAACGGGAGAAGAATGGATGTCTATTGCTTTTCGATGTACTAGCGAATACAATGTTCAAAAATAACAAGAGGAGGAAGTACACTTGGGAAACGTCTGGAGACAGGACAAGTATGCAGCTGGATTACTTGTGGATCAGAGATTCCAAAATCAGATATTGGATTGTAAGGCGTATTCGGGAGAAAGACATAGACTCAGATCACAATGCACTAATGGTGAAGGAGAGACTGAAGTTTAAGAGAATCGTACGGAAAAATCACTGAAATGCTGAGGAAGGATGAGGTGCGATTGAAGTCCTCTAAGGCTGCAAATAGCGCGATAGTTATTGCGCAGTTTAGTGAAAGATAATGAATTGGACACCCCTAAAAAGGGCAATCACAGAATTTTAGCAGACAAATATGGGTATGAGAAACATAACTGCGAAGAAATATTGGGTACTTCAATAGATGCACGAAAGATGAAAAAACAAAAAAGTCTAAGAAAAGACGGGAATACAGCAATATAAATCACCCAGGAACGAAATAAGACGTTCAGGGGAGCCAAATCTAAAAGGGAAGAAATATTTCTGTTGATCGCCGAAAGATGAATGCATGAAGATGTTCAGGAAAAAATAGGAATACAGTAATGTAAATCACTTAGGAACGAAACAAGTGGGAACTGGCAGGAAGCCAAGACGAAATGGCTACAGGAAAAATGCGAAGACGTCGAAAAAGGAATGGTAGTTGGAAGGACTGATATAGCATATAGAAGAGTCAAAACGATTTAGGAGCAATAAGAAGGAAAGGCGACAACGTTAAGTGTGCAAGAGAATTTCCGTAGTGAAACTCAAAGGAGAAAGCTATATACAACGTGTTGGAGATGCCTGAGACGAGATGGAGGAGGAATTGGGGTGGATATGGGAGACATGAGAACCAGTATTAGAGCCAGACTTTAACAGACCTCTTTCTACTTGCGATGAAGTAAGACGGAAGGTGAAGATAACATTACTTCGGAATTTACAAAATAATTCGGAGAAGAGACCACCAAACATCTATTCAAGTAGATTTGTAGAATATTGAGACTGGAGATATGCTATCAGACTACCAGAAAAATATCATTTACAAAGCCCTGAAAAAAACCAGGGCAAATGAGTCTGAGAACTATCGTAAAAACAGATTAACAGCTCATACATCGATGTTACTGACAATAGCTATATACGGAAGAAAAAAGAAGAAAACTGAGCGACTGTTAAATGATGATTAGTTTGGTAGTAGGAAATGTAAAGGCACCAGAGAATGGAAGCAAGACATAAGAAAAATATAGACACTTATACAGGTTTTATTGACACAGAATAAACTTTCGACAACGTAAAGTGGAGCATGAAGTTCGAAATTATCAAGAAAATCGGTGTTGGCTTTGAGGAAAGACGAGTGCAGAAGAACAAAGACAGAAAAATGAGTATGGAAGATTAAGAACGTAGTGTTCGCGTTGAAAGGGATGTAGCTCGATGTAACATAAAAAATGACGTAAATAAAATGAAAGTTCATGAGTGAGACAATAATTGAAGATGAAAGGATGACAGTCATGAAGACATTTCTAACCTCAGTGGAAGTTAGTGCAAACTGTAGGACCTGTTCAGTGGACTGAGTACACAATATGGCCTGACAACGAGAGTAAAACGAAGAAAGACGAAAGTAATGAGGAGTGCCAGTAACGAGATTAGCAATCAACTTAACATAAAAGTGGGAAGCATGAAGTAAACGAAGTGAAGGAATTCTTTATCTTGGAAGCAAGTTAACACGTGTCAGACAAAGCAAGCAGGATATGAAAAGCAGCCATTCCTGGCCAAAGATGTATACTACCGTCAAACTTCCTTAATTTGAAGAATTTAAATTTGGAACACAGGAATGTATGAAAATGACTAATGAACTGGGACAAAAACGACAAGGAAAGCAACCACAGCATTTGAGATGAGGTACTGCAGGAGGCTGTTAAAATTGGGTTAACTGATAAGTTAACAAATTAGGAGGTTGTCCACAAAATCGACGAGAAGGGGAACATGCGGGAAACATTGACAAGAAGTAGAGACAAAATGATAGGACTAGTGTAAAGAAATAAAGCAATAACGTCTACAGTTCATGAGGGTGCTGAAGAGGTTATGCACTGTAGAGGAAGAGAGAAATGGAAATAAATCCTACAAATAATTAAGGACGTAGTGTGGAAGTACTACTCTGAAATGTGGAGGATATTACACAAGAGGAACCCGTGGCAGGCCGCACCAATCCAGTCAGAAGAATCACTCCCTCTCCCTACACCGCATCCCAAAAAAAGACGTAGGCAAGCCGAGTTTCCATCGCATTCACTGTACCATTAAGGACACTCGTGCAGATTTAAATCTGTGGCAATTATCCCTCGCAATCTGTGAAAATCCTTAGAATGCTGGCCGCACGGCCCATCTAGATCATGTGACTGGCAACCACCAGGTCACATATTCCCCCTACACAGGGAAAATAATTCTCACATCATCAGTTTACGAATGGTATGCAAGCCAGAATGTCAGATCGATCACAAAAAGAAGACATAGATGTTTAAGATCTTTATTCCGTAGGTGCGAAATGTTTGACATAAATTCCAGGATAATGTAGAAATATTATGTGAAGTGAAATTTGAATTGTCTTTACGGGACTGTCAAGGAAGGTAAACTACTTGAATTTTCGGTGGTCTTTAAAAATCTGTGGTAAATTTTCTGCAGGACCCACCACACACATTGTGTAAGATCGATGCACCGAAACCCAGCTTCGCATCCGGCCCACTCTTTAGCTGACATCTGGCTGAGCACTTGCTTTCTCTTCTTTCGCCTTTCCGCGGATTGCATCCAGGTTAAATTACTGCCTGCAGCCTACAGCTTCTTTCTTTTGGGATTCTGTAGTCAGGGAAGCAGTGGAAATAAGACTTGCACACAACCTGATGAAAAATGATGATGTATGTAGTATAGCAGGGCCGGTAAGATCCCACGAAAACATCGGGCGATACATAACTTCCACAAGGCGTTCGATACAGTTCCCCACAGTCGTTTAATGAACAAAGTAAGAGCATATGGACTATCAAACCAATTGTGTGATTCGATTGAGGAGTTCCTAGATAACAGGACGCAGCATGTCATTCTCAATGGGGAGAAGTCTTGAGTAAGATCGATGCACCGAAACCGAGCTTCCCATCCGGCACTCAATGGGGAGAAGTCTTCCGAAGTAAGAGTGATTTCAGGTGTGCCGCAGGGGAGTGTCATAGGACGGTTGCTATTCACAATATACATTAATGACCTGGTGGATGACATCGGAAGTTCACTGAGGCTTTTTGCAGATGATGCTGTGGCGTATCGAGAGGTTGTAAGAATGGAAATTGTACTAAAATGCAGGAGGATCTGCAGCGAATTGACGCATGGTGCAGGGAATGGCAATTAAATCTCAATGTAGACAAGTGTAATGTGCTGCGAATACACAGAAAGATAGATCCTTTATCATTTAGCTACAAAATAGCAGGTCAGCAACTGGAAGCAGTTAATACCATAAATTATCTGGGAGTACGCATTAAGAGTGATTTAAAATGGAATGATCATATAATGTTGATCGTCGGTAGAGCAGATACCAGACTGAGATTCATTGGAAGAATCCTAAGGAAATGCAATCCGAAAACAAAGGAAGTACGTTACAGTACGCTTGTTCGCCCACTGCTTGAATACTGCTCAGCAGTGTGGGATCCGTACCAGATAGGGTTGATAGAAGATGTAGAGAAGATCCAACGGAGAGCAGCGCACTTCGTAACAGGATCATTTAGTAATCGCGAAAGCGTTACGGAGATGATAGATAAACTCCAGTGGAAGACTCTGCAGGAGAGACGCTCAGTAGCTCGGTACGGGCTTTGGTCAAAGTTTCGAGAACATACCTTCACCGAAGAGTCAAGCAGTATATTGCTCCCTCCTACGTATATCTCGCGAACAGACCATGAGGATAAAATCAGAGAGATTAGAGCCCACACAGAGGCATACCGACAATCCTTCTTTCCACGAACAATACGAGACTGGAGTAGAAGGGAGAACTGATAGAGGTACTCAAGGTACCCTCCGCCACACACCGTCAGGTGGCTTGCGGAGTATGGATGTAGATGTAGATGTAGATAATATGGTAACACCGTAACTGACAAGCAGTAGGTTATCACCGTATGTTCTGGCCCCCAGCATCGTCAATAACGGGTTTTTTATTTCAAACTTATGGATAAGATAAGAGGGTACCAAGTTGCACATCCACCGGTCATCCCCCACTCCCCTCCCCATACTCCAGGGAACAGCCAGGAATTGATCAAGGTCATCCAGGGAAACTCCAGCACACCTTAGGCAATTGTGTGTGTTATATTGAAGGTCATGATGTAACTCGATACCAGTCATGTGGTTCTACCCACACACCTTAGGTATAAGGCTAGTCATTTGATAAGGCTGGTCATTTGATAAAATATTCGTGGGAACCCCTGCACTAGTTAGAACGCATTAACATGGAGCGAAACCCCATGGACCAATAACGTTCAAGCTCCCCGTCCTCCCCTTATCACCATTTATAACTAGCATAACTGTGTACGCCTGTCCATTTGATGTCTGAGCGTCATAAGGAATGATTCAGATCTGTTGTACATAAACTAGTATTAACACTAGTCCTATACTGGCAGTGTTTCAAAATAACAACATTAATATAACGAATTAATTTTATCGTTCATTATTTAAAGAATTCTGTTTTTACAGTACAATTATTACAATATTTTTTGTTGTTCATCTTCGTTCTTTTATTTACAAAGCTGTTTCTCTCTGACTACATATCTCTCACTGGATTCTTGCAAAGCAATTTTTTCTTATGGATGGAAATTTGCAAAGCTATCTCTCTTATAGTTTTTGTTGATGTACCTACACAGCCAAATTTTCTCTTACTCACACAGATATACACACACGCAAACACACACACTCACACACACGCACGCACAAACTGGCACATACACACACACACACACACACACACACACACATATATATATATATATATATATATATATATATATATATATATATATATATATAATTTGCAAATTTTTTCTGATGACTTATGGCTACCAGTTACATTTGTGTACGTTATAGCTGGTTAGTGCAGTGAACAGGAACTCAAACACTACATTTCCCATTTAGTTTCTATACACATTTGTTACCCTTTTGTACAATATTTATGTTTTCTTTCTCATTGATTTTATCATCATTTAATATATAAAGAATTTACATTTGTTTACTGATCTTTCTGTACTCAGTGTTTACATTTTAATCATTTCTTTCTGATCATATTTTTATGTGTGTGTACATACACTCCTGGAAATGGAAAAAAGAACACATTGACACCGGTGTGTCAGACGCACCATACTTGCTCCGGACACTGCGAGAGGGCTGTACAAGCAATGATCACACGCACGGCACAGCGGACACACCAGGAACCGCGGTGTTGGCCGTCGAATGGCGCTAGCTCCGCAGCATTTGTACACCGACGCCGTCAGTGTCAGCCAGTTTGCCGTGGCATACGGAGCTCCATCGCAGTCTTTAACACTGGTAGCATGCCGCGACAGCGTGGACGTGAACCATATGTGCAGTTGACGGACTTTGAGCGAGGGCGTATAGTGGGCATGCGGGAGGCTGGGTGGACGTACCGCCGAATTGCTCAACACGTGGGGCGTGAGGTCTCCACAGTACATCGATGTTGTCGCCAGTGGTCGGCGGAAGGTGCACGTGCCCGTCGACCTGGGACCGGACCGCAGCGACGCACAGATGCACATGCACGCCAAGACCGTAGGATCCTACGCAGGGCCGTAGGGGACCGCACCGCCACTTCCCAGCAAATTAGGGACACTGTTGCTCCTGGGGTATCGGCGAGGACCGTCTCCATGAAGCTGGGCTACGGTCCCGCACACCGTTAGGCCGTCTTCCGCTCACGCCCCAACATCGTGCAGCCCGCCTCCAGTGGTGTCGCGACAGGCGTGAATGGAGGGACGAATGGAGACGTGTCGTCTTCAGCGATGAGCGTCGCTTCTGCCTTGGTGCCAATGATGGTCGTATGCGTGTTTGGCGCTGTGCAGGTGAGCGCCACAATCAGGACTGCATACGACCGAGGCACACAGGGCCAACACCCGGCATCATGGTGTGGGGAGCGATCTCCTACACTGGCCGTACACCACTGGTGATCGTCGTGGGGACACTGAATAGTGCACGGTACATCCAAACCGTCATCGAACCCATCGTTCTACCATTCCTAGACCGGCAAGGGAACTTGCTGTTCCAACAGGACAATGGACGTCCGCATGTATTCCGTGCCACCCAACGTGCTCTAGAAGGTGTAAGTCAACTACCCTGGCCAGCAAGATCTCCGGATCTGTCCCCCATTGAGCATGTTTGGGACTGGATGAAGCGTCGTCTCACGCGGTCCTCACGTCCAGCACGAACGCTGGTCCAACCAAGGCGCCAGGTGGAAATGGCATGGCAAGCCGTTCCACAGGACTACATCCAGCATCTCTACGATCGTCTCCATGGGAGAATAGCAGCCTACATTGCTGCGAAAGGTGGATATACACTGTACTAGTGCCGACATTGTGCATGCTCTGTTGCCTGTGTCTATGTGCCTGTGGTTCTGTCAGTGTGATCATGTGATGTATCTGACCCCAGGAATGTGTCAATAAAGTTTCCCCTTCCTGGGACAATGAATTCACGGTGTTCTTATTTCAATTTCCAGGAGAGTATATGCAAAATGGGAACTAGCAGCAGCAGGTGAAGAATGCACTTATGTCAAGCAATTTGATTTCGTGGTGTCTTTTCATCAAACCCAGGTATTCTAATGGGAGGATGCCCTTCTTGTCACAAACTGACACCTTGCATCATCCGGACATGTGGCTTTGGTGATATGCATGTCATCCTGATGCATCATCTTAGCAGCCTTGTGAAGTGTTGCGGTGTGTATGGAACAAACCAATTACGGAAATCACAGCAATATTTTTGGCATGATTCTCTCGGAAAATACAATGTACTTATCAATGGTGTCATTAATGACACTGACCTTATCATCCTTCAACCTGAAATCACCTAAGTGTTTAACGGGGAAGTGGGCATTGTACCCACTCAAATATTGAAAGAAAGTTAGTATGTCCCATTGCAGTTGGTACTCCTAGTTGCATGTATTGTGAACTGCAGCGTGGAACTCCCCCATTAGAGGCAACATGGAGGTTTTGCTTCTCTATTGAATGTCAGCTCACAAATAAGACACTCAACTTCTTGCTGGTACAAGGTATTATTCTCTTGTGAGTCGCTCATGGGAACGCTGTTGCGATAAATCTTAAGAAACTTCCTATGCAAGTTTTCGGGCTCAGCGAGGAACTATCTCGAAGGATTATCTCCAATGTACGCTTCGAATGTACTGTGTGACTGGAGACATACAAGCATACAAGTTGATACGCTGCCGAACAGGGTCGGTGCCGTTTGGTGAGAGTTGTATGGGAGGAAGTGGGGTCATTCTGACAGTGCACCACATGAGCCAGGGCGCACTTGAAGGTAGTGTACACAGCGGAGGTACGTCACTCCTAGTTTGGATATTCTTAAACCTTAAGAACTTCTTATCCTTGATTGACATATCCTAGCCCAAGCAATCAGTCAGATGCCATTCCAGATAATCACTCCTCGTAAAATAGCCGAGCTATCTGCGCCAAAAATACATTGTACATTTTTTTGTTGTCAACTGGGCAGAAAGCAGATGCACAGGTATTTGATACACAGGTAGTGTTGCTTCTCGCTGTCAGAGGAAAGCAAAACATTAACATGTTTTGGGCACTGATCCGTTAATTTTGGAAAGTATTGGGTTCAACTGATATATGGTTTACGTGTTTATTCTGTACAGTGTCATCATAGTAATCGTCTTCTGGCTTATCAACACCCAGGGTGTATAAGTGAATTGAACAATAGGGGTGCTACACCTCGAAATTTGAAATGTCCTGGAGTGGATGTGTTAACATCAGAATAATGTTATCACTCATCTTCGACAGCAAATCCATGTATTTACAGGCGTTTTAGTATTTGCTTCGGCGCTTAGTTTTATGCATGTTGACACCTGGAAGGGGTACTGGGTTGGCACTCTGTTGGTTGGTTGGTAATGGAAGCAATAACATACAGTTGTACACTTACATACAGAATATGAAAAAATATGGAAAAATCGGGAAATATGGAAGAATTTGTTGAAAAGTATAATAAATACAGTTAATCTGAATACAACATAGTTATACAGGATATCTTTTTATATTTAGAAAGTAGCCGAAATTTTTTCTGGCATAAGAAGTAGATCAAAGTTCATGGAGTAATCTTGGATACTGTACTAGAGAGCTATAAGTTTGTACTAAGGAGGACAGAACTTTTAGAATCACAGCACCATCTGCTCTCGAAAACTACTGAGAGATCTATGCTAAAGTTTAAGAGAGTTTAGAGTTCCCTTGCGAAACGTATATGGGGTTTCTTATTTGTACAGAGGGCTGCATGAAGAGGCATGGTGTCAAACATGCACTTACAAATAATAAAAAAAATTACGCAGCTGGAGTAATCGGCACAGAACGGCTGTAACGAGTAGAGATTAGAGAGGACATGACAACACACACGCTTGAATAGCGCAAAGAAGGTGCATTCGAGAGACCTGGTGAGAAGATGGATTTGCCATAGTGCACTACTCTGTGTGTGTGTGTTTGTGTGTATGTGTGTGTGTGTGTGTGTGAGAGAGAGAGAGAGAGAGAGAGAGAGAGAGAGAGGACCGATATTTCTTATTTATTTTGAATGTTGTGGTGTTTCACCCCGTTCATGTGAGATGCAAGTCATGTGTATCTGGAATCATAAAAATATTTGGAAGCAATGTAAAGTGTTATGATTTCAAAACTAATACACATGGATCCCATATTCACGTTTCTATAGATGAAGTCATGCAAAGTTTGTATTTTATCTAAATGACTAAGATTAGCCCTAATGTTGCTATTTCTCGGCGTTTTTCAAGTTTGTAAAACCATTTATCCTACATCTAACCATTTTTTTCCATTGTTCTCTCCAGTAGCATCAGTTGTTGGGTACATACTGCTCTCAACACATACGAAATGTGTACCCCTGGCACTAGGGGTATCCATATCCCAGCATAAACACCCACCTACCCAACCACCGACCAACCCATCCACCCTTCCCCCACCCCCCTCCCACACACACACACACACACACACACACACACACACACACACACACACAAATAGAGAAATTACACCAACACTTACAGGGGAATGAACCAGAGTGCTACAATCTTGGGTCTTTACGCACAGATATTTGCTGCCAATATGGATAATCAACTAACTGTGTTTGACGTGTGGACAATATCCATCTGTATCCATCTGCCTACAATTTTAATTACTGTACGTGGAAATTCCTCCCTCCACCCCTCCCCCCCTCCCCACCCCCCCGTCCCATGAACTATGGACCTTACCGTTGGTGGGGAGGCTTGCGTGCCTCAGCGATACAGATAGCCGTACCGTAGGTGCAACCACAACGGAGGGGTATCTGTTGAGAGGCCAGACAAACGTTTGGTTCCTGAAGAGGGGCAGCAGCCTTTTCAGTAGTTGCAGGGGCAACAGTCTGGACGATTGACTGATCTGGCCTTGTAACACTAATCAAAACGGTCTTGCTGTGTTGGTACTGTGAACAGCTGAAAGTAAGGGGAAACCACAGCCGTAATTTTTCCCGAGGGTATGCACCTTTACTGTATGGTTACATGATGATGACGTCCTCTTAGGTAAAATATTCCGGAGGTGAAATAGTCCCCCATTCGGATCTCCGGGAAGAGACTACTCAGCAGGACGTCGTTATCAGGAGAACGAAAACTGGCGTTCTACGGATCGGAGCGTGGAATGTCATATCCCTTAACCGGGCAGGTAGGTTAGAAAATTTAAAAATGGAAATGGATAGGTTAAAGTTAGATATAGTGGGACTGAGTGAAGTTCGGTGGTAGGAGGAACAGGACTTCTGGTCAGGTGGCTACAGGGTTATAAATACGAAATCAAATAGAGGTAAGGCAGGAGTAGGTTTAATAATGAATAAAAATATAGCAGTGCTTCTACAAACAGAATAGTGAACGCATAATTATGAATAAGATAGACACGAAGCCCACGGCTACCACAGTATTACAAGTTTTTATGAGAACTAGCTCTGCAGACGACGAAGCGATTGAGGAAATGTATGACGAGATAAAAGAAATTATTCAGATAGTGAAGGGAGACGAAAATTTAATAGTCATGAGTGACTGGAACTCGATAGTAGGGAAAGGAAGAGAAAGAAACGTAGTAGGTGAATATGGAATGGGGGTAAGGATTGAAAGAGGAAGACGACTGGTAGAATTTTGCACAGAGCATAACTTACTCATAGCTAACACTTGGTTTAAGAATCATGAAAGAAGGTTGTATATATGGAAGAGGCCTGGAGAGACCTGAAGGTTTCAGATAGATTATATAATGGTAAGACAGAGATTTAGGACCGAGGTTTTAAATTGTAAGACATTTCCAGAGGCAGATGTGTACTCTGACCACACTGTATTGGTTATGAATTGTAAATTAAAACTGAACAAACTGCAAAAAGGTGGGACCTGGATAAACTGACAGAACCAGAGGTTGTGGAGAGTTTCAGGGAGAGCATTAGAGAACGATTGACAAGAATGGGGTAAAGAAATACAGTAGATGAGGAGTGGGTACTTTTGAGAGATGAAATAGTGAAGGCATCGGAGGATCAAGTAGGTAAAAAGACGAGGGCTAGTAGAAATCCTTGGGTAACTGAAAAAAATATTGAATTTAATTGATGAAAGGAGAAAACATCAAAATGCAGTAAATGAAGCAGGCAAAATGGAATACAAATGTCTCAAAAATGGGATCAACAGGAAGTTCCAAATGGCTAAGTAGGGATGGCTAGAGGACAAATGTAAGGATGTAGACTCATATCTCACTAGGGGTAAGAGAGATACTGCCTACAGGATAATTAAGGAGCCATTTGGAGAAAAGAGAACCACTTGTATGAATATCAAGAGCTCGGATAGAAACCCAGTTGTAAGCAAAGAAGGGAAAGCAGGAAGGTGGAAGGAGTATATAGAGGGTCTATACAAGAGCGATGTAGTTGATCACAATATTATAGAAATGGAAGAGCATGTAGATGAAGATGAAATGGGAGAAATGATACTGCATGAAGTGTTTGACAGAGCACTGAAAGCTCTAAGTCGAAACAGTGCCCCAGGAGTAGACAACATTCCATTAGACCTACTGATAGCTTTGGGAGAGCCAGCCTTGACAAAACTCTACCATCTGGTGAACAAGCTGTATGAGACAAGCGAAATATCTTCAGACTTGAAGAAAAATGTAATAATTCCAGTCCCAAAGAAAGCGGGTGCTGACAGATGTGAAAATTACCGAACTATCAGTTTAATAAGTCACAGCTGCAATATACTAACACGAATTGTTTGCAGACAAATGGAATAATTGGTAGAAGCTGATCTCGGGGAAGATCAGTTTGGATTCCGTAAAAATGTTGGAACACGTGAGGCAATACTGACCCTACGACCTGTCATAGAAGATAGATTGAGGAAAGGCAAACCTACGTTTCTAGCATTTGTAGACTTAGGGAAAGCTTTTGACAATGTTGACTGGAATACTCTCTTTCAAATTATGAAGGTGACAGGGGTAACATACAGGGAGCGAAAAGCTATTTACAATTTGTACAGAAACCAGATGGCAGTTATAAGAGTCGAGGGGCATGAAACGGGAAGCAGTGCTTGGGAAGGAAGTGAGATGGGCTTGTAGCCTATCCCCGATGTTATTGAATCTGTTTATCGAGCAAGCAGTAACGGAGACAAAAGAAAAATTCGGTGTAGGAATTAAAATCCATGAAGAAGAAATGAAAAATTTGAAGTTTGCCGATGACATTGTAATTCTCTCAGAGACAGAAAAGGACCTGGAAGAGCAATTGAACGGAATAGGCTGTGTCTTGAAAGGAGGATGTAAGATGAACATCAACAAAAGCAAAAGGAGGATAATGGAATGTAGTCAAATTAAATCAAGTGATGCTGAGGGTATTAGATTAGGAAATGAGACACTTAAAATAGTATATGAGTTTTGCTTTTTGGGGATCAAAATAACTGATGATGGTCAAAGTTGTTAACATGCAGTATAGATTTAAAATTCAGGAAGTCGTTTCTGAAAGGAGTTGTGTGGAGTGTAGCTATGTATGGAAGTGAAATGTGGACGATAAATAGTTTAGACAAGAAGAGATAGAAGCTTTCGAAATGTGGTGCTACAGAAGAATGCTGAAGATTAGATGGGTAGACCACATAACTAATAAGGAGGTATTGAATAGGATTGAGGAGAAGAGAAACTTGTGGCAGAACTTGACTAGAAAAAGGGATCGGTTGGTAGGACATGTTCAGAAGCATCAAGGGATCACCAATTTAGTATTGGAGGGCAGTGTGGAGGGTAAAAATCATAGGGGGAGAACAAGAGATGAATACACTAAGCAGAATCAGAAGGATGTAGGTTGCAAATTTAGTATTGGAGGGCAGTGTGGAGGGTAAAAGTCATAGGGGGAGAGGAAGAGATGAATACACTAAGCAGAATCAGAAGGATGAATGTTGGAGAAGGTACTGGGAAATGAAGAAGCTTGCACAGGATATAGTAGCACGGAGAGCTGCATCAAACCAGTCTCTGGACTGAAGACAACAACAACAACATGTGGAAATTGATTATGCAAACTCATGCTCATATAAAATGCTACACTTTCTAGATAGTGGTACTGCTAAGCACATTGAATTTTTTATCATACTTTCTTAAAGCACTTCAGTGTGGTAACGTCTTGATACAATCATGTATTCCTATCTCAAGATAATGCCAGCAGGCTCTTAGATAAGCTGTGTGCGACTGCAGCTGCCTAACGACTGGACAGTCTGCAAGGCTCTTGTGAAGCCTCGCTGTTTGAATAAAAAAATATTCTCAGTACCTTCCATTACTCTTATTATTATTGTTATTATTATTGTGGAAGTAGTGCATAGTGCGAGACGTAACTGTCTCTTAGCGCTATTTGATGGTTACACTTTTAACTTCTGGGCTAGTCAATGCCTGCACGTTGTTAAAATATGTAGCATAACCTTTAACAGTGGCACATGATGTTTGAGAAGTGGGCTGGAGATACCCGTTGTTGTGCACAGTAGGTCTCACAAGTCTTGGTAAATGTTTCTTCTCCATTGAGCAGCGTAATTGACAGCTCGTGATGGATCAGTGTGCGCACCTGCAGTGAAATATAATCTGGTGTGCAAAAACCAGGCGAAAGTGGTGTAAGATTGCGACACGTACGCACAGACGCGAGCAGATGCCATCCTGCATAAAAAAAAGTGATTAGAATATGCGTTTCCCATTTGCTGAAATAAGCAAATCAATGTGGTCTTCGGCTATAAATACGTTTTCGTTGCGGGAAGTCATTCCAGTCTGAGGCTTGCTAGTAGTAACATCAGCAGCGCCAAAAGAATTTGTTGTGGATTGGCAAGAGAGCCAACCCGTTTTTGAGAGGAAGCCGAAAGGCACGCGTTTTAGCTCACGCAGGCTGTCGTGAGGTCTGGAACAGGTCAAGGAAATTAGACTAGCATAAAAGGACGTAGCTGTGAAATACTTAACTTTAATCCATAAATGGTGAACATCGTTCTTGACTGTACATGTTTTACAGCATCAATAGTAACTGGTAATGGCTCCTTGCAAGGTCGTAGCAAATGACGTAGCTGAAGGCTATGCTAACTACCGTCTCGGCAAATGAGAGCGTATTTTGTCAGTGTACCATCGCTAGCAAAGTCGGCTGTACAACTGGGCCGAGTGCTAGGAAGTCTCTCTACTCCTGCCGTGTGGCGGCCGATTTAAAGGCTACCACCTAGCAAGTGTGGTGTCTGGCGGTGACACCACAGAATTAGCGAAGATAAAACGCCATAGTAAAAACGTTTGTTCGTCAGAGGCTAGTAAGAGATCCCACTTTGACTCCAGTGACCTTACAGGTACGTATTTTTTCTACTTTTCATGTCTGAGTGCTCGTAATAGTTGCATGTTGATGATTAATTTCTTCTTCTTCTGTTGTAGGTGTGATATATATTTGTGGATTCAGAAATGCATGTGTAACAACTACTTAATGATCTTCCAGGACAATTAAGCATATGTCCCCCAGCCCTCTTTGTCTTCGATATATTCATCGCACCTGCAAACACAGACTCCACAGCCTGGTCCATCATCATCATGAACGGAGTATGGATAGATGCCTACACATTCCTTTTTTAAAATTATATATGACACTTATCAATTTTTTTCTTTCTTTGCAGTTGAGATGAAATGGATATGCTGACATGGGCTTGCACATGCAAGTACCTCACCACTTGACCTGACTATGATACATTTGTCGCCCTGCCTGGATCATCAATGATGCAGTGACTGAACCAGGAAGACAATGACTGCCATGCTGTCCATCATCACCGTCAACGTGGTACAGGCTGATGACACCAGGTCGTTTGGTAATGCAGCTGCACACTGGACTCATCTCGCAATCGTCATGGATATTCGTTGCATCAGACGTCTGTTCAACATTCTGGGCCTAGCAGCATTACCCCTGCTCATTCCGTTACAGATCACCAATGCAGCCACAACGGACTACTCTGTAATTGCTGACGCTTTTAGGGACAGAATCTCACAAGGCCACTTTCAAAACTCGAAGATGGGCTTACATGATCCTGTCATTTTCTCGATGACTGCCAAGTCGTCTTGAAAAGAATGGTCCTGCCATTAAGTATATCACAACTCTATACACTTAACTCACACTCCCCTCAAAACAGGGCCGTGACGCTGGCGAGGAGAAGAGCATTGTGTAAATTTAGGGGAGGAGTGAGTTGATGCCAGAATCAGCCGGAATTTTTGTCGAGTGTCATACTCAGTCATTTCTCCAACATGCAGGAAAGAGTGTCCGGTAAGGCACTTAGCTGTGTACTTCATCTCGATATATACTCACAGATCTCCAGTTCATTTAATGGGAGGGGGTTCCAATTTCATCCGTCTTCCATAATATACTGCCACCAAACAGGCATATATTAATGCCCAGAATCTGAATGAGAAAGATGTATATCGCTTTGCATGGTAGTTTCTGGCTAGAGATAGAAAGTATCTGAAAGATGCACAGCGTACAAATAAATATGAAACATACGATGACTGCAAGCATTGTAATTGCCAAGTTATCTCATTCCCTGTAAAACTTCAGGAGATACCAAACTTCAGAAGCCAGAACACTGATTATTCAGTTCACGTAAATTCCCTAGTTGTTTATAAGCCAAACGACAAGGACCATGAGCACACAGTTCGGCATAGAGAAGTAAAGTTTAAAGGAGTCGGCCCCATCTACTTTTCAAAATTGTCTGGTCAGCACCCCAAACATGTTGTTTTCTGGCTTATCACAGAGGGCGAGTAGCACCAGTATATATGGATTGAGAACATGACTCGAATCATACATTGGGGATAATCCTGCAAGATCGTTACCTTATATGAGCAAGCAGTTGAGTGCCATATTTGTGGGATACCGCCGGAGAGAGAAGTCGAAACTCGACGTAGAGACCATTTTCTTCTAACGGAGAAATTCTATGGCACAGATCACAAAATGTGCAAATTAAAATACTAACTACTATGGCACAAAAATTGCATTGCAAATATAGAAATTGTGGTGTCACCGCCAGACACCACACTTGCTAGGTGGTAGCTTTTAAATCGGCCGCGGTCCGCTAGTATACGACGGACCCGCGTGTCGCCACTGTCAGTAATTGCAGACCGAGCGCCACCACACGGCAGGTCTAGAGAGACGTACTAGCACTCGCCCCAGTTGTACGGACGACTTTGCTAGCGACTACACTGACGAAGCCATTCTCTCATTTTCCGAGAGATACACTCCTGGAAATTGAAATAAGAACACCGTGAATTCATTGTCCCAGGAAGGGGAAACTTTATTGACACATTCCTGGGGTCAGATACATCACATGATCACACTGACAGAACCACAGGCACATAGACACAGGCAACAGAGCATGCACAATGTCGGCACTAGTACATTGCTTTCGCAGCAATGCAGGCTGCTATTCTCCCATGGAGACGATCGTAGAGATGCTGGATGTAGTCCTGTGGAACGGCTTGCCATGCCATTTCCACCTGGCGCCTCAGTTGGACCTGCGTTCGTGCTGGACGTGCAGACCGCGTGAGACGACGCTTCATCCAGTCCCAAACATGCTCAATGGGGGACAGATCCGGAGATCTTGCTGGCCAGGGTAGTTGACTTACACCTTCTAGAGCACGTTGGGTGGCACGGGATACATGCGGACGTGCATTGTCCTGTTGGAACAGCAAGTTCCCTTGCCGGTCTAGGAATGGTAGAACGATGGGTTCGATGACGGTTTGGATGTACCGTGCACTATTCAGTGTCCCCTCGACGATCACCAGTGGTGTACGGCCAGTGTAGGAGATCGCTCCCCACACCACGATGCCGGGTGTTGGCCCTGTGTGCCTCGGTCGTATGCAGTCCTGATTGTGGCGCTCACCTGCACGGCGCCAAACACGCATACGACCATCATTGTCACCAAGGCAGAAGCGACGCTCATCGCTGAAGACACGTCTCCATTCGTCCCTCCATTCACGCCTGTCGCGACACCACTGGAGGCGGGCTGCACGATGTTGGGGCGTGAGCGGAAGACGGCCTAACGGTGTGCGGGACCGTAGCCCAGCTTCATGGAGACGGTCCTCGCCGATACCCCAGGAGCAACAGTGTCCCTAATTTGCTGGGAAGTGGCGGTGCGGTCCCCTACGGCCCTGCGTAGGATCCTACGGTCTTGGCGTGCATCCGTGCGTCGCTGCGGTCCGGTCCCAGGTCGACGGGCACGTGCACCTTCCGCCGACCACTGGCGACAACATCGATGTACTGTGGAGACCTCACGCCCCACGTGTTGAGCAATACGGCGGTACGTCCACCCGGCCTCCCGCATGCCCACTATACGCCCTCGCTCAAAGTCCGTCAACTGCACATATGGTTCACGTCCACGCTGTCGCGGCATGCTACCAGTGTTAAAGACTGCGATGGAGCTCCGTATGCCACGGCAAACTGGCTGACACTGACGGCGTCGGTGCACAAATGCTGCGCAGCTAGCGCCATTCGACGGCCAACACCGCGGTTCCTGGTGTGTCCGCTGTGCCGTGCGTGTGATCATTGCTTGTACAGCCCTCTCGCAGTGTCCGGAGCAAGTATGGTGGATCTGACACACCGGTGTCAATGTGTTCTTTCTTCCATTTCCAGGAGTGTAGTTAGAATAGCTTTCAGCTAAGTCCGTGGCTACGACCTAGCAAGGCGCCATTAACCATTTCTAGAGAGAGTCTCACTTGTATCATCAAGAACGCTGTATACAAATGATGGATTAAAGTTAAGTATTCCAGCAGCTACGTACTTTTCTTTATAGCATTCATTACGTATCCTGTTTCAGACCTAACGCCAGCCTGCGTGAGTTGACGCGTGCATTTCGGCCTCCTCTCTCAATTAGTGTGCGTTGTGTTGGCTAATCTGCCTACACGACAGAAATTGTCATTAATAAACAATAATTTGTTATATCATTGTTACTACTTTTATACACTGCCAGTATAGGATTGCTGTTAATAATAATTTGTTTGTAACAGACCAGAACCTCTCCCCACAAGTCTCAGACCTTGAATGAAGAGCTAGTTATAAAGGTTGATAAGGGGGTGGGGAGAGCTTGAGTGTTATTGGTCCATGGTGTTTCTCGCTATTTTAACGTGTAACAAGGGTTATTGTGATTCCGCACTAATTTTGAATCTGTGACCAGCATCGAGTTACGCGGTGAGCTAGTCCACTTCCCTTAGATGTGCGGGAAGGACCACACGACCAGTACTGAGTTATGTCGTGACCTTCAGTATAATTCACACAACTGCGTACCGAACGTGGGGGTTCCCCCAGAAGACCTCAGCAAGTTCCTGGTTGCTCCCCAGGGAAGGGGGGGGGGGGGGAGGGCGGTGACGTCTATTATACGTTACCGAAATGCATTACATGATACCCCTTATCAGTGACTTGAGATAAAAAAAGTGGTAATAACTCTTCCTGGCCCAGAATGTACACTGATAATCTACTGCTTATAAGTTACACCGGAAGTAAGGCATTCGTACCTGCCCTGCAATACTACTTATGGCTTCCATTCCGCTCTGATAAGTATTTCATTCCACATTACCCACTGAGGAATTTCTGTTCTGAGACTTGCCTTGTTGACACACTTTCGCCACCCAGAAATTTCAAGGACAAGACACATTATCGTGGATTTCGAGTTTCTCAAGGAATTGCACATCAGTTTAAAGTCAGTGCTTGAAACATTTTACTTTTGACTTGCAGGTTTTGTACGTGTCAAGTGCTGTTGTGCTGCAGTGACGACAACTTCAGCGTAACGTAGTTGGTGGGTGAGCCATATTACAAAATAGTGGGTAGCGATTTTGTGTCCCACTATATCCATCTACGCTCCTTGCAGAAGGCTGTGGCACTTTCTCATTAACTTAAGAGAACTAGTGATCAGATGGAATCATATTTTCCTACGGACATTGAGTCTCAGCTTTGTCTAAGGATAGAAGCTGAAGCAATGAATTAAACTTGTGCTACAACAGGGACGTCAGTGCAGAAGTCCTGCTTACGAGGCAGTCATGCTAACCACAACAGCACCCTAGCATTGTGGTTGCCAGACTTGCACAGACTGCTCTAGTTCAATGCGCTCCCTCACACAAACTTCAGTTCACACCTTCAGCCCATTTTCCCCTTATCAAATCGTCAGTATTACTGAAACTGTCCAACATGGGAAATTCTGACGATCTGAGAAGGGGAAAATGGGCTGAAGATGTGAATTGTAGTTTGTGTGAGGAAGGTCCATGCTGCTACGGTAGTGTAGTGGTTAGTACATCCACCTGGTAAGCAATAGCCCCAGGTTCAAGTCCTGGCCAAGGTGCGAATTTTAATTCACGTCTTCGGCTTCTATCCTAATTGAATATTAAAAGAATTCATTTGTCTAGTATTTTATATTATCTAAAGATAAATGCGCTCTCCTTCAGGAGTGAGTTTGTGCTATTTTGTGAACTTTCATGAGCTGATGTCCTTACTGACTGGGCACATATTTTTCCTTTCTGTTTTATTACGTGTTTATAGATATTGAATTTTTTTTATGTGTGGTCTAGACACAACCACTCATAGACAAGGGAGGAAATTTGCCTTTTAATACAGCTAATGTAGGAATTTTACGTGCGTCCATTTTCGTACAGCTTGCAGACTGCAAACCAATTGGTTCAAATGGTTCTGAGCACTATGGGAGCCAACTGCTGAGGTCATCAGTCGCCTAGAACTTAGAACTAATTAAACCTAACTAACCTAAGGACATCACACACATGCATGCCCGAGTCAGGATTCGAACCTGCGACCGTAGCGGTCGCGTGGTTCCAGACTGTAGCGCCTAGAACCGCTCGGCCACTCCGGCCGGCGACAGCAAGCCAAGCTAGGCCAACGACCGCCTCTGGAGAGCGCCGGCAGCACAGAATCACGTCAAGCGGGTCATCCCGTGTGTCGACGGCACTGTGTGTCACGACGCTGGGTCTCCCGTCTGCGTCCACATCAACATCAGCTGCCTCATCCTGTGTGACACCGACTTAGCTGCGGGGCTGGTGAAGGGCAGCACGCGCTTGGTCTTACATGTCAGCTCGCTTGAAACCACCAGGAAATGGAAGAGGACTTAAATGCAGCACTTCAACAACTCGCCTTACCGTCTGAGAATCTTTTCATGATGGAGTAAATTTGAGGATTATTCATTTATTTATTTTAAGAAGTATGTATGTCTTCGTTTAATCTATTTGGAAAAAAGACATTGATTTGCCAGTGGGTTTTCTGTGTAGCTTTTTTTCAGAAGACAGCTCCACTGTGTGCTCTGCAAAAAGAGACGTGATACCTCTCTGTAGGTTTAGGTAAGAACCTGAATATCAAGCGGAATTCACAAGAAGTTGAAGAAGGATTTGATTGTTCAAAGAAATATTTACTCATCGAGATGAATTTGTTTCACTATGAAGAGTTATTTACGATTCTATGAAGGAAGAAAATGGAACAGAAACATAGCTCGGTCGGTAGAGCACTCGCCTGTGAAAGACCTGCCCGGGTCCTGGTCCGCTAAACAGCTGTAATCTGCTACGAAGTTTCAAATCAGAGCAGGCTCTGATGGAGACTAAAGTGTCATTCTACAACTAGAGGATAGGTCCCCACTCCCAAGGGACGTAATCGTCAAAGACGCTGGATATGGTGATGTAGGACAAAGATATGGACTTCGGGAAAAAGACGCATATATCACTGCTAAGATAAACAGGTGTTTTAGATTTATCACAAGGCGTTGGGAGAGATAAATAAAATTAGATTTAGGCTAGTTTAGATTGGTTAGCACAACCGTCATTGTCACACTTCTGAAACTGTGCAATTTTATCTTCGATAATGATAGAAGCTGAAGAAATTAATTAACATTTGTGCAGCAGCTTGAACTTGAACCCGTGTCTCCTGCCAACACAAGTTTCAGTTCACTCTTTCAGCCAGTTTTCCTCTTCTTAAATTATCTACGTCTGATGCAGCTGAAAGCACTCTCTTCTCTTTATCACACATATTCAGTCTTTGCACGTGGAACACACCTGTCTTGTTATTTTAGAATTTTCCTTGCTGCTGCAATAGACACAACGTTTAAAAGTGCTCTTCACAGACGTGTGTTCTGCTTTGTCACTAAGCACTGTCTTTGAAATGTAGGGCTCCAAATTATTTCTTGGACTATCTGGCTTCATTACCACCAAAATGGGTCAAACATATGCCGCAATAAGTCCTGTAGCTACCTCACAACTGGAAGATTTGAATGACAACGTGGGCAACTTGTTGGAAAGTTTACATCTAATGCAAATTTTTACAACACTCACATAACTGAGGTGCCGGAAGACTGTGCCACCGTCAGCTGCTATTTTCGGCCAGTACTATATGTTTGCTTCCACATGTCTGCTTTGTCAACGAATCCCATTTTTGTATTATGGTCTTTGAGAATTTTTGAACAGTTGGTTGTAGTTATGCTCCCTCCCTTTCTGTTCACTGTCGCTTTTATTAATTGTCTTTTGGAGTATGGCTCTATGCACTATGAGACTTAACATCTGTGGTCATCAGTCCCCTAGAACTTAGAACTACTTAAACCTAACTAACCTAAGGACATCACACACATCCATGCCCGAGGCAGGATTCGAACCTGCTACCGGAGCGGTCACGCGGTTCCAGAGTGAAGCGCCAGAACCGCACGGCCACACCGGCCGGCCGGAGTATACAACATGGTAATTTAAAAAACAATGTGTAACTAAGTGTATCTCACAATAACATCAATGATTTGTAAAGTTGTGAAGCAATGTGTTTTATTTCAATGATACGCAACATGCATAACCTCAAAATCGAAACTATTTTGCAGCATGGTGGTTTCGACTGAAACAACCAATACAGGGTGTTCAGAAAGAGTCTGAAGACTTTGTGTGTTGCAGGGGCGGTTGTGCTTATTTAGTATTGAAGTTACCCAATCAGGTCGTAGGATGTGCAAATTCAATCAACCTACCAGGGGCGGTGTTGCCATTCCTCTCCTTCGTTTCGTTTACTCAAACAGAACATGAGAGCAATAAAAAAATTAAACGATTGATGGTAGCAGTGATCGAAACCGAGCTGTGAGAACAGCTGGCATTACGTGTATCAGGTTGTGTAGTAAAGTTTTATCTGCAAGTTATTCGTTCATCTTCGGAAATGTTACTGATGCAGAGGATCGTTGTTGAAGTGTCCATTTATCTGCGAATTTACACGGAAACAGGTGCGATGGGGCAATGGAAGAGGTGGGCGGGACACACACTAGCAAAGCAGTGAATGAAGTGGTACCATGGAGCGGCATCGGTATTCTTTCGAAGAATACGTCGATGTTCGTTATACATACGGCGCTGCGGGTCAAAATGCGTTGGAGGACCAGCACATTTACAACTATTTTATTCCGTGTGCGAATACGTTTGTACCAGTCGACAGGAGATTAAGGGAGACCGGAAGTTTTCTTGTGAACGAAGTAGACACTGCACGACAACCCAACGTGTGGCCGGGCAATTTGAAGAAAATGTTCTCAATGTAGTTGTTGCAAATCCTATTATCATCTGTACGGCCATTGGTAATTGGTCGGAAGTCAGTAAAGTTAATCCGATGTACTTTAATTATGCCTGAAAACTAAACATGATAAGATGTAACCCACCGAGCGAGGTGGCGCAGTGGTTAGCACACTGGACTCGCATTCGGGAGGACGACGGTTCAATCCCGTCTCCAGCCATCCTGATTTAGATTTTCCGTGATTTCCCTAAATCGTTTCAGGCAAATGCCGGGATGGTTCCTTTGAAAGGGCACGGCCGATTTCCTTTCCCATCCTTCCCTAACCCGAGCTTGTGCTCCGTCTCTAATGACCTCGTTGTCGACGGGACGTTAAACAACACTCACCCCCCCCCCCCCAAGATGTAACCCCTCAAATACTGGGCGTCCTACATGACCAAAACCTGTTTTCGTGCCACCTATAGGAAGGGCAAGATTCGGTGTATGAGGACTATCCTTCTCTGAGTCAACAGCTCCTGTGGTACTTGAATCAGTGCATCGGGATTCCAAACTTCGAGAGTGCTGGAGACAGACAAGGCATGTTTCGCCAGACAAGGGACATTCAGCTCTCGAAACAGCCTCAACTTGAACGACGAAAATACGCATGACACGTATGTACAGTCATATGAACGTAAATTTGGCGTGAGGGTTTGAGCAAGTCTAGTAGTTGACGTTTTGTTGGGTCCCGTCCTATTTCCTCACCGCCTAAACAGACGGAGGTGTCAAGCGTTCCACGTAAACGTCCATCCGTTGTATTTAGAAGACACTCCTCTGGCGGTCTGTCAGGTAATGTGGTACAAAATTGACTTCGCTGTTGCGGTAGAACAGTTTAGATGCATTGTATCCACAGAGATGGATTGGGTGAGGTGGTTCAGTTCCCTGGTCAGCTCGTTCGCCAGGACTCACCCCTTTGGATTTTTTATATTGGGGGGGGGGGGGGTAGGGGGGGTGAGTGCATGTGAAGAAAATTGACGCCGTCGAAGAGCTTCTTGTGAGGATAATAATAGCCTTTGTTAAAAACAGGGAAAGCCTTGACTTCGGAAAACTTAAGGAATTCATGACGTAGTGCTGTAATTTGTGCATTCAGGTTGGAGGAGAACACTTTGAGCAGCTGTTGTGAATAATTGTCGTTGCTTTTCGTTCCTGATTATTTTGTTGTTACATGAACGACTTGAGATAACAATGTATATATTGCTTCATGATTATAATTATTTTTTCCCTGTTTTTGTTACATTTCTGGCTGTTGACTAACAAGGAGAGCTCCCTATAGGTGGGCTCCACATTCTGAAACCATCGGAATTTACCGTTATCTACTAGTGCCTTATAACATAATAGTATTGCCTACGTTGCTGGATAGCTTAGCCTAGTGGTCTGTTCCGCTTCGAGCGCCGAGTGGGAACGTTCTTGTTTACTTCACTTGCCACAGCGTCGCTTGTGTGGAGTTTCCCTCGTTAGTGTTGTTCTGTCTACCGAGTGAGTCGCAGCGTCTCCTCTCCGCCTTACTGTTTGTTTAGTGTTGTTCTACTTGCAGCGGCGTCGGCCGCTCCGCTATGGCTACCATGGCTTCAACGTGTATTCCACGGAAGGTGTCGATACATTTCGTGTGAACTCTGATCAGGTCCACACCGCTTATTTTGATACAGACGAGTACGTGTTTTAGTTGGAATTTACGGATCCTCTTCAAGTTGACAGATTACTGTCGCGAAGTGGTTCTCAAGTCCCGTTGAAGCATCGCGATAATTCTGTTGGTATGCTGTCACTCGCAGATGCTGCAATTGACTATACCAATGTTCGAGTGTTCGACCTCCCGCCAGAAGTTGATGATAACTTTCCAAAGGACATATCCGTCGTGAACCTGGTCTACTCAACACAGATTACAGTTGTATTGTAGAATTCGTTCCGTACAAATGCATGTCAAACACAATTTTTTATTACAAGTATGTGGTTACCGCGTTCGTGACATATATACAGGTCAAGAGGGAACCTGCTTCCTACGTAATGAAAGTGGACACGTTCGATCTAATTGCCCGTGGAGGGTGTTTGAATTAAAGCCGTCATTAGTGCAGCGTCGCAAATTGCCGGTTGCTGATCTTGTTCCTTCCACTCCCGCCGTCGGATCTACTCCTGCTTCGGATCATAATGAACAGAAAGTCAATTCTCATAATCCTGTCAATGAATTTACGCCTTTACCTCCGCGACAGGTTGAGAATCCTATTGCCCCCAGGACAGGACCTGTAAAGATGACAAACAAGCAACGTCGCACTCAAGATGATGATGGTGGGGATTTGGCTGTGCCTTCTGCCCCAGCCTCCTCCGCGTCGATTGTGGCCCGTCCTCCTCTCGATGCTACGATACGTCCCGTCCGTAGTACGGTGAGTGACGAACATGTTATCTCCAGCAGCCCTCCTGCTCGCGAAGTGGCTCCTTCTGAGCTGCCTGTGTGTGGAGAGGGAGCGGAGACCCCCTTCGTCTTTGGGTCCTCCGTTACAGTCTGAGACGATGCAATGGCGTCCTGCTCCTTCGTCTTCAGCTGCCGGTTTCCTGAATTTGCCACCTACAGCAACTGCCGAAGAGAATAAAATTAGGGACCGTCTGTTGCATTGGCAATTCCACAGAATGCTTCGCCTTAGTGACTGTTACTGCATTACATGACCCTAGTTCTGAGGGACAGGAAGCTGCGCCTATGACCCCTCCCACACCTCCGCCTGCAGAGGCCACCATCCCACGTAGCCGACAGAAACAGCGTATGCAACCTGACCGTGCAGTGGCACGTAAGAAATCTAAGAAAAAAGGTTGCGATGACGGAGGTTCTGGTCCCCAGATGTCTGATTCCTCTGTGGATTCCGCAATGGACCTAGACTCTCAGCTGTCTACCTAATTGTGCTCGGGCTTCCCGTACATCACTATATACCTGTCATCAATGACCCAAGCCTACACGTTCCTTTCCTTAAATATTAATAGTATGGAATCAGAACTGCAATTGGCTTCGCTGCGTCAGTTTATTTATAATTCATGTGCGGACATAGTCTTCTTACAGGAGGTGTTATTTAGGCATATTTCCTCATCTGGTTTTTGTGTGTAAATGGCTCTGAGCACTATGGGACTTAAGTTCTGAGGTCATCAGTCCCCTAGAACTTAGAACTACTTAGCCCTAACTAACCTAAGGACATCACACACATCCATGCGCGAGGCAGGATTCGAACCTGCGACCGTAGCGGTCGCACCTAGAACCGATCGGCCACCCCGGCCGGCTTTTCGTGTGTAGCGCCCAAATTTTCTACGGGGACTGCCTGATTTTTTCACAAAGGCATTTCCTATTGCTGAGATGGAAATGTTGGATTCTGGCGGAGGCATAGGTTGTCAACTTTTTAATCTTACCTTGGTTCTTTCATATCCTCCTCCTGGCACTGGCCGCGCAGTGGATCGTTCGCGTTATTATGAAGAGGATATTGTTTATCTGTTGCGTAAGAGTCTCCGGATATTGTGATTGGTGGTCATTTTAATTTGTGTGTCGTGTCCTGCAGATCAATCTCCAAATTTTAATTTCTGTTGCGAATTACGTGGATTGATCCGCTCATGCAAGACGTCTGGATATATAAATACACGATGTTAGTTAAATTTACCCGCTTTACTGCGACTTCTAGTAGCAGGGTAACAGGTTTTACTTGTCAGACTGCCCGCGAAACTGTGTTCTTAATGTTGAAGTCATCCCAGCTTCCTTTAAGATCACTGTGCTGTGACAACAACCCTTTACTACGATCCAATCACATTGGACACAGATCTGCAGGCAGTTGCCGTCCTAATTACTCTCCCCACTTTCACGTATTCCATTTGTACAGTTTACACTCCATCATCGTCTGCCTTTACTAGGGCAGACATGATACAACTGATTGCTTTGCTTCCTACACGATTTTTGTTGATTGGAGACTTTAATGCCCACCATCCCCTTTGGGGCTCTCCAGCATGTTGCCCGAGAGTCTCCCTCTTGGCAGACCTTTTCAATCACTTTAATCAAGTCTGCTTAAATACCGGTGCACCTACCTTCCTTTCGGACGCAACGCATACCTATTCGCACTTGGACCTCTCAATATCCACTATCCAACTTACACGTCGGTTCGAGTGGTATGCTCTCTCTGACAATTTCCCCTGCGTAATCCATCTTCTGCATCACACCCCTTCTCCACGTTCCACTAGCTGTAACATCTCCAAAGCCGACTGGGGGCTTTTCACCTCCATGGCGACCTTCCATGATCAAACCTTCTCCAGCTGCGCTAGTCAGGTCGCATACCTCACTGACGTTATTCTCACTGCTGCTGAATTTTCCATCCCTCGTACTTCCTCTTCTCCACGTCGAGTCCCACTCCCATGGTGGACTACGGCATGCAGCGACGCTATTCGTGCTTGGCGACGTGCTTTACGCACCTTCCAACGCCACCCTACGATGGCGAACTGTATCGGTTACAAACGACTCCGTGCACAATATCGTCGTGTTATCAAAGAAAGCAAAAAAGGCTTGCTGGGTGGCTTTCACCAGCTCATTCAACAGTTTTACTCCTTCTCCGGTTGTCTGGGGTGGCCTGCGCCGGCTGCCTGGCAACAGAGTCCACTCCCCGATTTATGGCCTCACTGTGGTGAGTCCTTATGGATCCTGAGGATGTCTCAAATGCCTCCGACCACCCTGCCTTTCTCCCCCGAAAACAAGGAGAGGAGGCACGGCCACCTTCTTTCCAGTCCTTGAATCGTGGAAGTTACAATGCCGCCTTCACCGTGCGGGAGCTCGAAAGTGCACTTGCCCGGTGCCGATCCGTATTCAGATGCTGAAGAACCTTTCTCCTGCAGGTAAAGGTTTTCTTCTTCGCGCCGATAATCGCATCTGGACTGAAGGTCATGTTCCCACACGCTGGCATGAAGCAATTGTTGTTCCCATACCCAAACCAGGAAAGGACAAACACCTTCCTTCCAGTTATTGTCCCATCTCCCTTACCAGCTGCGTCTGCAAGGTGATGGAGCGCATGGTAAATTCTCGATTGGTTTGGCTCCTTGAATCTCGACGCCTCCTTACCAATGTCCAATGTGGCTTTCGTAGCCGCCGCTCTGCTGTTGATCACCTAGCTACCTTTTCGACCTTCATTATGAACAACGTTTTGCGTAAGTGCCCGACGGTGGCTGTGTTCTTCGATTTGGAGACGGCTTACGACACCTGTTAGAGGGCGGGCATTCTCCACACCATGCACACTTGTGGCCTTCGCGGTCGCCTCCCTCTTTTTATTAATGCATTTTTAATGGATCGAATGTTCAGGGTACGTGTGGGTTCTGTTTTGTCAGATGCCTTTCGCCAGGAGACTGGGGTGCCCCAGGGCTCAGTTTACAGCGTGGCCCTTTTTGCCGTAGCTATCAATCCGATAATGGACTGCCTTCCAGCTGACGTTTCAGGTTCCCTTTTCGTGGACGACTTTACGACCTACTGCAGCGCTCAGAGAACATGTCTCCTTGAGCGTTGTCTTCAGCGTTGTCTAGACCGTCTATATTCCTGGAGTGTTGCTAACGGTTTCCGTTTTTCTGGTGAGAAAACAGTCTGTATAAACTTCTGGAGTTAGACACAGTTTCTTCCACCATCCTTACATCTCGGTCCCTTTGCTCTCCCATTCGTGGAGACAACAAAGTTTTTAGGTTTTAGATTTGACAGGAAACTTTGCTGGTCTCCACATGTGTCTTACTTGGCTGCTCGTTGTACCTGTTCCCTAAATGTCCTCTGTGTTCTCAGCTGTATGTCATGGGTAGCAGATCGAATGGTCCTGCTTCACTTATATCGGTCCATTGTCCGATCAAAGCTGGATTATGGGAGCTTTGTCTACTCTTCTGCCTGGCCGTCCATCTTACGCGGTCTAAGCTCTATCCACCATCGGGGGTTACGTCTGGCGACTGGAGCATTCTACACCAGTCCTGTTTGTATGCCGAAGCTGCCGCATTACCGCTAAACTACCGGCGCGATATGTTGCTTTGTCGGTACGCCTGCCGACTGATGTCAATTCCCGACCACCCGTCATATTTCTCCTTCTTTGACGACTCTCTCGACCGCCGATACGGGCTGCATGCCTCTGCCCTGTTACCTCCTGGAGTTCGCTTTCGTCGCCTACTTCAGCAACTTGATTTTACACTCCCTACGACTTTTCGGGTGGATGAGAGCCCGACGCCACCTTGGCTCCAGGCTCATGTTCGCGTTCACCTTGAACTCAGCTCGCTCCCAAAGGAGAGGACCGCCGATTCGATATACCGCTCGAGGTTTGTCGAACTTCGTTCGAGGCTCGCTAATAACGTCTTTATTTACACAGATGGCTCCAAGACTACTGCTGGCGTCGGATGTGCCTTTGTCATTGGGGTGAGATCTTTCAATACCGGCTCCTTGACCAGTGTTCAAGCTTTACTGCTGAGCTTTTTGCTCTCTATCAGGCTGTTCAGTATATCCGCCGCCATCGTCATTCTCCCTATGCCATCTGCTCTGATTCTTTGCTTTAGCGTCATTCAGAGTCTCCGTGGCCCTTATTCGGACCCTTGTGCAACGAATTCACCGGTCCCTTCCGTCGCTGGCTGATACCGGCGCTTGTGTCCCTTTTTTGTGGATTCCTGGCCACGTTGGCGTGTCTGGGAACGAAGCTGCTGATGCTGCGGCCAAGGCTACTGTACTGCTGCCTCGGACAGCTTCCTTTTGTGTCCCATCAACTGATATTAGTGGGGTTCTTTGTTGGCGTGTTTCATCATTGTGCCATGAGGCTTGGTCCTCTCTCCATGCAAATAAACTTAGGGCCATCAAACCGATCCCGAAGGCTTGGACGACCTCCTCATGCCCTTCCCGGCGAGAGTAGGTCATTTTGGCCAGGTGTGGGGCTGTGTCCATACAGGTGCATTTTGTTACATCAGAGACAGGTATGCACTCAGGGGCAAACCTATTGTTTTTCTTTGATAACTACTTAACCTACTGTTCTCCTTTGATTGACAGGTCATTAGCCTGTTCTTCTGTTAAGTGGTGGCCGGGTGGTGCGGCCGAGCGGTTCTGGAACTGGGCGACCGCAACGGTCGCAGGTTCAAATCCTGCCTCGGGCATGGATGTGTGTGATGTCCTTAGGTTAGTTAGGTTTAAGTAGTTCTAAGTTCTAGGGGACTGATGACCTCAGAAGTTAAGTCCCATAGTGCTCAGAGCCATTGGAACCATTGTTAAGTGGTTTTTCATGTCACTGCACTTAACCTATTGTCCCCCACACGCCCTCCCACTCGAAACCCCCCCACCCCTCGCTGCAACAAGTACACTTTCAGGTCTGAGTTAACCTCTTGTTCTGTCAAGTGCTTTTCCATGTCACCCCCACTTTCTTTTGATTGACAGACACTTAACCTATTGTCTCCCCACCATCCCCCCTCTACCAACCCCCTTCCCCCTCACTGCTACAGCTATGCTTTCAGGTCTGTGTTATTCGGATAGGCTCCAGTCTCATGAATTTGACTGACTGCCTTAGGTCACATTGACTAATTAACTAAATTGGTCAATTAATTGACCTCTCTGGTGCGAAAGTGCCACACCCTCCTGGTGGGAAGTTAAATTCCAACAGGACAATGCAACCTCTACTAACCTAACACAATGGTGGGAAAAAGGGCACCTCCACTAACCTAACTCATCCGACCACAACCTCTTCCTAGGAATTGGCGGGAAAAAGACTCAGTTGATCGATCAATTGGAGGGGATTCGATTGTAATGTAAGGAATATTGTTTAAACAATTTAGACATTGTGTGGGATATTGTTTATTAGGATTCAAGGCATTGTATGGAATATATGGAACTGGTGGAGAGGAAGGACCTCATAACAGGAAATTCAAGGGTATATTGTTTATTTATATATTAAAAAAATCAGTTGTTGGGGTTGGATCTCCCTTGCTCATCATTCCCTGTTGTCTCGAAACATGTAGGTCTTGTACAAAGTAATTACATGGAGTAAACATAATGTATAACCTAATGTTCATCACTGTACTGTGGGTATTTCTTCACATGTATGGGGTAGTTTTTCTTAATTCACTGTATCCTATTGGTCGGTGAAATCGATGGAATATAGCTTAAACAAAAGATTGCTAATAAAAAACACAACCCACCACTCAATGCCCGTCGCAGCCACCGCCCTCACCTCAGCCGCTGCCGTGAGCCACTGCCGAACGCAAACCAGTGCGAGCCATCACTCTCACACTGCTGCAGCTGAAAGTTGGGTCTATTTTCGTGTATACAGTTAGAATTATTCAAGTGTTCTACTGACATCACAGAACTCCAAGGCGCGCTCATGCTGGTCCCATGCGCGACGACATGGAGCTGTTGTACAGTTGAGCACCGAGAGAGAGATTTCCAATGCTTCCTAGAATAGCACAGGGTGCAATGTTCCCTGTTCAACATCAGAGACGTGTCTAACTGTGCTTAACTGCCCAATGTACTGATGCAACGCCGTGAAGTGTGCATGCATACAAACTTTCGCAAGCAGGCCCGCATCTCGTGGTCGTGCCGTAGCGTTCTCGCTTCCCACGCCCGGGTTCCCGGGTTCGATTCCCGGCGGGATCAGGGATTTTCTCTGCCTCGTGATGGCTGGGTGTTGTGTGATGTCCTTAGGTTAGTTAGGTTTAAGTAGTTCTAAGTTCTAGGGGACTGATGACCGTAGATGTTAAGTCCCATAGTGCTCAGAGCCATTTGAAGCCATTTTTCGCAAGCGGATCTAACAAAGTTCTCAGTCTTATATTAAGGTGGCATGACTACATAAAAATAAGAATCGAGTAGACCTCGCGAATATTATATAGTGTCCCAGAAATAGTTAACGCTCTCTTTCTTGATGTCTCTGCTTGTATGCACGGAAATTCTTACCCTAACAGAACCTGTTTACGAAAATAGCGCAGAATAACCTCGAATGCAGTCTTCCTCACGGACATAATGTTGTAGAACATCCATCACTTGTTACCCTTCCTGCTTTCAACATACACAAACGCTCCCTCCGCTATGAAGAGGCTCATATATCCTAGCACAAACCATGTGAATGAACCGAGCGTTATGATTGGCTCTTATCTAATTTAACCGCCGAATAACTGATGCCGCCGATATCGAAGCACCAGCCGCCTTTTCTTTCTTTCTGCAGAGGAGACTTGTAGCTGTTATTTTACACAGATCGCCATATTGCACTGGAAAATTAAATCTTACAAACTAACATATATATTGTCAAATATGTAAAGACTCTTACTCGTTTACACTGTTCTCCCACCGAGGATAGGAGCTGGAATATTAAAATCTGAAACAGACCTGCGACCCATCAAAATATACCGCATGCCTTACATAACGTCAAATACGGAAAGACTCCTATTCAATTACACTGCTCTCCCACCTAGGACAGGAGCTTGAATCTTAGCGCGAAACCGCTCTACAGCCCAGCAATATATCACCGCGTACCATGTCAATATACACTCCTGGAAACTGAAATAATAACACCGTGAATTCATTGTCCCAGGAAGGGGAAACTTTATTGACACATTCCTGGGGTCAGATACATCACATGATCACACTGACAGAACCACAGGCACATAGACACAGGCAACAGAGCATGCACAATGTCGGCACTAGTACAGTGTATATCCACCTTTCGCAGCAATGCAGGCTGCTATTCTCCCATGGAGACGATCGTAGAGATGCTGGATGTAGTCCTGTGGAACGGCTTGCCATGCCATTTCCACCTGGCGCCTCAGTTGGACCTGCGTTCGTGCTGGACGTGCAGACCGCGTGAGACGACGCTTCATCCAGTCCCAAACATGCTCAATGGGGGACAGATCCGGAGATCTTGCTGGCCAGGGTAGTTGACTTACACCTTCTAGAGCACGTTGGGTGGCACGGGATACATGCGGACGTGCATTGTCCTGTTGGAACAGCAAGTTCCCTTGCCGGTCTAGGAATGGTAGAACGATGGGTTCGATGACGGTTTGGATGTACCGTGCACTATTCAGTGTCCCCTCGACGATCACCAGTGGTGTACGGCCAGTGTAGGAGATCGCTCCCCACACCATGACGCCGGGTGTTGGCCCTGTGTGCCTCGGTCGTATGCAGTTCTGATTGTGGCGCTCACCTGCACGGCGCCAAACACGCATACGACCATCATTGGCACCAAGGCAGAAGCGACTCTCATCGCTGAAGACGACACGTCTCCATTCGTCCCTCCATTCACGCCATTCACGCCTGTCGCGACACCACTGGAGGCGGACTGCACGATGTTGGGGCGTGAGCGGAAGACGGCCTAAGGGTGTGCGGGACCGTAGCCCAGCTTCATGGAGACGGTTGCGAATGGTCCTCGCCGATACCCCAGGAGCAACAGTGTCCCTAATTTGCTGGGAAGTGGCGGTGCGGTCCCCTACGGCACTGCGTAGGATCCTACGGTCTTGGCGTGCATCTGTGCGTCGCTGCGGTCCGGTCCCAGGTCGACGGGCACGTGCACCTTCCGCCGACCACTGGCGACAACATCGACGTACTGTGGAGCCAAATCACTTTCAAAATTCAGCGATTTTATAATGACATTGCATCGTGGGCTACGTGTAACTTGAGTGCTGGTCTGATAATATACACCCCAGCGATCACAGTCTCGGTATTTGTCTGGATAGAAAAACCACCTCATTCAGAAGTAATGTCGTACCTCAATTTATAAAGCCAGTATAGCCTTTAACATGGATACTTGGGTGCACCTGTAGAACCATGACCGCTTGTGACAGTAACATACAGTAGTTGTTGAGTTCGAGTTTTTTTTTTTTTTTTTTTTTTTTTAACATCTGGCCGATTACGTCTCTCTTTGTAGGACACAGTGGTAGCACTCGCAAGATAAACTTGTGAAACATGTCCACCCATGATTGATTTTCTCTGAGTATTATCTTGTATCGTCAGTGATCGGTCATTGACGAAGTATTATACTTAGTAGTAGGGGGTGCATGATATGTTGGCATTTGAGCATCAGGCTTGTAAAGCATGTGTTTGTGTTCCGACATGTGTAAAGGAAGTGACTATGTCCAGTCGTAAGGAAGATATGAATTTGATGTGGAGTACTGTGATAGTATGGGAAGAGTGTGTCAAGTCATAAGAATGGTACTGATATTTCTATTTCCAGAGCCACAGCCGACAACAGAGTATTTGCGATACTTCGCTCATTGTCGAATGACGTCAGCTGAGACTGAGATTGTAACATTTAATTGTAAGAACAGGAATTAAATATATATGTGACCGATTGATTAGGATAAACATTCTACCTGTACGGACTCGGCCTGCAGCGCCTGTCAACTGCGTGGGGTGATTCACGTTTCCAATAGGAGCTGTCAGACTGAAGATGCGTGTTGGAATGTAGGAATGTAGATGAATTAACAATGTTGTCCTCTAAACGACCAAATAGCGAACTAATAGTTAGTATGTGTTGGGTAGCTTTCATGAGTGTGTGGAAATTTGAGAAGATTGAATATGGAGGTGTGTTTGCACTGGATCGTCATTCCCGCCCATGTAATTTGTTACGTAGACTGCTTCTGCACAATTCGCACCTTTATTTAGTTGAGAGAAGATATAGCGTGTGAAGAGATGTTTACCGGTTCTCTAGACATGAGAAACACTTTTGTTGACCTTGTAAATTATGGGTATGATTTTGAATCTACTACATCACCGACATCGGTATATGAGAGTGGAGATATGAGTTTCCTCTATTTGTTTCGAGTTGCCAAGTCAATGTCTTCGTGTACGTAGCAAGTTTCTAGTTAGTCAGTGGTTTACAACATGCTCCAACTAGCTAAAGTTTCGCGTTTGTAGAGAACTAATTTCCAGTCTATATCTTGGGAATTAAGTTGCTCTAGGATGCTGTCTAGTGCTTGATATCGAGAAGCACAGCGGAAATGGTATAATATTATGGCGAAACATGCGAAAAAAAAAACATATGTTCTTGTAATCCCCGAGTCTGGTGATGTGTGTAGAAAAGCGAGCAAGCAAGGAAGCAGGTCTGGAGCAGAATCAGTAACGTGTTTGTGCTGAGGGGAAACGAACCTGAACTTGTAGAACAGTTCTGAGAGCGACTTCGGTCCGCTGTGGATGCTCTGGACGCTCTTTTGGGGTGGATGACTTGTGATCGTCGGCTGCGGGAAAATATCTAGTCCTGAGAGGAGTATATATATGGTGATGCCCGTATTCACGGTACATGTATGAATGATGTAACAGGGATGATACTGTTTGGCACAAAATACGACTTGTACGTTTACTATATTGAGACAGTACGCGGTGATATATTGCTGGGCTGGAGAGCAGTTCCGTGCACTAATATTCAAGCTCCTGTACTCACTGGGAGAGCTGTGTAATTGAGTAGGAGTCATTCTGTACTTGACATTATATAGGGCATGTGGTGATATACTGATGGGTTGCAGGTCAGTTTCACGTTATAATATTTAAGCTCCTGTCCTCGGTGGGATAGCAGGGTAAACAAGTAAGAGTCTTTCCGTATTTGACAATATATGTGGTAGTTCTTAAGATTTAATTGCCAGTGCAATATGGCGATCTGTGTAAAATAACCCCTGGAAGTCTCATCTGCAGAAAGAAAGAAAAGGCAGATGGTGCTTCGATACTGGCAGCACCAGTAATTCGGCGGGTAAATTCCATAAGAGCCAATCGTAATGCTCGATTTATTCACATCCTTTATGCTGGAATAAAGGAGCCTCTACATAGCAGAGGGAGCGTTTGTGTGTGTTGAAAGCAGTAAGTGTAACATGTGATGGATGGGCTACCACGTTAGGTCTGCGAGGAAGACTGCATTCGACGTTATTCTGCGCTATTTTCGTAATCAGGTTCTGTTAGGGCAAGAATTTCCGTGCATACAAGGTGAGACCTAAACAAAGTGACCATTAACTATTTCTGGGACACTATACAATTTGCGTGAGGTCGACTCGATTCTTGTTTGTACATAGTCATGTGAGCTCAGTATAATATTTAGGACCTTGAAGTGCTTGGAAGGGTTTGTAGCTACATGTGCGCACTTCGCGGCGTTGCGTTGGTCACTTTAAACAGTTAAGCACGGTTAGACGCGTTTCCCATGGCGCGCGAGGAACAATGCACCCTGTGCTGTTCTGGGAAGCATTAGAAATCTCTCTCGGTGCTGGACCGTACCACAGCTATGCGTCATCGCGTATGGGACCAGCGTGAGCGCGCCTTGGAGTTCTGTGGGGGCGTGGCTGCGTTGGCCGTCAAGTGGCGGCATGTGCTTCTTATTAGCAATCTTTTGTTTAAGCTATATTCCATAGATTTCACCGACAAATAGGATGCTGCAAATTAAGTAACAGTACCCCATACATGTGAAGAATACCGATTTAATTAATTTGCACACATTTTTTATATCAATATGGTGGTGGGGGTACAGTAATTAATGGGAGGGAGCGCGTGAGTGGGTGACATGGAGCAGAACAGTAGGTTAAGTGCGGCAATCAAGAATGCGGAAGAAACAGCGTTCAAAAGCATGTGAAATTCGAAAAGTGTACCAGAAAATGATGGGAGGACATAACTAATTACTTAATTTGGTATTTTAAGGAAATAGGGGTGACATGGAAAACCACTTAACAGAACAATAGGTTCAGTGCCAACAAAGGCCCAAAAATGGGGTAAGACACCCAGAGTACAGTGATGAACATTAGGTTATGCATCATGTTTGCTCCATGTAATTACTTCTTACAAGACGTACGTGTTTCCAGACAGCAGGGAATGATGAGCAAGAGAAATCCATCCCCCCCCCCCCCAACTGATTTTTTTTAATAAACAATATACCCTTGAATTTCTTGTTATGAGATCCTTCCTCTCCACCAGTTTCCATATATTCCATACAATGCCTTGAATCCCCTAAATTGTTTAAATAAACAGTATTCCACATGTCTAAATTGTTTAAACAATATTCCATACACTACAATCGAATACCGTCCAAATGAACGATTGACTCAGTCTTTTTCCTGCCAATTTCTAGGAAGAGGTGGCGGTCGAATGAATTAGGTTATTGGGGGTGCCCTTGTTTCTCACCATTGTCTTAGGTTAGTAGAGGCTGCATTGTCCTGATGGAATTTGAATTTCCCACTAGGGGGATGTGGCACATTCCTACCAGAGATGTTAATTAATTGATGAATGTAATTATGTAGTCAATGTGACCTGAATTATCTTCCCACCACTTTCTTACGTTAGTAGAGGTTGCATTATCCTGATGGAATTTTTACTTCCCACCAGGGGCCATGGTAGGGGCGGGGGCATGGCACTTTCCCACCAGAGTGTGTTACTAACTGATCAATTCAATTAAGTTGTCAATCAAATTGATAACAATGAGGGGGGGGGGGTATTCCAGTAGCTCAGACCTGAAACTGTACCTGTAGCAGTGAGGGGGGAGGGGGTGGGAGGACAATAGGTTAAGTGCCTCTCAGTCAAAAGGAAGTGGGGATGACATAGAAAAGCACTTAACAGAACATTGGGTTAATTCAGACCTGAAAGTGTACCTGTAGCAGCAAGGTGTGAGGGGTTTCCTGGGAGGGGAGGGGAGTGGGAGGGGGTAAGGGACAATAGGTTAATTGCAATGACATGGAAAACCACTTAACAGAACAAGAGGGTAAGGACCTGTCAATCAAAGGGAAACAATAGCTTAAGTACCTATCAATCAATGGAGAATAATAAGTTTGCCCCTGAGTGCATACCTGCCCCTGATGTAGGCAAGCCACACTAACAAAATGCACCTGTATGAACATAGCCCCACTACTTGCACCCAAACATTGTCATGCAAAATTTTGGGTGGGTTGCGCAGAATGTGTCACCGATTCTTTTGCAATACTGGTCACAGTCACTGGACTTTTTAGTTATCGTATACATGTCTACGCAACCCCGGTACCAAATGTAGAGACTCTTCGTGCTCGTATTGTGGATGGCTGTGATACAATACACCATTCTCCAGGGCTGCATTAGCGCATCAGGGATTCCATGCGACGGAGGGTGGATGCATGAATCCTCGCTAACGGAGGACATTTTGAACATTTCCTGTAACAAAGTGTTTGAAGTCACGCTGGTACGTTCTGTTGCTGTGTGTTTCCATTCCATGATTAATGTGATTTGATGAGAAGTAATAAAATGAGCTCTAACATGGAAAGTTAGCGTTTATGGACATATGTCCACATAACATATTTTCTTTCTTTGTGTGTGAGGAATGTTTCCTGAAAGTTTGGCCGTACCTTTTTGTAACCCCCTGTGTTTTATATATATATATATATATATATATATATATATATATATATATATATATATATATATATATATACACACTAAATAAAATTAATAAACTGTATAAAAATTCCTTACACGTATCATAACAGCTTGGTGGTAGAGAGGTACTGATCACGATCAGAAGACTGTGGGTTTGAATGCTAATGGGTGCTTTCCCATTTTTTATTTTTAAATTTTTATCGAAGTTACTTTGATTACCATTTTTGTTCAGTTACATTGCTTAAATGTAATTTTTTATTTATATTTCTTTGTGATATATTTTAAATCGATGTATGAACTCTCTCATTTGCTCTTATTGTTACTTCACATGATTCTTTTTTAATTTGTGAACTTTGTTCACATGATTTGATTATTTTTGTGTATTTACGTCGACTTAAATTTGTTCGTTGTAACATTTTATGTTTGTACACATTACTGTAGTCATTACTGCTATTCGTTATTGTGGTTGAATTTAACTTTTAATTACAATCCCTTCTTTCTTTCACATCTTCATATTCTTTTTTTTCAGAATACAACAATAATTTACGTTTTAAATATTTATGTGACTATTACCATCCAAAATATCCCCATTTCGTAGTGTTAGGAGCATTTTTGAGGTCACTGCACATTCGGTGCAAATAGATTATTTCGTATTTTGATCTTTACCCGATCGACCACAAATTTCGTATGTTCCAGTACTATGACAGATGATTAAAAATAATGGAGACCATTTGCATCAAGATTCCAATAGGTAAAATAATGATAGGTAGGAAAAATTGCAGACAAATGAGACGATACTACGACGATTAACATGACGTTACAAAGAGGTAGAAACAGAAAGCATTAAAAGAAATTAATTACATACAAATAATGATCAAAATCATTTAGATAACGAATTACAAATGCAAATTTCAAATGATGTTAGGATATACGACCTCTTGCACTTTACGAATATCCATTAATCACTACGCTACACCACCACTTTGGCAAGTATCAGCATTTTTAAAGCCGTAGACTATTTTAAGAACAAAATCACACGATTATTACAAAAGCTAGTAAACTGGAACACTATAAACTTTTCCTTGACTTCAATTTGTGTCGAGCTGCATTGCATCTGGTTAGAGCACGTGGTTCCATTTGTCACAAGATAAGTGCATGGATCTATGACATCATAGTGGAACAGCGAAAAATGATTCAAATGGCTCTGAGCACTATGGGACTTAACTTTCGAGACTTAGAACTACTTAAACCTAACGAAGCTAAGGACATCACAGACATCCATACCCGAGGCAGGATTCGAGCCTGCGACCGTAGCAGACGCGCGCTTCCAGACGGGAGCGCCTAGAACCGCTCGGGCACACCGGCCGGCGTGGAACAGTGAGAAACTAACTTTTCGGTAGGGTCAAAGAGAAAATCTTGTGGTGGTTTCTCCACGAAACCACTTACGCAGAAGGGGTTAAATCGACATCCATGTGCTTTGATAAAAGCCGAAAGGCGTCACACGATGGATGTGTAAAATACACTCCTGGAAATGGAAAAAAGAACACATTGACACCGGTGTGTCAGACCCACCATACTTGCTCCGGACACTGCGAGAGGGCTGTACAAGCAATGATCACACGCACGGCACAGCAGACACACCAGGAACCGCGGTGTTGGCCGTCGAATGGCGCTAGCTGCGCAGCATTTGTGCACCGCCGCCGTCAGTGTCAGCCAGTTTGCCGTGGCATACGGAGCTCCATCGCAGTCTTTAACACTGGTAGCATGAGCGACAGCGTGGACGTGAACCGTATGTGCAGTTGACGGACTTTGAGCGAGGGCGTATAGTGGGCATGCGGGAGGCCGGGTGGACGTACCGCCGAATTGCTCAACACGTGGGGCGTGAGGTCTCCACAGTACATCGATGTTGTCGCCAGTGGTCGGCGGAAGGTTCACGTGCCCGTCGACCTGGGACCGGACCGCAGCGACGCACGGATGCACGCCAAGACCGTAGGATCCTACGCAACCGCCTCCATGAAGCTGGGCTACGGTCCCGCACACCGTTAGGCCGTCTTCCGCTCACGCCCCAACATCGTGCAGCCCGCCTCCAGTGGTGTCGCGACAGGCGTGAATGGCGTGAATGGAGGGACGAATGGAGACGTGTCGTCTTCAGCGATGAGAGTCGCTTCTGCCTTGGTGCCAATGATGGTCGTATGCGTGTTTGGTGGCGTGCAGGTGAGCGCCACAATCAGGACTGCATACGACCGAGGCACACAGGGCCAACACCCGGCATCATGGTGTGGGGAGCGATCTCCTACACTGGCCGTACACCACTGGTGATCGTCGAGGGGACACTGAATAGTGCACGGTACATCCAAACCGTCATCGAACCCATCGTTCTACCATTCCTAGACCGGCAAGGGAACTTGCTGTTCCAACAGGACAATGCACGTCCGCATGTATCCCGTGCCACCCAACGTGCTCTAGAAGGTGTAAGTCAACTACCCTGGCCAGCAAGATCTCCGGATCTGTCCCCCATTGAGCATGTTTGGGACTGGATGAAGCGTCGTGTCACGCGGTCTGCACGTCCAGCACGAACGCTGGTCCAACTGAGGCGCCAGGTGGAAATGGCATGGCAAGCCGTTCCACAGGACTACATCCAGCATCTCTACGATCGTCTCCATGGGAGAATAGCAGCCTGCATTGCTGCGAAAGCACTGTACTAGTGCCGACATTGTGCATGCTCTGTTGCCTGTGTCTATGAGCCTGTGGTTCTGTCAGTGTGATCATGTGATGTATCTGACCCCAGGAATGTGTCAATAAAGTTTCCCCTTCCTGGGACAATGAATTCACGGTGTTCTTATTTCAATTTCCAGGAGTGTAGAAACATGCAACAGTGCTTTTTAATAAAGTAAACTAAAACCAAATTGTGGCTAGTTGCTTGCTCTAAATTGTTACAAAATACTTGTGTGACGTAACACACACTTTTTTAAGATGGTTTAAGGAAGTTAACAATGAAGGCATTGTTCCAATTTTCAGATGATGCAAGAAACGTTATGTTTTATGTAAATCAGAAAGTAATGGCTACATTCTTTTCACTTTAGAAGAAAAGTAAATGCGATTTAAAAAGGATGTCAACCACAACATTGACGATTAATTTGTCACTTTTGAGTAAAAGCACCACCTTTATGCACAGTTTCTTTTCCACCATGAAGCTCGAGCATGTAAACTTGTGCATCGTGGCCCAGCTTCCTCAGCCGCCGGTGCTCAGAAGTTTTAAAGGTCTCTACATCTCCAAAATGATGCCTCCAATAAGCTTCCTTCGGTGGACCGAAGAGACGGACGCGATGTGGTGCAATTCCTCGTTATTCCGGTCGGTCGGGATTTTTGGTATCCAGCACGCAAAAATCTTGCAGTAGCCGAGTTTGTCAGTAACGACCATGGCAACTAACGACGCAACTCGCCTGCTGTTACCCGGCGGTCGCCGCGGAGATTTGGTCGACACGCTACATGTTGTGTGACGTCACAGCAGCAGTTGGCCGGCCGCAGTGCGTGGCATCGGCCAACTGCGTGCGCCTTTCAGCTTCTCTACAGCAACGAAACCGTTGTCTAGCGTCCAACGCCGCGTTTCCATACACCTCCTTCAGCTTTTCATGAATGCGTTTCGGCGTTCTACAGCAAGGAATTCAATTACAAGACATCAACATACGGACATCAACGCCGACCATTTCCGAAAGTTATATAGTTCGGCCATCTGTTGATATAGGATTCCGTGAACAGACATCTTCTGAAGCTCAACTCGCTCTGTTCTTTCGTGAGATCCGTAGCGCTGTTGACAACGGTTCTCAGGTCGGCGTCGTGTTCCTTGACTTCAGGAAGGCACTTGACGCCGTCCTGCACTGCCGTTTAGCGAAAAAAATACAAATTTGCAGAGTGTCGGACCAGATTTGAGACTAGGTACAAGACTTCTTTGCGGATGGAACTCTACAAAATGGTTCAGATGGATATGAGCACTATGGGACTTAACTTCTGAGGTCACCAGTCCCCTAGAATTTAGAACTACTTAAACTTAACTTACCTAAGGACATCACACACATCCATGCCCGGGCAGGATTCGAACCTGCGACTGTAGCGGTCGCGCGGTTCCAGACAGTAGCGCCTAGAACCACTCGGTCATTCCGGCCGGCTTTGGAACTCTACACCTCGCTGTTAATGGTACAAAATCGACGTTTGATTAGATTAGATTAGTTTTTCGTTCCTTAGATCCGGCTGAGGAGATCCTTGTGGATGTGGAACATGTCAATCTATTTTTTTAAAGCTGAAATATCAATACTAATAGTATGAATATATACATCATTTATTTCTATTAAAAAAATCGTCAATGGAGTAGAAGGCCACTAGTAAGTCTTTCAGGCTCCTTTTAAACTGATCTTTATTTTATTTTTTATGTTTGCTGGCAAATTATTGAAGATGACTGTTCCTGAGTAGTGGACCCCTTTTTGAAGTAAGTGCTTTTAAGTCCTTGTGCAGATCATTTTTGTTCCTGGTATTGTATGTATGAACTGAAATGTTTGTTGGAAAAATAGATATATTATTTAGGACAAACTTTATTAAGGAGTAAATATACTCTAAGGTAGTAATTATTATATCCTGTTCTTTGAAGAGGTTTGTAGAGGACGTCCGTGAATTTACTCCACAAATAATACGTATTACACGCTTTTGGACTCTGAAAACTTTTGTTTGACTTGAAGAGTAACCCCAAAATATTATACCATATGACATTATGGAATGAAAGTAGGCAAAGTATGCAAGCTTTTTCATTTTTATGTAGCGTATGTCTGCTAACACTCGAATTAAAATAGAGATTTGTTAAGGCGTTTCTGCAGTTCTGTGGTGTGCTCCTCCCAACTGAATTTATTATCAAGTTGTAATCCCAGGAGTTTAAGACTGTCAACCTACTGCTCTTTTTCATACTTTATGCATATGCTGGGTGGAAACCTCTTACAGGTTCTAGATTGCATATAGTGAGTCTTTTAGAAGTTTAATGTTAGTGAGTTGGCTTTAAACCATTTATTAATTTCCATGAAAAACTAGAACTACACTCGACATACTATTTATTGCAATACCTGTGTCATCTGCAAACAAAACGAACTCTGCTTCTGGCAGTGTAACTGATGAGAGATCATTAATGTACACAAGAAAAAGCAATGGCCCTAAGATGGATCCTTGTGGGACACCACATGTAATTTCTTCCCATTCTGATGATGACTGATGACTTAATTCACTAGTCCCTTGCACTGACACCCTTTGTTTCCTGTTAGTGAGGTATGACTTGAACCATTTTGCAGCACTACCTGTGACACCATAGAATTCTAATTTATTAAAAAAAATGTTGTGGTTCACACTATCGAATGCCTTTGACAGATCACAGTAAATACCTGCTGCTTGTAACTTGTTATTTAATAAATTAAGTACATTTTCACTGTAGGTGTAAATAGCCTTCTCGATATCAGAACCCTTCAGAAATCCAAACTGTGTTCTTGATAATAAGTTATTTGTGGTCAGATGGTTAAGAAGCTGCCTGTACATTACTTTTTCTAAAATTTTTGAGAATGCTGGCAAAAGTGAAATCGGTCTGTAGTTTGATGGTATCTCATTTATCGCCTTTCTTGAATAGAGGATTAACATCTGCATATTTTAGCCAGTCAGGAAATGTCCCAGTTATAATTGACTGGTTACACAAGTAACTTAGAATTGTACTAAACTCACAAGAAGACGCCTTAATTAACTTTGTTGATATTTCATCGTAACTACTAGAATGCTTTGTTTTTAAATATTTTATTATGGAAGTTATTTCTTTTGGTGAAGTGAGTGACATATTCATGCACCTGAAACTATTTGTAAAGGCTAGTTTCAGATATTCAGGGGCATTATTTACTGATCCTGACAATCCCATTCTATCAGTAACGGATATAAAGTACTTGTTAAATAGATTTGGCACACTATGCCCATCGGTTACTAATGTGGCATCTACCCCTAGTGCTATTTGCTCCTGTTCCTTTGTGGTTCTACCAGTCTCCTCTTTCACTATATTTCATATTGTTTTTATTTTGTTCCCTGACATTGCTATCTTCTTCTCGTAGTGCAATTGTTTAGATGTTTGAATTACTTTTTTTTAAATATTTTACAGTGTAAAGGCAATTTCCAGAGTACCCAAAGGAAGTGTGATAGGACCGCTAATGCGTACAACGTATGTAATTGATTTAGTAAAAAGCGTCGGAAGCTCTTTAAGAATAATCGCAGATCATGTGGTTCTCTATAAGAAAGTAGCAACACGAGAAGACAGAACCGATTTGCAGGATGACCTGCAGAGGATTGATGAATGGTGCAGGTTCTGACAATTTACCTCGAGCGTAAATAAATGTAGCATATGGCGCATACACAGGAAAAGGAATCCGACTGTGTATAATTACATTATTGATGTCAAACTATTGGATACAGTATCTACCGCAAAATGTCTAGGAGTGAAATTAAACGCAATGACCACGTAAAAGAAATAGTCCGAAAAGCGTATGCCAAACTGAGGATCATTGGAAGAATTTTAACGGATTGTAACTCATCCACGAAGCAAATGACTTATGAGACGCTTGTTCGACCGATTCTTGAGTGTTGTTCATCAATATGGGACCCTCACCAGTTTGGACTGATAGGTAGGACAGAGAAGATCCAACGAAGAACGGCGCGTTTCGCCACCGCTTCGTTTAGTCTGCCCGAGACCGGCTACACGGATGCTCACCAGACTCCACTGGCAGACTTCAAAGGAGATGCGGTGTGCGTATCAGAGAGGTTTACTGTTGAGCACTTTCTGGGAAGAGTCTGATACCATATTAGTTCCTCCCATATACATCTCACGAAATGACCACGATGAAAAAAGCCGAGAACATAGAGGTAATACAGCGGCTTACTAACGATCGTTCTTCCACGTCGAAACGAAGTGGAACAGGTACGTGGGGATACGTTATCGCTACCGAAAGTACCTTTCACCGCGCTGCATTCGGTGGCTTGCGAAGTATGTTGTAGATGTAGAGGACGCAGTTACTGGAATGAGCTGTAGAAGGTTTTGGGAGGTGTGGCAAGTTCAAGGTTCTTACAACTTACTTAAGTGTAGCTGTACAGTTTGTGTGCTTGCAGGTAACGGGACGTCGGAGAGACACCTGGGCCGCAACCTGCCGATGCTGATCTGGTGGTACGGGGGCCAGCCCGTGCGGACGCCCTACTACCAGCTCAGCTACGCGCTCATCTGCTACTGGTTCATGCTCATCTACCTGTCCACCAGCACGCTGGACGCCTTCTACGTGACGCTCATCATATACCTGTCGTCGCAGCTGAAGATGCTCAACGCAGCACTGGCCGACACCGTCCAGCTGCCGGGGCGCGGTGAAGCGGCTACCGTAGCCGACCGGCGGTCCGCGGCCTCTGGGGCGCGGCACGGGGACTACCGCAGGCTCGTGCAGTGCGTCCTCTTCCACCAGGAGATCATCAAGCTGCGTAACGCAACGCTCTGTCCACAGGCTGGCCAAAGTAAATATTTCATGCACCTGAAATTAGACAACCCAGCTTACATCGCGTGCTTCTGTATGTTGGGTTGCCTATCTCAAGGCGCTTGAAATATTTTCCTGGGTCAGTTTTATTTTTCCCATCCTGTATAACTGTTGGTAATAGGGGAACTCGTGCTTAAGTTTTTCGACGTCCCTTCTTAATTGTGGTGGTTAATCTGAACATTTATATACTTTTAAGCGTGTGAAAAAGGACATTGGTTCAAAGTCAGCTAAGATTCTGGTGAAATCGATTACAAAATTCAAAAAAAGAGTGGTTCTTTTGAAGTAGAATGTGGGAAAGAAAGGAAAGCAGCTGATCCGACATCTGTCGAAGATGTTGCCACAGCACTGCAGGAGGGGTTGACCAGCTGTGTGCAAACATGCGGCACGTGGGGAATTCAAACGTTGGACAGTCCCTCCACCACAGTCCGTAAAATGCTGTGAATCAGCCTGCACTGCTGTCCATGCAAACTCATCCGTGTTCATGAGTTGAATCCTCCTGACTTGCCAGCAAGACAAACTACGACTCCGGAATTTCTTGCTCTCGTGGATGTGGATAATGAATGGCCGCAGCACATTCTGTAGACAGATGAAACTCATTTTCGTTTCGCTACGGTTGCACGTTCGGTTCGAATCCTGCCTCGGGCATGGATGTGCGTGATGTCCGTAGGTTAGTTAGGTTCAGGTAGTTCTAAGTTCTAGGGGACTAATGACCTCAGAAGTTAAGTCCGATAGTCCTCAGAGCCATTTGAACCAACCCACTTTCGTTTCCAACGACACGCAGTATGCAGAATTACAGAATATGGGCAATAGAAAATCCACACGCACACCAATCGTTACCACATCATTCTGAAAAAGCAAATGTGTGGTGCAAGTTAACGGTATCGTTCATGGAAGGCTGTGTTTTTCGAGATGATGAGCCCTGCGGGTCTTGTTACCTGTACGGTCACTAACAGTTTTTGGCACATCAACGTCACTCCAACTTCTTAACAGTGTGCATGTTTTTATGAAGATGGCGCTCCTCCGCACATTGCACAACCAGCGATGCGGCTGCTGCAGAAGCATTTCGGAAAAGCTAGAATTGTCAGCACTCATTTCTCTACAGCCTGCCCGTCCACATCACCTGATCTTAATCCATGTGACTTCTGGCTATGGTGCTATCTGAAAGATGCTGCGTTCAGTGCTCCAATTACGAACGTAGCTGAAGTGAAGGAACGAACAGCGCAAAGCATTCCGAACGTGAACTCTGAGGCACTCCATTCTTTTGTGGAACATGATGTTCCCCGATTTCAACTTGCGGCAGGAAACTGTGGGCAGATTATTGAACACGTCTTGCACCAGTCTCACGACAATTAGAAACAGATATCAGTTTGCTTTTTATGTGGTTTTTGGCCCCAGCACAATTAAAAACCGAAGTCATTTTCCTTTTGATGCAATTTTTAGCCCCAGGACAATTAAAAGCAGACATCATTTTGCTTTTGTTTTTACGCAACTTTTGGCCTTAGAAGAATTCGAAACCGATTTTTCCCACCCGGTTTGGTAGGACCTTGTCTTGGTCGATGGGCTTACCGAACAAACAGTGCAGCAACTGTCGATTGCTGAACCTGTGCGTCATGCGCATTCAAGAGTGTGGCTGGTGCAATATGCAACTCAAACCATAGCCCCAGTACTGCAGTTCTTCTGCCATTTGTACCCGATCCGATTTACCTTAAGACGCTGGCAGAGACGTCTCATATTTTTTTTTTTTTGTTCCATGACGTTGCCCCCGGCGTCAATAATATATTGTTCAAATTTGTGAGCAGTGGTTCTCTTCCTACGCGTTTTGAAACTGGAACTTTTTAATTATGGGCACCATATTCTATTCCTGGTACACATGTTCTATGAATTTCACAGTGTAATGATTTTTATTGTTTATTTATACTACCTAATTACTTCGAAAGTAAAAGAGTCACAGTTACAAGGCTTGTAGAAAATACGTTGTAGTACCAACCATTTTCCTTTCATTGATAATATGGGTTATTAATGATGTACAACACTGATACTTATTGAATAACAATAGAACACATAAGAATGGGAACTTATTGTTGCTATTTCAGCTTAGTTCACCAGTGTTTAACTCAGTGTTTAAAAGAGATCGCAAATAAAATACAAATTATCCTCCTGATTCACACATCCAACTTGTGCCCAGCCTCTATACTTGATACAAAGCACCCACTCTTCGTCAAACGGCACCATGCACTTTGACAAATGCAGTTTTCGATCCCTTCTGTTGATCCATTATTTCCTATAAAATCCAGTTTTCTTTGCCGCTATGTAATTAGTTTCTCATGATCACTCTCTGTGCGTTAATTACCTTTTGGAGCACTTAAATTCAGTTTTCTTCAAATCTTTTTAGCCTTTCTTTTTTTGGCTTTCAATTTCATTTTCTCGGTGGCGATCTTTTGCTCCCACCAAGCGAGGTGGCGCAGTGGTTAGCAAACCGGACTCGGATTCGGGAGGACGGCGGTACAAACCCGCGTCCAGCTATCCTGATTTAGGTCTTCCGCGATTTCCCTAAATTGATTCTGGCGACAGCCGGGATGGTTCCTTCGAAAAGGGCACGACCGACTTCCTTTCCCAATCCGATGGTACCAGTAACCTCTCTCTTTAGTCCCATCCCCAAATCAACCAACCAAACAACATTTTCTCCTTCAATTGTTGTGTGGAAGGTAGTGATACAAAGGTCCTACTTTTGAACCTCCATCGGGGTCATTTTGTTAGATGTAACATTGCTCACAGCGTTTTCACGCACTCTTCATTCGTCTTCCTCTTATTTTTGTTCAGTTTCTGCCACGTCAGTCTGAAAAGAAGTGAGAAGAAGAAAATATAATTTAAAAACTGAAGTTACGTGTGGCGGTACAGAAAGACAATCGCGTGGCCGGTACTGCACAACTGAGAAGCCGTCGGATCTATTCATATCATACGTTCTTTTACAGAAATTATCATGAAACGTTTGTTAGATGTCATTTATTACATAGCATAGATAAGAAAAATACGGCGTTATTAATCTCTCACCTTAAAAAGGGGTACCACAGGCCTGATGTTATCCTAATAACAGTGCGACCACCGCCAGCCACGCAGAGCAGACAAAGCACTGAAGAGAGGAAGGAGGTATACGTGCTTGCTGCTTCTTAAGGTACGCATTTACCACCTGAAGGCAGAAAGGTAAATCACAGTAGTGGCCGGCCAGCCGATACTGCACGAATTTCCCCTCCACCGAGATTCTGACCCACAAGTGATCCAGTCACATCTACGGTGCAACGAAAGACTTTTCTCGCACTGCATCGTAAATGACGTAGGACGTCACTAAATCCATGTGATTATCTGATGATCGCCGTGTTATTTGCATGGTTCTACCAATCGGGGAAAATGTTCCAATGATTCGCAAACATTTCTCTAACGCTTTGTCTCTAGCACTGTTAATTAGAAGGAGAACTTGACCTGGGAGTGATGTCCACATGACACACGTACACAGCGGACAAGACCACGTCACTGAGGGAGGCAATGTGATGTCAGTCCGTTCTTGAATGAACCTTTTGAGTAAGTCTTTAGACATTCCGCTGTGTGCTCTGAGTTGGGGTCCTTCTGACGAAGTCCCTGCAGCCGGTAGCTCTACCGTGCTGTAAACTGGTAAACAATGGCCTCTGATAAGAATACCCGCTGCGGCCTTTAATAAATGAAGTTTAGAGGTACCGTCACGGTGAATTTATTGAAAAAAGTCACAGTGGACTTGGCAGCAATGCACTTGTGGTGAAAACTAACATAATGAACTCGAATAAAATATTATATTCAACAGTCTTCATCTCATAAAAACCGTTTTATTCCTGAGTGGTTACGGTTTCTACCTGACGTCGAAGAAATAGAGGGAATGATTTAATGCAATAAACATAAAGTAAAGAATAATTATACGCTACCGCGCGGGATTAGCCGAGCGGTCTCAGGCGCTGCAGTCATGGACTGTGCGGCTGGTCCCGGCGGAGGTTCGAGCCCTCCCTCGAGTATGGCTGTGTGTTTTTGTCCTTAGGATAATTTAGTTTACGTAGTGTGTAAGCTTAGGGACTGATGACCTTAGCAGTTAACTCCCATAATGTTTCACACACATTTGAACATTTTCAATTATACGCTTCTCTACCCAGTGATGATTCGTGGAGACGATGGAACGGAGCAGGAAAAGCGGACGCCGCCCAATGATGTCGACTGTTCACTGTGTGGCGTGTCGTGGAGTCAAACAGCAGGCGTCCTGCTCCTTGCCTGTCGCCCTGCGTCGTCTTCAGCCAACAGGAAACAACGTATGCGATACAAGCCAAACAGCATGAATATAAACCTTTTGCTGTTTGGGGAGCAAAATAACTGATGACGGTCGAAGTAGAGAGGATATAAAATGTAGACTGGCAATGGCAAGGAAAGCATTTCTGGAGAATTTTCTTAACATCGAGGTTAGATTTAAATTTCAGGAAGTCGTTTCTGAAAGTATTTGTATGAAGTGTAGCCATGAAACGTGGACGATAAATAGTTTAGACAAGAAGAGATTAGAAGCTTTCGAAATGTGGTGCTACAGAAGAATGCTGAAGATTAGATGGGTAGATCACGTAACTAATGAGGAGGTATTGAATAGAATTGGAGAGAAGAGAAATTTGTGGCACAACTTGACTAGAAGAAGGATCGGTTCGTAGGCCATATTCTGAGGCATCAAGGGATTGGAGGACAGCGTGGAGGGTAAAAATCGTAGAGGGACACCAACAGATGAATACAGTAAGCAGACTGAGAATGATGTAGGTTGCAGTAGGTACTGGGAGATGAAGAAGCTTGCACAGGATAGACTAGCATGGAGAGCTGTATCAAACCAGTCTGTGGACTGAAACCCACAACAACAACAACAACAACAACATCAAAATAACAATTTACACGTAAATATGGTTCTCGAGGTAGTCATCGGGTGTCGTGAAAATTCCACAATGCTTCATCGGTGCAACAAACCGTCGTCTTGAAAATGACGGTCGGTTACGCTGACGAAATATTGCAGAATTTTCACAAAAATATTCCACATCACGACTGAGAACCATATTTACAGGGAGTCCGTCAGCAAAGTCTCAAGCAACACAACAACGTACATGTTGTACAGTTGAAATTTTGCACCACCTAACGTGAAAAGGTACTACTGAGCAGCCAGTGGCTTCAGTTAAAGTGTTAGCCGACTGCCCTGCAGGAGACTTTTCAGTACAGCAAGAATGGGCAGCAGGACACTACTGGTTACCTTGCGGTATTAAGTTTTACATCCATACTGTCAAACAGTCCCCCCCCCCCCCCCCCCCCCATGGACCATAGACCTTGCTGTTGGTGGGGAGGCTTGCGTGCCTCAGGTATACAGATAGCCGTACCAGAGGTGCAACCACAACGGAGGGGTATCTGTAGAGACGCCAGACAAACGTGTGGTTCCTGAAGAGGGGCAGCAGCCTTTTCAATAGTTGCAGGGGCAACAGTCTGGATTATTGACTAGTCTGGCCTTGTAACACTAACCAAAACGGCCTTGCTGTGCTGGTACTGCGAACGGCTAAAAGCAAGGGGAAACTACAGCCGTAATTTTTCCCGAGGGCATGCAGCTTTACTGTATGGTTAACCTGGAAGAGCAGTTGAACGGAATGGACAGTGTCTTGAAAGGAGGGTATAAGATGAACATCAACAAAAGCAAAACGAGGATAATGGAATGTAGTCGAATTAAATCGGGCGATGCAACGGCAATTAGATTAGCAAATGAGACGCTTAAAGTAGTAAATTAGTTTTGCTATTTGGGGAGCAAAATAACTGATGATGGTCGAAGTAGAGGGGATATAAAATGTACACTGGCAATGGCAAGGAAAGCGTTTCTGAAGAAGAGAAATTTGTTAACATCGAGTATAGATTTAAGTGTCAGGAAGTTGTTTCTGAAAGTGTTTTTCATGGAGTGTAGCAATGTATGGAAGTGAAACGTGGGCGATAAATAGTTTAGACAAAAAGAGAATCGAAGCTTCAGAAATGTGGTGCTACAGAAGAATGCTAAAGATTAGATGGGTAGATCAGATAACTAATGAGGAGGTATTGAATAGAATTTGGGAGAAGAGTAACTTGTGGCACAACTTGACTAGAAGAAGAGATCGGTTGGTAGGTCATATTCTGAGGCATCATGGGATCACCAATTTAGTATTGGAGGGCAGCGTGGAGGGCAAAAATTGTAGAGGGAGACCAAGAGATGAATACACTATGCAGATTCAGAAGGATGTAGGTTGCATTAGGTACTGGGTGATGAAGAAGCTTGCAGAGGATAGTGTAGCGTGGAGTCCTGCATCAAAGCAGTGTCAGGTCTGAAGACAACAACAACAACAACAGCAACAACAACTGTCAAACAAGTGTCGCACACGTTGCATCCTGCTGGCTAAATATGACGCAGGGCGACAGGCAAGGAGCGGTGGCACCTGCTGTTCGACTGCACCGCCACGCAGTCAGCAGTCGGCACCAGTGCGCTGCGTCCACATTTGCTGCCCCCATCTCCAAACGTCGCCACCGGTCAGAGCACCATATAATTTATTCTTAACTGAATGTTTATTGTATTTCATGTTTCCCTCTGTTCTGATGTACTCTGAATTACAGAGCAGCGTCCGAAGATGATCCACATCGGGTCGAAACCGGTCACCACTTATGAATACAAGGGTTTTCATACGATCAGGGATGTTATATAATGTTTTACTACTGTACATTGTGTTCTCTGATTGCTCAATATTTTTACAATGATTACAACTTACTAGAAAACGGAAAATACTACACTGCTGGCCATTAAAATTGCTACACCATGAAGAAATGCAGATGATAATCGGGTATTTATTTGACAAATATATTAAATTATAATTGACATGTGATTACATTTTCACGCAATTTGGCTGCATAGATCCTGAGAAATCAGTACCCAGAACAACCACCTCTGGCCGTAATAACGGCCTTGATACGCCTGGGCATTGAGTCAAACAGAGCTTGGATGGCGTGTACAGGTACAGCTGCCCATGCAGCTTCAACACGATACCACAGTTCATCAAGAGTAGTGACTGGCGTATTGTGACGAGCCAGTTGCTCGGCGACCATTGACCAGACGTTTTCAATTGGTGAGAGATCTGAGAATGTGCTGGCCAGGGCAGCAGTCGAACATTTTCTGTATCGAGAAAGGCCCGTACAGTACCTGCAACATGCGGTCGAGCATTATCCTGCTGAAATGTAGTGTTTCGCAGGGATCGAATGGAGGGTAGAGCCACTGGTTCTAACACATCTGAAATGTAACGTCCATTGTTCAAAGTGCCATCAATGCGAACAAGAGGTGACCGAGATGTGTAACCAATGGCTCCTCATGCCATCACGCTGGGTAATACGCCAGTATGGCGATGACGAATACACGCTTCCGATGTGCGTTCACCGCGATGTCGCCAAACACGGACGCGACCATCATGGTGCTTTAAACAGAATGTGGATTAATCCGAAAAAAAATGATGTTTTGCCATTCGCGCACCCAGGTTCGTCGTTGAGTACACCATCGCAGGCGCTCCTGTCTGTGAAGCAGCGTCAAGAGTAACCGCAGGCACGGTCTCCGAGCTGATAGTCCACGCTGCTGCGAACGGCGTCGAACTGTTCGTGCACATGGTTGGTGTCTTGCAAACGTCCCCATCTGTTGAGTCAGGGATAGAGACGTGGCTGCACGATCCGTTACAGCCCTGCGGATAAGATGCCTGTCATCTCGACTGCTAGTGATACGAGGCCGTTGTGATCCATTACGGCGTTCCGTATTACCCTCCTGAACCCACCGATTCCATATTCCGCTAACAGTCGTTGGATCTCGACCAACGCGAGTAGCAATGTCGCGATACGATAAACTGCAATCGCGATAGGCTACAATCCGACCTTTATCAAAGCAGTCGGAAACGTGATGGTACGCATTTCTCCTCCTTACACGAGGCATCACAACAACGTTTCACCAGGCAACGCCGGTCAACTGCTGATGTGTATGAGAAATCGGTTGGAAACTTTCCTCGTGTCAGCACGTTGTAGGTGTCGCCACCGACTCCAGCCTTGTGTGAATGCTCTGAAAAGCTAATCATTTGCATATCACAGCATCTTCTTCCTCTGGGTTAAATTTCGCGTCTGTAGCACGCCATCTTCGTGGTGTAGGAATTTTAATGGCCAGTAGTGTAAGATCGTGGCCCACGCGTTTGTCTCGTCTGCATCGCGTCTGTGCGCCGACTGATTGACGTGGTGTGCTCTATCCTCTACTGCTCAAAATCATACTCTTTCGTACTCGTATACTCTCGTATGATTTTGTGCTTGTCATATATTTGGCAAAACTCCAATTTTCTGCATCGGAATATTTCCACAACCACTGATAATGAAACACAGAGTACCATTGAGTTTTTCTATATTGAAAATGACTTTTGTTATTAATATTTCTACTTAAAGCTACTAACGTTCCGTGCCAATTTTCCATGTTCCTTTCTTATACAGCTAGTAACACATCTTGTCACGTAGCGAGCCGCTCATCAAACAACCGACCTGCTACAAGCAACACATGTGCTGCTCCAACTGCCTCCACCAGTACTTCCATCCAGTACTTCTATAAGTTACTGAGACACTATGAAAGGGTCCTGTGGTCCCCTTTCATTATCATTTTTATTTGATTTCCAATGATACAGTGTTGTGTTGGCAAAAGAGCCAACACCGTGTTAGGAATGGAGACCGAAATGCACGCGTTGTAGCTCACGCAGGCTGGCGTGAGGAGGGAAGAAATATACTGACGTGAGGTCTGGAACATGACAAGGAATGAGAATTCAGAAAGCGGACGTAAGTAGTTTGAGACTTAACTTTGATCCATTAATGATGAACGACGCTCTTGACGGTACATGTTTTACAGCATCAATAGTAACTGGTAATGGCGCCTTGCTAGGTGGTAGCAAATGACGTAGCTGAAGGCTATGCTACACTGTCGTCTCTGCAAATGCGAGCGTCTGTAGTCAGTGAACCATCGCTAGCAAAGTCGGCTGTACAACTGGGGCGAGTGCTAGGAAGTCTCTCTAGACCTGCCGTGTGGCGGCGCTCGGTCTGCAATCACTGATAGTGGCGACACGTGGGTCCGACGTATACTAACGGCCCGCGGCCGATTTAAAGGCTACCACCTAGCAAGTGTGGTGTCTGGCCGTGACACCACATACAGAACTCTCTGGCATGCAAACCTCTCTGCTTACCTGAAAACTACAAGGGTTGGCTATCCTGTACGACTACCGCTGATTCTCTGCAGCAGACTAAACCCCTGTATAGGAAAATGGAACACACCGACTTTTAGTTTGATTCCTAATGCAGACTTGACTTTGATCCGTAAGAAGAACGTAGCACAAACGTGTTGCATATGTTGAAGCGCCCTCAGTTCAGTGTGAATGTTTCTTGTGTGCCTATTGTGTGTGCATTCTAACGTTTTTCGAACCTTGGTAATTTTTGCTGCTTTGTGAATTTTCTTTGTCTCATTACTTTATGTCCGGTGGAAACCATCCACATGGGTTAATATTAGAGTTTGTTGGCCCTTTGCCATTATCGTTTGTCTATTCAAATGTGTCGTCTGTAAAATGTTAATTGTTCGTGACTGCGTGTTTTGATGTTACTAAAATTAGGCCACGGAATGTAGAAATTGTGTCTCCGCGAACCACATGGGCACACGAGTCTGTTGTGAAACGTATAGCGTTTCACAAGCAGGTGTACTCAGTTAGCAGGCAACAGCTGCTGTATAGTTGCCTTACATCAATGTTTTAAGAGATAAGTAATTTTACCTCCAATCTTATCCAGTGTACCGATGTTACGTCTCCGTTACCTGCGCCATTTACCTTGCAGTTTTCCTTCTTAGATCATCCATAGCATTTCCACGCGCTCAGGTCCAATAATTAGTGTCCCTTTTTTATTTAAAACAAATGCTATGGAATAGATCTTGTTTTCAGGAATGTTGTCGCAAGCTGCACTTATGCAAAGTGTTCACGAGGGCTTTACTTTATACAGTATTTGATTCGCGTGAACAATGCCTGGATCATGTTAATAATTACATCGCATTCTTTATCAGTGACTTTACAATGAATGTTCTTTTGTGAGTTTTTCTTATGAATAAATTAAGTAATTTTACGACTCAGTACAACCTCTTATTTGTTGTGTGGCTACAGTTGGTGGCGACCATTATTCAGAGTGTGCATGGCTCTTGTAGCCATCAGGATACATTCAAAGTGTGCTTCACGCGTCTTACACAAAGCGGCCTTTTATTCACGCTACTTACAACTATCGTAACATAAGAATGTTAGTAACAATTAAAAAATTAATTAAAGAAAAAATACAAAAGCCCGTCCACGACAAGGAACGTTACATGCTGGCGTAATAGCTGCCTTCTCTAACATAGCTTTGCAAAAGCTAATTTTTTTTTCTAAATCTGTGGTAAGGTCTTATAGGACCAAACATGCCCGAGGGAGGACTCGAATCTCCGACGGGGGGAGCCGCGCGGACCGAGACCGTGTCAAGGCGCCTTAGACAACGCGCTTTGCAGTACATCTACATCTACATCTACATCTACATCTAGATTACAGATCACTGTAGGGTGCATGGTACGGGGTACTTACCATTGTTCCGCTTATTGGAGATTCTTGTCGTTCCATTCGCGAATGGAGCATAGGAAATATGACTGCTTGTATGCCTCTGTGCAATCTGTAATTACTCCAGTACAGTCTCCGTCATTCCTAGCGAAGTCAAGGAGGATGTAGTATATTCGTAAGTTCCTCGCTTGATACTGGTTCTTAAAAATTTCAATAAAGATTTCGTGGTGTAATTGGACTGCTGTCTTCGAGCGCCTGCCAGTCTATCTTCAAAAGAATGCAAAATCTAGTTTTCCGACGTGTCCGTAATGCTTCCACGTAGATCAAACAAATTTGTCACCATATGAGCTGTCCTCCTTATTTGTATACGTTCACCGACACCTCTTTTAGTTATTTGATGTATATGCCTCACGTTTGAGCAATATTCCGGTATTAGAATGCTAGTAGTTGACCGAAGTCTACCATCTGTCTTATCTACCATAGAGCCTATGTGATAATTCAATTTCACATCTTCACGGTTTGTTTCTCTCACGTGTTTTTGTTAGTTGAGTGATTCCAGTTGTGACTTGTCACACGACACTACGTGTCTTCGTTTGTCTATTTTTTTAAGTGCACAGTTTTCGATATCTGAACATTTAAACCAGGTTGCCAATGTTTCAGTCACTTCTACATCTTATCAAAATCAGACTGAGTATATATACAACTTTCTTGAGATAGTATCTCGTTATAGATAACTGCATCATATATAAAAAAAGTCATTAACATAGAACATGAACAGCAAAGGTCCCAAGCACTTCCCTGCGGCACCCCTGAGGATACTTCCACATGTGTGGCTGACCCTATATCGTACTGTGTCCTCCATCCCATGAAATGTAGTCACTAATTTCGTTTGATACCCTATGTTATCGTACTTTAGTTAACAATCATTTGTATATTACTGAGTCAAATGTTTTTCAGACGCCAAGTTATAACAAGATTGTTGTTGTGAAAAATTATTTGCTGAAGTTATTTAAAACTGTCATCAGATCAATTGTGAACGTTTACGAATCATTTTCATGGAGGAGTTCCACCCCACAAAATATATTTGGGAGGATGTGTGATAGTCACGAAGCGATATCAACTGTCAGCTTGTTCTTAAACAGAATCAGTATCAAGGAAACTCATTTGACGATATAAATACAGTAATTATAGTAGTCCAGTCATTACGGTGGCATCACCATATAACACTTTCGTTTGGTGGTAACTAGTGTCCTTGGCATGCGGGGGCTCTTCAGAAAGGAATTATAGCATCATATTGTCCACGCTTAAATCTTGATGCTTTTGATGTCATTCATTCATTACCGGTTCTCCTATTTTCTCCCATTTTTGTCTTTTTACCTCCACTTCAGTGTTGATATCATTACATTAGAGGATTGTAATAACACTTTTAGCAAATGAGTTGGGAATTATTTCTCTTCCAGATTTGCCCATAGTATAGGTCTAATCATTCTGTTAGAGGCATTGATATTATCTGTGAAGATTATATATGCTTCGCAGTTAACAGTGTCATACGAAATAGGCATTCCTCCTAAAAATCCGCATTGGTCATTTGTTGCAATCTTACCTCATATAACCTTTAGCCTTCTCGTTAATATACCTAATTCTCCCCATTATTTCCGTTCCCTTTCTTAAACGTTGGTAAAACAAGAGTTTCACTCCTATCATTTTTTATAACAAATATAAATACGCTAGTACCCTGTTAGGGAAGAAATTTGGCGAGCATTACACTCTTCCTAATCTTATGAAACTTCGACCAAGTCTACGTTCGATAATTACTTCTCTCTCTGTAATCTGTACCCATAGTATCTTATCGTAGTTTTCTCCTTTTTATACTGGCATGCTATTAAGGACTTCCTTGCGCTTTCGGTTCCTATTAAGAAATTTACTTGTTTCCAATGCCACGTTTGATTTACATGCAAATTAGCCTCACTTTCACTGATACATATTTCCCAGATCTTTCTTTTCGAATCCTGCCTCGGGCATGGGTGTGCGTGATGTCCTTAGGTTAGTTAGGTTTAAGTAGTTCTAAGTTCTAGGGGACTTATGACCTAAGATGTTGAGTCCCAAAGTGCTCAGAGCCATTTGAACTTTCTTTTCGGTGTTAGTACTATGGCATACGTTTTTGCATTCTGTTTCATCCTCAAACTGTTTCCTACTTACTTTATTGAGATACGCTTTTTCTTATGCCTCATGTATTTGTTTCCATGTTCTTGCTCTGTTCTTTTGGCACAATTTTCATCTTTATCCCAACGTTTCACATTCTAAAGTGGGCGTTACGTTCGCAATATTACTCCACTTTATATTGACGTGATGTTAACTGACGCTAACTTATCATCCTGTGTTATGCAGACTCAGGAAGTCACAAGAAAACAATGTAAAGCCAGTGGCGTAGCGTGAGGGGAGACTTTGAGACTTAGTCTCCCCTGTATTCGTGCTTAAAAAAGATGCAATAGTAATTCATAACAAAAATATAAACAACTTTCTACTAAGAGCACTAAATGTGCGAAGACATCAGTTTTGTAGCCCGCGCCGCCGCACCCTGAGTATTGGTGTGCCTGCCTGCTTGAGACTCGACTGCCCTCGGTCTCCGCCTCCCTCCCCTTACCTGGCTGTGTGCGCCTGAGCGTTCTCGGCTCCCCTCCACTTCCCTCTCCCACGAAGGCCGGTGCGCTGCGCTTACTATAACAGGTATCGAGACTAGTCTCTGCCGCTTCCGTGCAGGCTTTTAACACGAAGTGTAACAGTCGCGCGGTTTGTGTTCATAGTCATTCTTGGGTGATTTTAGTGCATATTTTTGTTGTGGCGCCAACATGAGTGAGCCAGCAACTGTACACCTTATACAATTTTTATTAAAAACGCCTTTTTCTAAATTAACGTACGAAAAAAAGTGCGAATTGAAGTACAAACGACCTACTCCTATACTCAGTGTAGTTTTAAGTGAAGCCAAACAAAAACGCACTTTTCAGAGAGCCTGGTACGAAAAGTATGCTTGGCTGACTGCGAATGCAGTTAATAACAGATTATATTGTTATATGTGTCTTCTGTTTGGTGGTGAAAAGGAATGATGCAATGAGGGCATTTGTACAATAAAGAACTTCGACAGGAAAGCACACAAGCATCAGATATCAAAACGTGACCTGCTGAACAGAGAATCATTTCAGTTATTGGGCAAAAGTAGAACTGAGCACGCCCTTTCTGAAGCCGCTGGTCTGACAGCAATAAAATACAACAAACGAGTTGCATACAGCAGGAGAGTATTGGCTCGTGTTATTCAAGCAATTGTATTTCTTTGTAAACAAGAACTAGCCTTTCGCGGCCATCGAGAAGACGAATCCTCCAGCAACAAAAGTAACTATCTGTAATTGTTTGATTTACTAGCTCAAGGACAGCAATTAATCCGAGAACATCTGTCATCATCTTCAACCTTTAAAGGAACTCTTCCAGATATACACAATGATGTAATAGAAATGATAACTCTGGCAGTTAGTGAGAAAATAAAATCTGAAATTCAGAACTGCAATTTCATTTCGATTCAGGCTGATGAAACATTAGACGTGTCGTGCAAGAGTCAAATGAGTATAATATTCAGGTACTGTATTGCAGACAAATTTGAGGAAAGATTCGTTGGATTTTACGATGTTTCTGGAGATAAAATTGCTGAAGGTTTGTCAGACTTTATGCATGCAGTATTGAAAGAATGGAATGTGGAAGGAAAAGTGGTTCGTCAAACATATGATGGTGCTTCAGTAATGGTGGGCAGAGAAAGAGGATTACAACAATTGGTGAAGCAGTTCTGTCTCTATGGGCTGTTTATTCATTGTTACGCACACCAACTGAGTTTGGTACTGTTACATGCCTCCAAAATCATACAAGTACGCATGTTTGTAAGTGATCTTACTGCATTCCATTCGTTTTTCAGCAAATCGTCAAAACGAACTGTATTGCTAACTGAGAAAGGATTTAAACTGCCACGTGCAAGCAAGACTCGCTGTAACTTTCGTTCCAGGGCTGTTTCAAGAACATCTAGTCACTTCTCAGGCCTATATAGTGTTTTTAATTATATATTTGATGATGCAGACTCTCAGTGGGTCCCAGAATCTTTGAGCTGTGCTGTGGTAATGAAACGACAGACGGATGATCCTACGTTTGTCTACTTGCTTTGCTTCTACCAAGGGTGCTTTGTTTATGTTGATCAACTCTTTAATGTTCTTCAGTCAAACTCCGTCAGTATAACTCCTTGCCACAACAAAATAAGAAAAGTTTTGAGAAACTTACGACGATTACGAATGGAAACATTCGTTGATAAATGCATTAAATGCAGCTTGTGTTTGAATGCCAATTTATCATTCTGTGACAGTCAAAAGACATCTCTTAGGGCACTAACTTACGAGATACTGGATTTGCAAATTGTTCAGATGGAAAGAAGGTTTCAAAACCTTCCCAAATTTCAGTTTGTTGAACTTTTGAACGAAAAGTGTTTCCCGAAGTATCAAAGAAAATTCCCAAAGTTGAAACTGCTTCAATTATTAGAACAGTACCCTTTTTTCAAACAAGAACAAGTTGAAAATGAACTGTGTAACATAAACACTGATGAGAAAAAACACTTATCTCCTAGAATGCTCTTAAAGTACATTGTCAACAATGATTTAGACTCCGTTTATGAAGAAACAACGAAGTTCCTACGTTTGGTTTTGACCCTATCCGCAACTACAGCAAGCAGTAAACGAAGCATTAGTGCTCTTAAACGAGTGAAGAATTATTTAAGGAATTCAATGTCCAACATCCCGCTGTCGTGTTTGAGCACTTTAGCAATAGAAAAGACACTACTTGGAGAGCTATCCAGTGATCAGTTCTTTGTTGACCGAGTTATAGACTTATTCGTGGAAAGAAAAGACAGGCGCATTGCACTTGTGTACAAGAAAATATAAATGCTTCTTCTCTTGCTACTGGAGTTCTACAAATTTGTTATCGTTTCTTGAACAAGTTATTATTATTATTATTATTATTATTATTATTATTATTATTATCATTATTATTATTAGCATGAGTGGCGGTGGTAGTGGTAGTGGCAGTGGTAGTAGTAGTAGTGTAGTAGTAGTGGTAGTAGCTGTTGTTGTTGTTTTATTTGATTCATTTTGTTTCATTTGTTTAAATTATTGTGTATTGTACTTTTTGTCTCCCTATAATAACTGCAGAGTCTCCCCAACCTTTACAACCACGCTACGCCACTGTGTAAAGCCACAGTAATCATAAACGAAAAAGAAATTTGATGTTTGTGGATTCACTTTCGCTTTGTCTATGGCGCACACGAGGTTTCTGAATGCATCTTCTCGTTAAGTATCATCCCCCCCCAACCCCCCCTTCCTCACCCAAGACGGTGACCACGTCTGCTTCTTGACCGTGAGCACCGAGGCCTGATTAAACTGCCACTCAATGAAAATCGCCCTAGGGGCCAATTTGCCTAGTCGTTATGTGCCAAAATTTTTAATTTTTGAAAAAACGCTTACTGTTCCGTCAGATACTTAATTTTAACCTTTAATAAGTTCGTTGAGACTGTTGAACCTAATCTGAAGGTGTTGATACTGTCTTTGTTGCTCTATGCTAACATATGATGATGATGATGAACTTTTAAGCAAATATCAAAACATTGAAGAATTCCCAAAATATTACACCACAAGTGTCTTATGAACAGCGTGGGAGCTCTGAGGACGTTCGCCAGAATAAGACGAGAGCCCTCCACACCACTCATTAAAGTGCTGTGGAGATAACTGCTCTCGCTGGATAAACCTGTTGACGGATAGATGGTATTAGTCAAACGTTGCTGTTCGCAGGATTACACAGAAATAAATTCTTCACGTAAAATATAAACATGTTATTAACGTTCTACTACATCCTTTCTGTGTTTCTTGGAACCGAAACAGATAAAATTAGTATACAGTGTCGTGGTTTACAACTCAGGTAATTTCCTCTTCCTGATTCTGACAGGTCGGTGGAGGAGATGGAGTCGCTTCTGAGCCCCTCCGTCCTGGCGCAGTTCGCCACCAGCACCCTCGTCATCTGCTTCACCGCCTTTGCTGTGATGACAGTAAGTACGGTGTGTTTACAGCTGCCGTGTGGGGGCGCAACGACTCGCGCGCAGTTACTACTGCGATGTCAGCCACATCCCGGAAGATCAGCTAACCTAAATCTAACGAGCTGTGTTCACTGCTCTACTACTCGCATGTCACCTCTCCGCCTGAACGCAATATTTTGACTAAAGATGCAACTCTTGTTTTCAAAGTCGTTGCTTCATATGTCTGGGAACGATAGGCCGCGTCACGGGTAACGACTTTTGTTCGAGACAAAACACTGGCTGACGCTTCCCAGCGGTGGTCGGTGCATGTTTATTGGATTCGCCGGCCATGGGACGACTGAAAACGCACGGTCTACTAACCTTGTGTTCTGCATCTGTGTACTATCTAGCCAGTACATTGATAAGGTGATTTACAGCAGGATAACCTGAAGAATGGGCCTCTCTCAGTGGAGAAAGATATTTCACAAGCGAACCAGGAACTCGGCCTACCACGCAGGGCAGCCGACTGGGTGATAGGTGACACACGTTGCCTACGCGCTACCGCCTCTCAGGGGCATAACCTGCGTCACAACCTGTACTCGTACATACAGTACGTCAATACGTATTTCTCGTACAGGGGAGGACATTTTAATTGAAAGTGCGTGCCTGGTATCGGTGGATAAATACGGTACTGAAGTGCCTGTCTAATAATAAAAACGATGCAGTGTTCCTTCGCACATTCATGTCGTTAATCGTGCACAAATAGGCAACCCAGTTAAGGCGACCGCTCGCCTAAACCGGGAAATCGGCGTTTGGTTCCCGGCCTGGCGCAAGTTTTCACTGCCATCATTCCCTTATACAGCTGATCACTGTTTGTATTTGCAACAGCAAATGCATTGCGTGGCTGATTAAGTTCTTCCATTTGCTGACAGATTTTTATCTGAGGGGAAGAGTTTGATGCTATTAATGAAGTCAAAGGTACTCAGTCATGCTACGCAACTACACATATTCCTTTCTATGTTTTTGAGATTTGTTAAAATTAGCTCTGAAGCTTTGTGAAAATATAAGAATCCTCGAAACAACAAGATCTATAGTTTCGTTCACGTCTTGCAAAGGATCCATTGTGCTATATTCTGTACTAAAGCCTTTGTTTTTTTGTTTCATTAAAATCCAGTATGTTTGTTAATTTTAGTGAGCATATTGATCATTTTGTAGAGGAGAGTGATATGCCTGTAATCTCTTATATCGTATGCATTTTGCGGAATAGAACACATTTTACAGTGCAGAAATTTCGTAATTATTTTGTAAGTTGCCTTCGTATTAGCATTCTGCAAATAGCTGTCAGCCTCTTCACCTTTGTTTCAGTCGACGAAGAGACAAGAGATGCCCGCCTATGCCACGTACCTCGCCACCATGTTCTACGAGTTGTTCATGTACTGCTGGTACGGGGACGAGCTACTGGAGCAGGTAAACTGGCCTATCAGATGTACGTATGGGCGTGTGTTTGCATGTGTAGATGTTATAGGAAGAGTCATCGACACCCTGCACTGAGTGGAAAAAAAAGAAAAAAAAAAGAAGTTCCCGGAAGACCACGGATGTCACTCTAGCTTGACACGCAGCATGCAAGTGATTAGATTTACAGTCCTCTGTGACTAGTGCAATGGCCACCAGAGTGCATGAGTGTATGAGTGTATCATAATTAGAAACGCACACGTACACAATTGAAAGTAGACGATAGTTGAAGCAAACAAGTCCCACTACGTATAGGTCCCGGAGCGAACCGTTAGGGAGATAATTGCGATTGTTTGGTTACCAGATATCACTGACTTGATTCTACGTAAACGTCATCCGAGTTACGAAAAGGAAGCAATACTGCGAAACATTAAGAAAAGTTATTAGAGATACATTGGTAAAAGTGCAGGTGTTGTGAATGAACAGTTTAGCAGTTAAATGACTGTACTCGTAGTTAAAGGAGGAGTTCAAAGTGTCGCCCTTGTACCCGGATGCAGGCACCTACCTTTCGCCACAAAGAGTTTCGGATGCTTTCAAACACGTGCGAATCATTTCGAAATTCTTGACAAACACTGACAAGTCTCTGACACAGTACTCCAACTGTGTTAACGAGAGTGGCGTACACTGTATCCTTAAGGTGGCCCCGGACACAGAAATCCGTGTGGTCCATATCGGATGACCCTGGAGGCCACAGTACAGGTCCTCCTCGCCCAAGCCGCAGTTGGCCATATCTGTGCGCTGGATGTCATGTCACTACAGCAACAATACGTCCCGGTGTTCCATCATGCATGTACCACGTCCTCCGGCGTTGCTCTGAGGCAACTTCCTCAACCATTCTGCAAGTAAAGCTGTGAGGACGGGGCGTGAGTCGTGCTTGGGTAGCTCAGTTGGCAGAGCACTTGCCCGCGAAAGGCAAAGGTCCCGAGTTCGAGTCTCGGTCGGGCACACAGTTTTAATCTGCCAGGAAGTTTCACATCAGCGCACACTCCGCTGCAGAGTGAAAATCTCATTCTGGATTTTGCAAGATGATGCCGCACAAATGGAGGGTAATTCCGTGCATTGAGTTCGTTTGGTAGCAATACCATCTATTGCCCGGTCACCTTGTACCCCTAATTAGACGTGTAATTAGAAATAGCGTTGATATGAGAATTCGTGCACAGCACGTTGGTAGGAGCACAGATACTCCAAACGTGAAAATTGTAATAATTAAACACACCATCAGAAGTGAATCCTGCTTCAACTGTAAATAAAATGTCTGTGGCGGTAGATGTCTGGTAGAATGAGGGGTAAGGAAATAAAAACATTTAAAATTTTGACAAAAATTTATTAACATTGCGAGTAACCAAATAAACAAACAGTAAAACAGTTATGGTATTGAGAAAGCGTCTTCCAAGGGAGAATAGATAAATACAACATTTCTCCACCGAGAAATTTAGAAAAACACTTAGTTACTGTTGTTTTGGCACCACAGACAAATACTAGCTTAATAACAACTGTTTACGGTTTGCTGTTGCTGCGGACAAGTGTTCATCTCCCTGGCGGGCTGATGCGGGCTGATCATAGGCGTGGAAGTGGCTGCCTCGAATGAGGACTGTTAGTGCTGTGCCGTCCATCTGGACTAGAGCCACTAGCCACTTCACAAACGGGAATCTGGCTGGTCATATTAAAAAAAAACATAGAATTCCGAAATTTAAAAATGATCAAGACCTTCTGGTAAATGAATAAATAATAAAAATAAATGTATTTACGGCCAAAGGCCAACGACAAGTTTACAGCAAGTCAGGCGACTCACAATTGTATTTAACGTACCCAAAACGTCTGACTGGAATATAGGCGAGGACCACTGAGGATAAGAAAGCAACTAGAGTAGCAGATACATGCTGATTCGCTGTTACAACGTAAGTATTTACGTAAAATTCTTTCTGACACCCAGTTAATTAATCAGGCAAATCACCTTGCGCCAACAAGCATATTAAAACTGTTATAAATAAAATAAATTCTTGACAATCAAAAAATAATATTTAACGAGTTTGAACGGTCAGAAACCGTAATTCCTCAAATTAACTTTCACCCACTGGGGCAGCAGAGGGAGACAGCGTAACAAATAACGACAGCAGTTGGTGACAGTGTCAAAAAGGGTCGATCTCTCACGTAATTTGACCCAAGTGTTCAAAGATTATAATAGATGCACAGAGATTTAACAAGCTGGCGAAGCTCTTTAATAGAAGAAGACAGATTCTTTTATTAACCACTGAGTTCACAAATTAAATAGTACGTGAAGGAGCCTCGTTGTTTTGAAATAGTTGTCAGTTTAGGAGGCGGGCACCAAAGTTATAGTACTATACAGCCAGGCCGCCCTCTGGGCTTCTTTACCATATATGCACAAAAAATAATAATAACACTCCTATGCTCCGCTCCAACATACGAAATTATATTAATGAAGTTCCTATAATACAGCAGATATACGCATCAACTGGACAGCATGGACAAAGACACAAAATGCAAACCAGGAAGGAAGATCTAAAAAAGGTGTCTTAAGAGCACAACTCACTAAAAGACTTACGAGACAACACGCGAAGCTTGTGTGATCACGAACGATCTCTGCAGCTTAAAAGCACACGAACACTCAGCAATTCACAATGTGTACTAAAAATGGCCAGAAATGTCGTAATACGACTGACCGATGAGCGCTCTCTCGCCTGGTTGTGTGCAAGGCACAGAAGACGGACTTGCTAGACGCGACGTAACCAGGATGATGGGGTTTAGGACATGTGTTCAACACGTTCAAATTGCTGTCTAATGAAAAGGCAGTTGCTCACCGTGACGATACCAACCGTTTTCAGTTGAGAAGAAATTCCAAAGCCAGGTTCCCGTCTGTGAAACGGTTTACTGGCCAGTGGCTCGAATCCAGATGGACGTCACACCACCAACAGTCCTCATTGCAGGCAGCCACTTGCACCCCTGCGATCATCCCGCCAGGAAGTGGAACACGTCCTCAGCAGCAGCAAACCGTGTCTACCACACTGTGCCTTCAATAAGCCAACAACTCCTAACATATGCCATGCATGCGAACAGCCCTGCCGCCTTGCATAACAGCTGCACCATTTAGCAACGGGGCAAAGACGTTCCCGCAGAGCGGTTGCTGTCAATAATCACACACGCGCAGCTCAGATACGCCTCACGCATAGCTAAATGTTAATGGTGAATGTCGGTTTGCGTACAGATTGTCGTTGCATCCACTGACAGAACCTCTCACTCGAGGTATTACTGATAAATTTAACTGCAGCGCACTATTCTACAAACACTGCTGCGGCTCATTCCAGGAATTTGTGTGGCAAGACTCGTCGTCGACATTCCTGGAGAGTGTTCGACTGTTTCCAGCACCACATCTTCAAGCAGAGGTGTAATTCGTGCAGGCCTGCCCACTCCTGCAGCATGCTCGTAGTTTCTTGGAGGCTTTGATACACAGTTGTAAACGTTCCAGTCTCGGGGTGCCTTCGGCCAGGCTATGCTTCTCGGTATGGGAATGCAGCATCCTGCTTAGCAGTATTGGTTAAAAACGGTCTTGGTTGCAATTTTAGTTTTTTTATTTTTCAACGACGCGATCACCTTTTTAGGCATCTTCAGGTTATCTTAATTTCGTATTTCTTAGAAGAATCCTTTAGTCAGTGTAGCCAAAGGGCATCGTCGAATATATCAAGCTGACATCGCCTTCGCTAAACTTAGTAAAAACTGAGTTTAACGAAGGCGATGTTGGCCTGCCCTTTCGCTACACTGACTAAAGGATTCTTCTAAGAAATAAGAAATACGAAATTAAGATAACCTGAAGATGCCTAAATAAGGTGAAATGCGTCATTGAAAAAATAAAAAAACTAAAATTGCCACCAAGACTGTCTTTAACCAATACCAATTTTATCCTCTTGCCGAAAACATAGCAGTGGAGTTTCTGTAGTGCCCAGATGACACTTGGTGGTTCCAACTCTGTAACTGAATGTGATCTTTCACAATTGTTCAGCATTCAGCTAGCGAACGCTATAATCCTTATTTCCGTATTCCCATATGTTTCTTCCAATTGAAATAAACATGATCATAAACCATAAGATGAAGAATCTGTAGCGATACAGAAATCTTTGTTCATATCTGGGTGGCATAGTAGTTTAGCGTTTACTAACGCTTGTTTGATATTCTCAAAGGTGTGCTGGCAGTCTTCGGACCAAGGCCATGGAATGTTTTTTAGCAACAAGGTGAGCAACGCTTCATTATTAAGCAGCTGATTTGGCATGAATCGCCTAAAAACAAGATAAAAACCCGATAAACGGCTTCAATTGTTTCTTGATTGTGGGTCGTCGAAATTCTCTAATGCCTTGTAGTTTCTTGCCATCTGGCATTATGCATAATGGTGAAATAATATGTCGGAGAAACTTAAGTTGTTCTCCTACAAACTTGGATTTTTCGAGATTGGCAGTTATACCTGCATTTGCTAGTCTATGCAATACTCTTTCCAAAATTTCTAAGTGCTCCTCCTATGTGGGTGTGGTCCCTAAAAGATCGTCCATGTATAAAGTCACTTTTCCAATAAATCCGAGCCTAACACTTTGTCTTGAGCAATAATAATACCCTGACGCTCACATTAGGTCCGATGGTAGTACCTTAAATTGATAACTCCTGCCATTGAAGATGAAGGCAGTATACTTTCCGGACTCTTTTGTCAATGGTATTTGCCAATAACCGCATCTTAAATCAATTGAGGTCAGGTATTTAACTCCATAAAATTTTTGTAGCTGTTCTTCTGCGCTCGCCAGCCTCGTCCTCATAGGTATAATAATTTTATTTATACTACGTGCATCTAAAACGAGTCTAATCTTTCCTTCTGGCTTAGCTACAGCTATGAGTGGACTGCTGTAGGGTGACAAGGACGGTTCGACTATTCCCCATTGCAACGTCTTCTGGATTTCTTTAGTTACCGCTTCTTTCTTGGTCCACGGGACAGAGTATGACGCATGACAGGAAGTTTTGTGGGGGCCACCTCTATGTTGTACACATACCCTCTCATATTTCGCGGTTTTTCTGAGAATATTTCTCGGTAACGAGTTAACAGCTGAGTTAGATGTTATTGCTGAGATATTTTTAGATAATCCGATTCTTGCAGTTTGCTGTCAATAATTTTTGTCCAGATAAGTGTCTCATCTTGAACTGTCTGAATGATATTCCTCTTGTACCTTTAAGTCGCTGCATATTTGTAATATCTGCAGCCCCCCCCCCCCACCCCCCGCATTTAATTTCTATACTTTGGCAATATTACTTTTCTGTGCATACTAAATCCAGTACCACCCTTCTAGTTTCATTCAACATGCTAACCTTTCCACACCTGGTACTGAATGTTCTCTATCTGTGCACTAATGGATCCAGTAACTCGACAGTTTTGCATTGGGTAAGTTGGGAATTTTCTGTTATGACTTAAAGCTTTGAAAAGGTCATAGCTCAGCACATTAGTTGTAGCACCTGTGTCCTATCAGGATGTTATTCATTGGTGCTGGATTGCACTCTGACTGAGGAAGTGGGGATGAGGGGTACACTTAGCATGGAAGGTCCAGGCCCCTATAATGTCACACCTTAAACGCAACAACTACCAAATCAATAAATTAACAATTTATTCAAGACAGCTAAGAGAAAATCAACACATGTCTTTAAGACAATACCAAAATATCACAAATAGCTTGCTTCTCAAGCAAGGGAGCAAATTACATTTACCGAAATTGACTTAAAGAGATGAGCCACAGAGATTTCGATACTTAGAGGAACAATAAATTACAATCAGAAAATGATTTAAAGAAATGTGGCAGACATAATTTATTTAAAAAAAGGCAATAATTTGCAATATGAAAGTGATTTATGAAACACACACCAGTTCGTTAAGAACCCAAATAACGCAAGCAGCACACAGTTACAATTTAATACAATCGATTCCAAAGCAAATGAAAAACTATTTTTTAAATATACCTGAGACACTTTAAATGTTTACCAAACAGGCAGTGACGCCAGGCTGTCCTGGGCAAAGGGTGACTTAACTCAAAATGCCAGAGGCAGCAGACCAGCTGTCCAAAACAACACCTAAACCCCGGGGCCCAACCGGGAGTCACTTCCCATTAGACGGCACGTCACAGCTTCTGTGCACCGAACCAGAACGTGGCGCCGCTCCCACACACCCCAAATTGCAGAAAACTGGAACACAAACAGACCGCTGAAGACACGGCAGCACCAATCAAATATCAATTAATGTAACTTTAGAGATCAATAAACAACACAAATGAATGAAGAATCATTTGCACTTTTACTAATACCGAGTAGTGCATTCAAATAAATGGACGCGTTTTAAGTTCTACACACAAATGATTAGCTTTACAGAGTACAAGTCTTTACTAAGTGAGTAAGTGCTTTCAATAGAAGTGACCCAAATTTTACAGAAATATACAAGGGACGTCGATTTGATGACAGTGAAAATACACTGAAAACCTCATACGGACAATACATAAACTTCGGGATACTGTATACAGGGTGCGTCACCTAACGTTACCGCTGGATATATTTCGTAAACCACATCAAATACTGACGAATCTATTCCACAGACCGAACGTGAGGAGAGGGGCTAGTGTAACTGGTTAATACAAACCATAAAAAAATGCACGGAATTATGTTTTTTAACACAAACCTACGTTTTTTTAAATGGAACCCCGTTAGTTTTGTTAGCACATCTGAACATATAAAGAAATACGTAATCAGTGCCGTTTGTTGCACTGTAAAATGTTAATTACATCCGGATATATTATAACGTAAAGTTGACGCTTGAGTACCACTCCTCCGCTGTTCGATCGTGTGTATCGGAGAGCACCGAATTACGTAGGGATCCAAAGGGAACCGTGATGGACCTTCGGTGCAGAAGAGACTTGAACAGCACATTACGTCCACATGCTAACACCTTTTTATTGGTCTTTTTCACTGACGCACATGTACATTACCATGAGGGGTGGGGTACACGTACACACGTGGTTTCCGTTTTCAATTACGGAGTGGAATAGAGTGTGTCCCGACATGTCAGGCCAATAGATGTTCAATGTGGTGGCCATAATTTGCTGCACACAATTGCAATCTCTGGCGTAATGAATGTCATACACGCCGCAGTACATCAGGTGTAATGTCGCCGCAGGCTGTCACAATACCTTGTTTCATATCCTCTGGGGTTGTAGGCACATCACGGTACACATTCTCCTTTCACGTACCCCACAGAAAGAAGTCCAGAGATGTAAGATCAGGAGAACGGGCTGGCCAATTTATGCGTCCTCCACGTCCTATGAAACGCCCGTCGAACGTGTACCTCACCCCTCACAGTAATGTACATGTTCGTCAGTGAAAAAGACCAATAAAAAGGTGTTAGCATGTGGACGTAATGTGCTGCTCCAGTCTCTTCTGTACCTAAGGTCCATCACCGTTCCCTTTGGATCCCTACGTAATTCGGTGCTCTCCGATACACACGATCGAACAGCGGAGGAATGGTACTCAAGCGTCAACTTTAGGTTACAATATCTCCGAATGTAATTAACATTTTACAATGCAACAAACGGCACTGATTACGTATTTGTTTATATGTCCAGATGTGCTAACATACCTAACGGGATTCCATTTATAAAAACGTAGGTTTGTGTTAAAAAACATACTTCCGTGCATTTTTTTATGGTTTGTATTAACCAGTTACACTAGCCCCTCTCCTCACGTTCGGTCTGTGGAATCGATTCGTCAGTATTTGATGTGGTTTACGAAAATATCCAGCGGTAATGTTAGGTGACTCACCCTGTATAACACACCTTCCAGCTAATCAGCTTCCTAATAGTAATCCAACCAGCGGATTTTTAAAGAGAAATAGTAACTGCTGGTCTCCATGCGGTTACACACTCTTCCGGCTGCTCTTACTTCAACAACACGTACATTAGGGTAACCAAGCAAAGTACACTCGCTGCAACGTAAATATTTCAATGAAACGAAGGCACCAAAATCACTTACACCTTCGACGGAGAGCGTTGTTCGAGATGGTCTCCAGGGATGGGTCTCTCCGAGGAAACAGGCACCAAGGCAGTGCGACGAGCAGCGCCCGCAGTTGACATCAGGCAGCTCCACCACAAACTCGCGACCGCTTCACGAGGTCGACCCGCCGCGACGCTGCTGGCCGACTACCCGTGATTTCCTCCTTCGTCCATGTAACGCAAGCACGGCCTTGCGCCTCGTAGCGAGTGCAATACCGACTGCCTCGAGCCGCGAGATCACAACAGGGGCAAAGATCCTAGTACAGCCGGGTAATCGATAGTGTCGTGCCAAAGGGCTGGTGTGCCAGAAAAGGCGCACCACGGCTCAAATATGGTTTGCACTATCTCGATCTCCTTGTTATCGCCTTTATTCGTTTCCCTTAATAAATCCCGTTGCATGGTGTTGCCTTCTTGGTATCTCAGCATGCTGATATTGTTTTGGTCCGCAGCTCGTGGTCGTGCGGTAGCGTTCTCGCTTCCCGCGCTTGGGTTCCCGAGTTCGATTCCCGGCGGGTCAGGGATTTTCTCTGCCTCGTGATGACTGAGTGTTGTGTGATGTCCTTAGGTTAGTTAGGTTTAAGTAGTTCTAAGTTCTAGGGGACTGATGACCATAGATGTTAAGTCCCATAGTGCTCAGAGCCATTTGATATTGTTTTGGAAACGGTCCTGAGATGTGCCCCCACTCCGTTCGTCGACCAACATTGGGGAGCTTATTGCCGTCGGGTCTCGTTTGCCGGTCGTGAAATATTATCGCTTCCTTCGCCCGTCATTTCAAATTTCCTCACACCGCTATTACTATCCGTCCAAGGCTGTGGTATCATATGTGTGTTTGGCATCGTATTCCGGTTGTCACCTTGGTAAATATTACTGTTTACTGTAGGTGGTGGCTGCGTTGAACTGTGCATCCACTGCACAGGATAGTTATAATTACTCGGCGTGCTATTTTGATTAGGCCATTGTCCTTCGTTCATCGTACGTCCTTGACTCTCATCCCCGTTGTTGTTGTTGTTGTTATATCCTGGGTGGTATCGTTCTTCAAAATGGTTCAAATGGCTCTTAGCATTATGGGACTTAACATCTGAGGTCATCAGTCTCCTAGAACTTAGAACTACTTAAAACTAACTAACCTAAGGACATCAAACACATCCATGCCCTAGGCAGGATTCGAACCTGAGACCGTAGAGGCCGCGTGGTTCCAGACTGAAGCGCCTAGAACCGCTCGACCACTGCGACCGGCGGTATCTTTCTTCGTAGCGACGTTTTTTGGTGTACGGTATCTGACCACTGCCATTCCTCCTGTTATGTTCGTTATGCTGTTCTCCTTTACTATTGTTGTTGTTCCCGAAGTTGGGCTTAAAATTCCGGTTTTCATGTTTTCTCGGCGAAAAGTTCCCGTTTTCTCGGTCACGATTTGTCCGGCATTCCTCTTGCGATAGGTCTATCTCATTTAACACCGAACACTGCGGCATCGAATAATTTATCACGAATGTAACATGGTAAACGAAGTTTTAAAATACGTATCACATCCCAATACCTCGTTTTATTAATGTACTTTTCAAAATATTTCCGTAGGGTACCTTTCTTTGAGTTATAGACCTGTGGGCTATAGACTTCAATCCTAAGGCGTTCCTGTATTGCCTTTGACCAATATCGGTCTAAGAATGTATGGGAAATGATTTCACTATATTTTTTATTTCCCCGTCCGTCTCTCCTCTAGTAGTAGTACACACATGTTTTGGGCTGATACACGCCTTTTCAAGTCTTTTAACGCCACACCAGTAAAAACTAATGGAATGGCTTCATTGAAGTGGAGTGAAGTGTGATTAAAGATTTTGGCTCATAACACAGAAGCCACAGGCCAATTCCCGGTGAGCACCTCAAATTTTTCTCTGATGAAAAAGTCTGGAAAGGGTTGCATTCAGCTTTACGAGGCCAACTGAGAAGCTGCTTGAATATAAACACGACAAAACTGATGCGCACTAGCAGCAAAAGCATTGGCCGTTATTATTTCTGGTGAGAGAGGGAATGGTTGACATGTTACGACAAATGATCTTACTCTTTGCAACATTTCAGACCAGTTTTGTAGGAGTTAGGTCTAGCTGGTATGGTGGAAGTAGGAAGGACGTCATTTTCTTAATAACTTATGTCAGTGGAAAAATCAAAGTGGCTGGTGCTCCATTTCTACGTGATAGTCTAACGTTTCCCTCGCATAGCCATAGGGGAGAAGTGAACATATGAAACTGACGACGTAGTTTGGCACTGTTGTTCGACAACACTACTCGTTCATTGTCACCTTGCAACATTTATCCACAGTGGAGTGGCTACGAGTCCACACTACGTTTAATGAAACTGTGGCTGCTCCTGATGCTTCATTTTTCGTAAAAAATCTCATGTTGTCTGTCAATTTATGTTCATTAGTCCAGATGGAACAGTTTTCTTCTCATAGTTTCTATGCTAGCCTGGAATTCCAGTTGTGTGCGACAAAAACTATAAACTTTTTCGAATGACTGTATTTCGTTGCATTTTTCATAATGTCACAGAAATTTGTGCCTAATCACATTTATCCAGATCATCAACGAAATATTTGTTACGCGCATTTTACTTTGGGGCAGATATATTTGAACCCTGTTGTATTAGTAATCATGTCCGTCCTTCCGTAATGTGCACACCAGTGACTTACTCAATTGTTGCTTTACAACGTTTGCTTGCACCATCCGTCATCTTCTCTACCTGCAATATCCCCTTCCTCATTAGCATTGCCAGTAAAGTTAATAGCGTTAGCATGAAGTTGCCCAGCTTCCCGCAAATTAATTTTTGGCGCTTGTACGGCGAGATACCAATGCACGCCACTTTGAGCTGTAACGTGACTATACTTCGTTACGTGACCCACAACGGCCGGGTTAGCACTTCATCATGCCGAGTAATTCATAAGAGAATTGGGCGAGAAAATGACTCCTTTACCACATCTTTCTTTTAGTGTTTTTTGTTTAGACCTTTCCTTTGTACCACAGGGAGAATCATTGTTTTTCCGTGAGTTGTTCGGTGGTATGCGCATGATGTCTGTACAACGTTCTTTAATGCATACGAGTATGTGAGAATTATACGTGTGTACGAGGCAACTCGCACAGGAAGCAGTTCTACAAACACAACTCTTCGGCTATCTTTGTCAGCGTACACTGCTTGTATCTTATTACTGATAACGCTGACAAGAGGACCATACGAACTTCTCCTTATCGATTTGAATCATTTATTTTTGTTTTTGTTTTTTTGAATGATTTCTTGAAGCCTTCAGCTGCCATTTTCGTTATTTCCTGTACGACTGTACAATTTCGGCCTCAGGCCATTTTCAAGTATTTTATGGATGATTTTTTGGTAACAGATTATGTCATATACATCGTTGCTCCTATTATCAAAGTAACGTGCTTCTAAAATAGCGTGAACACCTCCAACTAACTTATGAACATGTAATGCAGTGGTTCAAATAAATGGTACCAATGCAATCTGGAAGACCCTAACATTACACAGGGGAGTTTAGTTCTCATATGTACGGACTAAACGTCAGAGGACACGTACTGCACCTGAAATTCGCGAGGAAGTAAATACACTATGTGATCAAAAGTATCCGGACACCTAGCTGAAAATCACTTACAAGTTTGCGGCGCCCTCCATCGCTAATGCTGGAGTTGAGTATGGTATTGGCCCACCCTTAGCCTTGATGACAGCTTCCACTCTCGCAGGCGTACGTTCAGTCAGGTGCTGGAAGGTATCTTGGGGAATGGTAGCCCATTCTTCACGGAGTGCTGCACTGAGGAGAGGTATCGATGTCGGTCGGTGAGGCCTGCCACCAAGTCGGCCTTGCAAAACATCCCACAGGTATACTATAGGATTCAGGTCAGGACTCTGCAGGCCATTCCATTATAGGGATTTTTTCTCGTGTAACTACTCCACCACAACCCGTGCATTATGAACAGGTGCTCGATCGTGCTGAAATATGCAATCGCCATCCCCGAATTGCTCTTCAGCAGTGGGAAGCAAGAAGGTGCATCAATGTAGGCCTGTGCTGTGATAGTGCCACGCAAAACAACGAGGGGTGGAAGAGCTTTCCTTGAAAAACAAGACCACATTATAACACCACGGCCTCCGAATTTTACTGTTGGCACTACACACGCTGGCAGATGACGTTCATCGGGCATTCGCCATGTCCACCCCGTGCCATCGGATGGCCACATTGTGTACCGAGATTCGTCACTCCACACAACGTTTTTCACTGTTCAGTCGTCCAATGTTTACGCTCCTTACACCAAGGGAGGCGTCGTTTCGCATTTACTGGCGTAATGTGTGGCTTATGAGCAGCCGCTCGACCTTGAAATCCAACTTTTCTCACCTCCCGCGTAACTTTCATAGTACTTGCAGTTCATCCTGTCGCAGTTTGGAATTCCTGGGTGATGGTTTGGGTAGAGGTCTGCCAATTGCATATTACGGCCCTCTTCAGCTGTCGGCGGTCTCTGTCAGTCAACAGACGCGGTCGGCCTGTACGCTTTTGTGCTGTACATGTCTCTTTACGTTTCCACTTCACTAGCACATCGGAAACAGTGGACCTAGGGATGTTTAAGAGTGTGGAAATCTCTGTATAGACGTATGACACAAGTGACACCCAATCTCCTGACCACGTGAGTTCCGCGGAGCGCACCATTCTGCTCCCTCACGATGTCTAATGACTACTGAGGTCGCTGATATGGAGTACCTAATGGCAGCACGATGCACCTACTATGAAAAACGTATGTTTTTGGGAATGTACGGATATTTTCGATCACATAGCGTAGTAAGCGAGCAGGTACAATCTACGTCTGAAGACAGCAACGTTTAAAGGGGTGCAGAAAACCTTTATAACGCGAAGAAAATAAGGTTAAAAGATTACAGTTGGCACAAAAACTGGATGACATGAAACGTATTTGCAGCTGCGAATGTGGGCTACCATCAGCTGCATAATGGAATGACGATAATGAAAACTTGTGCCGCACAGAGCCTCGAAGCTGGCTCTGCCGCTTATCTCGAACGGTCACCTCAGCATTACACTATCCAAGCACGTGCCATGATATCACCCAAACTTCCGTATGTCATCCACCGTATGTCTAAACCGGCATCCGTACATTCATTTCGTATATTCTGAGGAGTTACTTTCGTTTTGCCTCAGGTTACAATGTTTGTTGTTGTGGTCTTCAGTCCTGAGACTGGTTTGATGCAGCTCTCCATGCTACCCTATCCTGTGCAAGTTTCTTCATCTCCCAGTACCTACTGCAACCTACATCCTTCTGAATCTGCTTAGTTACAATAGGAAGTAATTATGTTTTGTATATCGAGATATAAGTTTTTCTTTGATTGCTAGCAGCTTCAATACTTCGCTGGGTGAAAGGAATATTTGACGCATTTGTTTATTTCCTTTCATCATTCCACAAAGAGGGCACACGCCGTTTATATGTAGCTCCTTGTTACATCCTGTATGAGTGTGCATGGGTATGAATGGAAGTCAAATGTAGCGGTAGCATGGACCAAAGGGAACAGTTTAAGGGAATAGCAGTCATTGCCAACATTACAAGAATAACGGCAGGTAGGCCAGAGTAGCAGGCAAAGATGAAAACAGGCACGAGGGTAGGTTACAAAGTTGGTGCGGGGATGAGGTGAGGTGAGTCTCCCCACCACCGCGTCTGAATAGGAACGTTTGTCGGATTTTGGCGCGTGGAGAGCACTGTGGGGCCAGCCATGAGGCGGGAGCACAGCAGGTCGCAGATTTGGTGAGACAGAAATTAGGTAATATGGCTAAAAATTCACGACAGGGTATGCTCATAGCACGCATTCAACGTACCTTCATCGGTACAGGTTACGGTTTTAATTTATTTGCAGTAGTTTTCACTGAAATGTGTTTGCGAAATTTTGCTTTGTGGTAGTGAGCATGCAACAGGAACGATCAGTTCATGTAGCTATTTCCCGAGTTATAAGCTTAACTTTTAGCTCAATGAGTACAGATTGCGTATCGGATGGTAGATCGAGAAATTTCTGTCGCGAAATTTAATTATTTTTGGTACATTGTTTGTGAGTTCAGTTCGCACTTCATTTTGGCGGCAATAGTACATCATTTTTGCCCAGAATCTTTTCTCTGATAGCAGTGACCTACCTTAAATTTCTAGTGGTGTAATTCATGCATGACGATAAGTGAGTCTTAAAGAATGAATGACGATTTTCCCGCTAAAGACGGTGTGGCCCACTTATGTATTTTTTGTGTTATTATGAAATTATGTGTCATATATTTTTCGTGTTATTATGAAATTATGTGTCATATATGAAATTATTCGTGTAGCGTTTTCGTTTTGTCATTGTCCTACCTATGAGAGGTAACGCTGAAGTTTTGTAAGTAAAGAAAAATTGTAATGTGTCGGCTTCTTAAGTTTTAATCAAAGTAGAAAATAAATCTATTAAATGAGAGTCAGCATTTCAGTTAACAAATAGTCCCCCAGTCACCTGACACATGAAATGGGTAGGATGTCTCTTATTCAGTCCGATTTTCTTAAGTTAATGAAAGACAGAAATAATCTGAAATGTGAATTTAGATAAGCTATCAGCTGCTATAGGACGGCTTTGAGCTCAACCACCCAAGAACGTGTTATCTTAGAGAAACTCGCACCAGTTTCCGTTGCGCATATTTCAAAAATAATTAATTTGTTTATCAAATTAATCAAATAAGGGTCACAGTATAGACACCTTTTCTTATGGGCCTGGAATATTAGCAGCCAGGACGCAAAGTCGGGTACAATTCTCTAAGGTAACGCGGGGAGATGGTCACACAGGTTCAATATAAATTAAAAATATATAAAGAACCAGCATTCAGCAGACGAGCAGTCCTATAGCAATTCCCGAACAAAGGAGACATTTTAATTGAAAGACACTTGTCCGTTATCGACAAATAAATACTGTATGAGGTTGCAGTGCATGCAATCATGACCGAAGGAACTTTGCATCGTAATTGTAAACGACACATTCACTGCAATATCTTATTTATCTGGCGATACCGGGCAAGCAACTTTGAATTAAAATGTCTCTCCTCTACGGGAAACATGCAACACACGTATGTGTGCAAGTCGTTGATACATAGTCAGTGTGTGACGCCTACGGTGGAGGGTGGGGCACGGTGTACAGATGTTTTGCGGGCGATAAATTCACCGATCTACTGAGAATTAATGGAACACGAACATGGAAGGGTATCAGAGGATACTGATCAAGAACGTTGTTCGTTCTAGCAACAGCCTTATTGGTTGGTTAGGTTGTTTGGGGGAAGAGACCAAACAGCGAGGTCATCGGTCTCATCGGATTAGGAAAGGATGGGGAAGGAAGTCGGCCGTGCCCTTTCAAAGGAACCATCCCAGCATTTGCCTGGAGCGATTTAGGGAAATCACGGAAAACATAAATCAGGATGACCAGACGCGGGATTGAACCGTCGTCCTCCCGAATGAAGTCCAGTATGCTAACACTGCGCCACCTCGCTCGGTAAACTCGGTGATTAGTTTGTTGTGCACTAGGACAATGATCCCAAACCTGCTTCAAAATCGTGCAGACGGCACGTCAGTTGAAAAGAGAAATGTTGGGTACTGAAAAGTATGGTCTAGGCAAGTCAGTCACCTGATGTAAATCCCATTAACTCTTAGGGATTGAACTTGACAGGGAGGCATAAATCTGGGGTCATATAATGTTGAAGATTTATGCCCTAATATACAGACGTGTTGGACAGCACTACCTGCAAAAACACTATGCTGCCTCCAGAAAGCCATGTGTTTGCGCAGCTGCTCTGAGAGCAAAGGGTTAGTATTTTGAAAAGGCTAAAATGTTAACCATATTGTTTAGTTTCGACGATGTTTCGTCCATTGAGATGAAGTGTATACACTCCTGGAAATTGAAATAAGAACACCGTGAATTCATTGTCCCAGGAAGGGGAAACTTTATTGACACATTCCTGGGGTCAGATACATCACATGATCACACTGACAGAACCACAGGCACACAGACACAGGCAACAGAGCATGCACAATGTCGGCACTAGTACAGTGTATATCCACCTTTCGCAGCAATGCAGGCTGCTATTCTCCCATGGAGACGATCGTAGAGATGCTGGATGTAGTCCTGTGGAACGGCTTGCCATGCCATTTCCACCTGGCGCCTCAGTTGGACCAGCGTTCGTGCTGGACGTGCAGACCGCGTGAGACGACGCTTCATCCAGTCCCAAACATGCTCAATGGGGGACAGATCCGGAGATCTTGCTGGCCAGGGTAGTTGACTTACACCTTCTAGAGCACGTTGGGTGGCACGGGATACATGCGGACGTGCATTGTCCTGTTGGAACAGCAAGTTCCCTTGCCGGTCTAGGAATGGTAGAACGATGGGTTCGATGACGGTTTGGATGTACCGTGCACTATTCAGTGTCCCCTCGACGATCACCAGTGGTGTACGGCCAGTGTAGGAGATCGCTCCCCACACCATGATGCCGGGTGTTGGCCCTGTGTGCCTCGGTCGTATGCAGTCCTGATTGTGGCGCTCACCTGCACGGCGCCAAACACGCATACGACCATCATTGGCACCAAGGCAGAAGTGACTCTCATCGCTGAAGACGACACGTCTCCATTCGTCCCTCCATTCACGCCTGTCGCGACACCACTGGAGGTGGGCTGCACGATGTTGGGGCGTGAGCGGAAGGCGGCCTAACGGTGTGCGGGACCGTAGCCCAGCTTCATGGAGACGGTTGCGAATGGTCCTCGCCGATACCCCAGGAGCAACAGTGTCCCTAATTTGCTGGGAAGTGGCGGTGCGGTCCCCTACGGCACTGCGTAGGATCCTACGGTCTTGGCGTGCATCCGTGCGTCGCTGCGGTCCGGTCCCAGGTCGACGGGCACGTGCACCTTCCGCCGACCACTGGCGACAACATCGATGTACTGTGGAGACCTCACGCCCCACGTGTTGAGCAATTCGGCGGTACGTCCACCCGGCCTCCCGCATGCCCACTATACGCCCTCGCTCAAAGTCCGTCAACTGCACATACGGTTCACGTTCACGCTGTCGCGGCATGCTACCAGTGTTAAAGACTGCGATGGAGCTCCGTATGCCACGGCAAACTGGCTGACAGTGACGGCGGCGGTGCACAAATGCTGCGCAGCTAGCGCCATTCGACGGCCAACACCGCGGTTCCTGGTGTGTCCGCTGTGCCGTGCGTGTGATCATTGCTTGTACAGCCCTCTCGCAGTGTCCGGAGCAAGTATGGTGGGTCTGACACACCGGTGTCAATGTGTCCTTTTTCCATTTCCAGGAGTGTATTTTTATCATTGGTGATCGAAAATTTTGGTCCAGTAGTGTGCTGCGGGCCCTATTTCTGTTTTCGTTATCTACACTGAGGTGACAAAAGTCATGGGATGATGATGTGCACGTGTACAAATGGAGGTAGGGGATCGCGTACGTAAGGCAGAAAAGGACAGTGCCTTGGTGGAGCTGCCGTTTTTACTGAAGTGATTCACGTGAAAATGTTTCGCAGGTGCTTATGGACGCACAACGGGAATTAACAGACTGTGAATACGTAATGGTGGAGCTAGACGCATTGGACACGCCATTTGAGTAGTCGTAAGAGAATGCAATGTTCCGCGATCCACAGCGTCAAGAGTGTGTCCCGAGAATACCGCATTTCACGCATTACCTCTCACCGCGGACACCGCAGTGGGCTTCGGACTTCACTTAACGACTGAGAGCAGCGGCGTTTGTGTACAGTAGTCAGTGCTAGCACACAAGCAACACTGCGTGAAATAACCGCAAAAATCAGAGTGGCTGACACAATGAACATATCCGTCAGCACAGTGCGGCGAAAACTGGCGTTAAAGGGCTGTGACAGCAGACGACCGACGCATGTGCCTTTGCTAACGACACAACATCGCCTGCGGCGCCTTCCCTGGGTTCGTGACCATATCGATTGGACCTTAGAGGACTGGAAAAGTCGGTCAGACGAATCCTGATTACAGTTATTTCTGAGCTGATGCTAGGGTCTGAGCGTGGTGCAGACCTCAACAAAAAATGGAGTCAAGTTGTCAACAAGACATTGTGCTAGCTGGTTATGGCTTCTTAATGGTGTGGCCTGTGTTTACGTGGAACGAATGGGAGGACGACGGTTCAATCCCGCGTCCGGCCATGCTGATTTAGGTTTTCGGTGATTTCCCTAAATCACTCCAGGCAAATACCGGGATGGTTCCCCTGAAAAGGGCGCGGCCGACATCCTTCCCCATCCTTCCCTAATCTGATGAGACCGATGACCTCGCTGTCTGGTCTCCTTCCCCAAACAACCCAACACCTCATCATGGAATGGACAGAGTCCTTTGGATGTTCGGCTACTTGGACATCATTTTTAGCGATTCATGGACCTAACGTTCCTGAACAGCGATGGAATTTCTATGAGTGTGCCATGTCACCAGACCACAGTTATTGTTCACCATTGGTTTTGTTGTGAATTGGCAGGAGCCAATTCACGGAGTTTGGAGGAAGCCGAAAGGCACGCGTTTACGCTCACGCAGACTGGCGTGAGGTCTGGAACAGGACAATGTAATTAATATAGCCAATAAGGTACGTTGCTGCTGGAATACTTAACTTTAATCCAGAATTGGTGTACATCGCTCTTGACGGTACATTAATAACAATCTCAATATAAACTGGTAATGGCGCCTTGCTAGGTCGTAGCAAATGACGTAGCTGAAGGCTATGCTAACTATCGTCTCGGCAAATGAGAGCGTAGTTTGTCAGTATAGCATCGCTAGCAAAGTCGTTTGTACAACTGGGGCGAGTGCTAGGACGTCTCTTTAGATCTGCCGTGTGGCGGCGCTCGGTCTGCAGTCACTGACAGTGGCGACACGCGGGTCCGACGTATACTAGCGGACCGCGACCGATTTAAAGGCTACCACCTAGCAAGTGTGGTGTCTGGCGGTGACACCACAGGTTTGAAGAAAGTTCTGGAGAGTTGGAGCGAACGGTTCCGCCATCCAGATCACTCGACGTGAATCCCATTACACATTAGTGGAACATAATCGGGAGGTCAATCGCGCACGAAATCCTGCATTGGCGCCACTTGCAGAATTATGGACGGTTACAAAGAGGCAGCATGCTTCAGTATTTCTGCTGGAGACTTGGAATGACTTGTTGAGAACGTGCCACGTCGAGTTCCTGCGCTACGCCACGCATGAGGAGGTCCGCCACCACATCAACAGGTATCCCAGAGCTTTTACCACCTCAGTGTGTGAGTAGTCCACTCAGTGACACACACCAACACGTAGCGCATGGCGGTGCTCCACCTGGGAGAGTACTGGAGTGTGCGCTGTCAGTGTCTTCTCCCACTGCTTGTCGGTCGTAAACACTCCGGCGCTGTCATCAGTCCTCCTCGCCAACACCTGTTCCCGGAGTGCAGCGCCCCCGCCGCCGCGGTGTTGCAGAGCGACGCGCTGCGGCTGTCGGCCTACAGCTGCGCGTGGCCGGGGGCTGGCGGCCGCTTCCAGCGCTCCCTCTGCATCCTGATGGCGCGCGTCCAGAGGCCCCTCTGCCTCACCGCCGCCAACCTCTACAAGATCTCGCGACAGACCTTCCTCGTGGTGCGTACACAACTCTAACTCATGGCCCCCGCTATACTGCTGACCATTAAACGGATGTCAAACTAGAAAATTTTATATGCACTGTTGTTGTTGTTGTGGTCTTCAGTCCTGAGACTGGTTTGATGCAGCTCTCCACGCTACTCTATCCTGTGCAAGCTTCTTCATCTCCCAGTACCTACTGCAACCTACATCCTTCTGAATCTGCTTAGTGTATTCATCTCTTGGTCTCCCTCTACGATTTTTACCCTCCACACTGCCCTCCAATGCAAAATTTGTGATCCCTTGATGCCTCAAAACATGTCCTACCAACCGATCCCTTCTTCTAGTCAAGTTGTGCCACAAACTTCTCTTCTCCGCAATCATATTCAATACCTCCTCATTAGTTACGTGATCTACTGATCTACTCACCTTATCTTCAGCATTCTTCTGTAGCACCACATTTCGAAAGCTCATATTCTCTTCTTGTCCAAACTAGTTATCGTCCATGTTTCACTTCCATACATGGCTACACTCCATACAAATACTTTCAGAAACGACTTCCTGACACCTAAATTCGATGTTAACAAATTCCTCTTCTTGAGAAACGCTTTCCTTGCCATTGCCAGTCTACATTTTATATCCTCTCTACTTCGACCATCATCGGTTATTTTACTCCCTAAATAGCAAAACTCCTTTACTACTTTAAGTGTCTCATTTCCTAATCTAATTCCCTCAGCATCACCCGACTTAATTCGACTACATTCCATTATCCTCGTTTTGCTTTTGTTGATGTTCATCTTATATCCTCCTTTCAAGACACTGTCCATTCCTTTCAACTGCTCTTCCAAGTCCTTTGCTGTCTTTGACAGAATTACAATGTCATCGGCGAACCTCAAAGTTTTTACTTCTTCTCCATGAATTTTAATACCTAATCCGAATTTTTCTTTTGTTTCCTTTACTGCTTGCTCAATATACAGATTGAATAGCATTGGGGAGAGGCTACAACCCTGTCTTACTCCTTTCCCAACCACTGCTTCCCTTTCATGCCCCTCGACTCTTATAACTGCCATCTGGTTTCTGTACAAACTGTAAATAGCCTTTCGCTCCCTGTATTTTACTCCTGCCACCTTCAGAATTTGAAAGAGGGTATTCCAGTTAACATTGTCAAAAGCTTTCTCTAAGTCTACAAATGCTAGAAACGTAGGTTTGCCTTTTCTTAATCTTTCTTCTAAGATAAGTCGTAAGGTCAGTATTGCCTCACGTGTTCCAACATTTCTACGGAATCCAAACTGATCTTCCCCGAGGTCGGCTTCTACCAGTTTTTCCATTCGTCTGTAAAGAATTTATATGCACTACTGGCCATTAAAAATGCTACACCAAGAAGAAATGCTGATGATAAACGGGTATTCATTGGACAAATATACTGGAACTGACATGTGATTACATTTTCACGCAATTTGGGTGCATAGATCCTGAGAAATCAGTACCCAGAACAACCACCTCTGCCCGTAATAACGGCCTTGATACGCCTGGGCATTGAGTCAAACAGAGCTTGGACGGCGTGTACAGGTACAGCTGCCCATGCAGCTTCAACACGATACCACAGTTCACCAAGAGTAGTGACTGGCGTATTGTGACTAGCCAGTTGCTCGGACACCATTGACCACACATTTTCAATTGGTGAGAGATCTGGAGAATGTGCTGGCCAGGACAGCAGTCGAACATTTTCTGTATCCAGAAAGGCCCATACAGGACATGCAACATGCGGTCTTGCATTATGCTGCTGAAATGTAGGATTTCAGAGGGATCGAATGAAGGGTAGAGCCACGGATCGTAACATACCTGAAATGTTATGTCCACTGTTCAAAGTGCCGTCAATGCGAACAAGAGGTGACAGAGGCGTGTAACCAATACCACCCCATACCATCACGCCGGGTGATACGCCAGTATGACGATGACGAATACACGCTTCCAATGTGCGTTCACCGCGATGTCGCCAAACATGGATGCGACCATCATGATGCTGTAAAGAGAACCTGGATTCATCCAAAAAAATGACGTTTTGCCATTCGTGCACCCAGTTTCGCCGTTGAGTACACCATCGCAGGCGTTCCTGTCTGTGATGCAGCGTCAAGGGTAACCGCAGGCACGGTCTCCGAGCTGATAGTCCATGCTGCTGCAAACGACGTCGAACTGTTCGTGCAGATGGTTGTTATCTTGCAAACGTCCCCATCTGTTGAGTCAGGGATCGAGACGTGACTGCACGATCCGTTAGAGCCATGCCAATAAGATGCCTGTCATCTCGACTGCTAGTGATACGAGGCCGTTGGGATCCAGCACGGCGTTCCGTATTACCCTCCTGAACCCACCGATTCCATATTCTGCTAACAGTAATTGGATCTCGACCAACGCGAGAAGCAATGTCGCAGTACGATAAACCTCATTCCCGATAGGATACAATCCGACCTTTATCGAAGTCGGAAACGTGATGGTACGCATCTCTCCTCCTTACACGTGGCATCACAACAACGTTTCACCAGGCAACGCCGGTCAACTGCTGTTTGTGTATGAGAAATCGGTTGGAAACTTTCCTGATGTCAGCACGTTATAGGTGTCGCCACCGGCGTCAACCTCGTGTGGATGATCTGAAAAGCTAATCATTTGCATATCACAGCATCTTCTTCCTGTCGGTTAAATTTCTCGTTTATGGCACGTCATCTTCGTGGTGTAGCAATTTTAATGGCCGGTAGTATATTATCCATGTAAAATATGAGAAATATACGATTAATTTTGTGGGTAAGTAGGAATCTATTTTTTTCATCTGTGTTCTCACTTGTTTGAAGAGGACTGCTATAAAATCCTATCCCGTGCCAACCTCTTCATCTCATAGCAGACTTGCAACCTACGCCCTCAATTATTTACTCGACTTATTCTAGTCTCTGTCTTCCTCTACCGTACCATGCGAGTTATTCCCGCACGTCCAATCACGTGTCCTACTATCCTGTCCCTTCTTCTTGCCACTGTTTTCCAAACATACCCCTCCTCGCTGATTCTCCACAGAACTTACTCATTTCTTATCTTATGAGGCCACCTATTTTTCAACATACTTCTGTAGCACCACATCTTAGATGCTCCGATTATATTCTGTTATGGTTTTCCCACATTCAGAATTTCACTAACATACAGTACTGTGCTCTGAATGTACATTCACAGAAACTTCTTCCTCTAATTAAGGCCGATGTTTGATCTAGTAGACTTCACTTGCAAGGATGCCCCTTTTGGCTAGTGCTGGTCCGCTTTTTATATCCTCCTTGTCCATCCCTCATGAGTTATTTTTCTGCCTAGACAGCAGAATTCCTTTACTTCATTAATCTCGTGACCCCCCCCCTCCCCATTTCGGTGTCAAGTTCTCGTTGTTCTCATTTCTGCTGCTTCTCATTACTTTTCTCTCAACTCATATTTTGTAGTCATGAGACTATTCATTCCGTTCAGCGTTTTCACTAATGATAGCAATATCCATCAGCGAATCTTATCATTGATATCCTTTCGCCCCGAATTTTAATCCAACTCTTGAACCTTTCTTTTATTTTGTCATTGCTTCATTGATATACAAATCGATGACAAGGGGCGAAAATCTATATCCCTGTCGTACACCCTTTTTAATCAGAGAGCTTGCTTCTTGTATATGTTTTACATTACCCGACTTTCGCCATAGCTTATCCATAGTTTCTTGCACATACTTTTTCCGCATGTATAAATCCTGTTAACGAGCCTTCATTTTTTTTCACGTCTGTTATCGACCGCAACGTCAGAACTACCTCTCTGGTCCCTTTACCTTTCTCGAGTCACTCCTTCCGACAGTAATTTCTTTTCGATTTCTTCACATTTTGCCTTAGCTGTCCTGCACTTCTTATTTATTTCATTTCTCAGGGATTTATATTAATCTGTTCCTGTTGCAAGCTCCCTTTTGACGACACTATTCGTTTTGTTTGGATTTCATTAATTCTGCCTGTCTGTGCTATATATACCCATTATTATTGAATTTATAAACCCTCCTGTTTCTGCTCTTTGACTTCCACTGACAGCATTTAAGTTGGTAGAATATTCACAAACGCAGCACTTCCCTGGTTCGTCTGCTACCACATTCAAAACATTCATAAATGAACACACACTTTAAGGAGGGGTGAAAGAAGGCAATGAAGGACACAGGATGTGCACATTGGAATGAAAATAAAATACATTGACCCATAATCACTCCACAGGCATGTGGTATTTGGGGCTGAGGTTACTCCACAGTTAATTAATTACATAAAAGATGAATTTATGCTGATAGTTGCGTATCAGATAGTATGAATATATATTGGAGCACTGATTTGAGTCATGGAACTGCACCAGTTGTGATATTGCATCACCCAATACCTGTAGAAACAAAAAATGGATAGCGATTATTCTTCCAATGTAAGGACAATTCCATACTTCTTCTTTTTAAGAAAATTTTGTTCTTAGAATAGCTGTGGTCACAGAATGGGCATTACAATCGACCTTGTGACACAATTCTTCTGCGAATACAGTCAAATTGTCCTCAGATGAAGTTAAAGTTCACTACATGTAGGTATGCCTCTTGTGAGGTGGAAATAACATATTATATGTTTGTTAACAAATAAGAATTTGCCACTAAAGCGGTTTAAAATGAATAACATAAACATAAATTGGGAGATATCCCTCTAAAGAGGTTTCAATACCACAGTTAACAAAACATACTATCAGTCATTTTTTTAATATTGGTTAATATTTATCCTAAAGCGAAATAAAAGTTCAATATAGAGCAGGCAGTTCTCAACAGTGTACCTCCACTGAGGTTTAACATATTTAAATACATAATAGGCAGTGAAATATGAGCTAAAAATGGAAACTTTTCTGCAACATCTTGTTGTGGCATGGTTCCCTATCCTTATTTAAAATTACTATGACTCTTACCACACGTAAAAACATTACGTAGTTTAATCTGGTTGCGACTGGAATTCAATGTAAACTCAATAAACTTGTAGTTGGGATTCACAGTCGTAAAAATTTTTTTGAAGGACATCATCTTTACGCCAGTGACTGTTATAAGTTTTTATTACACTATTGCAATTTCGGCCTTTCGCCGTTATCAAGTGCTGCTAAAAAATACTGAATATTTAAAAAAAATATTTTACAGATTCATTATCTCGACGTTGTGCCAATTATACAAGACATTTTAACTATGTAGCCATTTTACTTAGATACTATGGCTTTAAGCCATGTCAACGTAATGCAAGCGGACACATTTGCAGAATTTCTTTTTCCGTTATTTTGTTATTTTAAAACTTTGTACAAAAGGTAGGCTGGCAGCGGCCTATCTATGCTGCTCTTCGGCCATATAAAACCATAGAACAGATAACATGTAGACAGATATACAGAAAATACCGAGTGATCAAAACGTCAGTATAAATTTGAAAAATGAATAAATCACGGAATAATGTAGCTAGAGAGGTATAAATTGACACACATGCTTAGAATGACATGGGATTTTATTAGAACCAAAAAAATACAAACGTTCAAAAAATTTCCGACAGATGGCGCTTCATCTGATCAGAATAGCAATAATTAGCATAACAAAGTAAGACAAAGCAAAGATGAGGTTCTTTACAGGAAATGCTCAATATATCCTCCATCATTCCTCAACAACAGCTGTAGTCGAGGAATAATGTTGTGGACAGCACTGTAAAGCATGTCCGGAGTTATGGTCAGGCATTGGCGTGGGATGTTGTCTTTCACCATCCCTGGAGATGTCGGTCGATCACAATACACTTGCGACTTCAGGTAACCCCAAAGCCAATAATCGTACGGACTGAGGTCTTGGGACCTGGGAGGCCAAGCATGACGAAAGTGGCGGCTGAGCACACGATCATCACCAAACGACGCGCACAACAGATCTTTCACGCGTCTAGCAATATGGGGTGTTTTCTTTGGTTCTAATAAAACCCCATGTCATTCCAAACATGTGTGCCAATTTTTACCTCTCTATCTACATTATTCCGTGGTTTATTAAGTTTTCAAATTTATACTGACTTTTTGATCACCCGGTACGAATATGATAAAACAGGTAACACACTTAATGAGAATAACGAAGTCGTTCAAACTGAAGACACTGAATTGCGTAAGCAAGTGCAATCGTATACGAAGGCACAATGAGTACACTGTCGAATGATGGAGGATACTGAAGAGACACAAGTGCACTGGAACGGAGAAACACTGCACAGAAAACACTGTTGCCCTGGGACCTGCACACACTACCGTACAACATAAAGGGGTGGGGGGGTCTGCTACTGGGACTAGGGGAGGGTCGGAGGGAGGTGGGTAGGAGGCCAGTGGGAGAGAAGAAGTGAGGGGAGGGGAGAGGGTAGGGTTGGGTGTGGAAGCCCAGGGGGAGGGGGGAAGGGAGTGAAGAGAGGGAAGGAAGTTGGGAGGGAGAGAAGGGAAAGAGGGATCCCTGGAGGAAGACTCAGGAGGAGGAAGGGGAGGATTAAATCTGGTAGGAGGGGTAGGTGGAGGGGACGAGGGCATTATCCAGGAGGGGGAGTTGGCGGAAGCCACCTTGGGCATGGGTGTGGAGGGTAGTAAGATGGAGAGCAGGTGGGATGCAGGAGTACAGACGCGGCAGCAGATTGGGGTGGGAAAGTACAGGAAGGACAAGTGGGTGAGGGGGCATCAAGTTTATGGGAGGTGCAAAGGATCCGTATCCATTCAAGGAAGAGGAGGAGGTGTGGGAAAGGAATTAAGACGTAGAGGGGCCGCGTGGGGGATGGGAGGCGGATGCGACAGGTGAGGCGGAGCACATGGCGTTCCAGGATTTGAAGGGACTTGTAGTAGATAGGAGGGGCGGAGATCCAGGTGGGATGCACAGCCCTGACAATATTACACACTGTACCTAAAGGAAGAGTTATGAGGGTCCTTGAAGACATGGAAATATACAAGCTTCTCAAAAATGATCCTGGTAATCTTCTAAATGACCAAAGCAACTTAAGAAACAAACGATTCTTAGATAATTTTTACTCGATCTTACGATGCACACACTAACAGCAGCTCAGACTTAGGCTCAGGTTAACGTATTAATTCAGTGTATTATGAATTTAATACAACGAAGAATATTAATGCAGTGTAGTATGAATTTTATAAAATAACGAACTCCCGTGAAAACGATATTGTACACTTTTTTGCGATTTAGGCTACTGTTTTACTCTTCGATGCTGGTAGCGCGTTTTACATGATTGACATAGAGAAGACGTACTATATTGTATTTTCATATTACTTTCGTTTGCTACGTCGATGATCAATTTATGTACTGAAAATGCATGTAATGCTGACAAAATGTTTCGCCAGCTGTGTTGGGTTTAAGCGAGGGTGGTTCCATGGGAGCGTGCTACTGATTTGGTAGCACATGAGGTACTGCGTGACATCTCACTACCTCTGTCGGTTTGGTTATATAGCATTAATACAATAAACCTATGAGGTAATAATATACATCCTGTACAAATTTAACAGCAAGAGTGGGCAAAAAAGAATACCTACAGTTATGCATAACGATGTTTAACCCTTATATGTGTAATTCGACATATAGCCCCCAGACTTATTCATGATATTTTAAAAATAAGTCCCATAAGATTTTATGTATAACGATGTATAACCCTTGTGTATGTAATTCGATGTGTAATTCTCACGTTTATGTATGATGGTTTAACAATAAGTCACATAAGATTTTATAGCAGACTATGTAAGTGTGCAATGAGGACATATTTTTTGCTTCCTAGTACAGTTGTTGGACTGCAATGGCGCTCCGCATATAGCAAAACAAAATCTGTAAACCGTTTATGCGCCAAAATGGTTATCAGTAGCCTGCAAACAGTAGTCTGCAGCTGTGGTCTAATGCATTTGTCACTAGTGATGGTTTAACGAACATGTGCACTTACAGATTATGTTGTTTTACGATGTTTGATTACATGTGCTTGCACTGTGTAACAACATCACAAGTGTGTTTAACAGTATTGACAACGACATACAAACCTTGATCTATTTGCTGCATGGTATATCCAGTGGCTCCTGAAAATTAATCCTTCCAAGACCCAGGCAATCATCGTAGGTTGTACCACTCACTCCTTCCGACTCCTTGATGTCTCCCTTACTATCTGCACCCATCCTGTCCGCCTCTCCCCCACCCTCACCTACCTTGTCCTCACAATTGACCGTCAACTCACTTGGATCCTCATCTCTGCTCTGTCCCATCCAAAGCCCAAAACTGTGTCTGACTCCTCAAACTCCTCTCTGGCTGGACATGGGGTTGAACCCCTCTACCATTCTCCACACCTACAAATCCTGTTATGCCAGTCCCACCTGGATATCTGCCTCCCCCCTCCACCACCCCCCAATTTCTATAAGTCCCTCCAGATTCTCGAGCACCAAGCACTCTGCCTAACCTTCCGTATACACCTCCCATCCCCCATGCGTATTCTCCACAACCTGATTCCTTTCTCCCATCTGCTTATTTTCCTCACACATATCCATGTCCTCTACACCTCCCGCTGTCTTGATCCCCCTCATCCCCTGGTTGCTCCTCCTCTCCAACACCCACTCTCTGCTGCGCCTTCACCGTTGTGTCCCCCCTACCCTCCACCCCTACACCCTTCTTCTCCTTTCCCAAGGTGGCTTCTGTTGACTCCCCCTACTGCAGATGCCCTCTCTCCCTCCATTTCCTGTCAACTCTGATCCCCTCCCTTCCTCTGTCCATCTTCCCCCTTCCATCCTGTTTTTCTCCCACCTACCCTCTCTCTGCCTCCCTTCTCTTCCCTGAATCCTTTTGAATTCCCCTCCTCTGCCTTTCCCCACTTCCTCTCACATCTGCCCTGCCGCCCTCCCTCTTTTGAGTCCACTCCCTCCATTAGTTCCTTCCCCCACTTCGTTTTCTCTCTCCTTCCCCCTTTTTCTTTCCCCCCATCTGCCCTTGGCTGTGGTGTGACATCGTCTTGCCTACTTTTTAGTGCAGTGTTTTAAGTGAGTGTTCAGTGTTGTGCGTCTTTTCCAAAGTGTTGCGAACAGAAATCATACTGCCGCTGGCCGCGATTTTTATATTTCTTGCGGACAGAAACCAGACTCGCGCCGTGTTTTTTTAAATTGTCTGTCTACTGTTTTACCTGTCTGCTTCCTGTGTATTTTATTAGCATTGCCCCTTTGTCTCATGTTTTAACTTCCACAATTTTCCACCGTTTTACAATTTAAGTCACAGTTTTTATCGCCTGCTTTTATTGTTTAATCTTCTTCTTCTGGTTTACAAATTCTGTAGGCTGAAGAGCGTCGTACTAAGCTGCTGCCAATCCCGCACCCTTTGGGGGGAATTGAAACGCAATAAAGGAAAAAAAAAAGATATACAAATCCCTTCATCGGCTTGCCCCCTTTTTTCTCCATCCTCTCCTCCCCCCTTTTTCCCCTTCATCGGTCCGGGTCCTCCCCCACGCCCCCCTCCCCCCCCCGAACTGCCACCGTGTCACCTCTACAGTGGTGTTTTAAGTGAGTGTTCAGTGTTGTGCGTCCCCTGTCATTGTTGCAAACGGCCACCATACTGTCACTAGTTGTGTTTTTATCTCATGCGAGCAGAAACCAGAGAGTCGCCGTGGTTTTTAATACTGCCTGTCTCCTTCCTGTGTGTCTTCATCCGCATCGTCAACGCCGTATTTTTGTATTTTACGTTCCGCAACTTTATCCATTTTACTGTTATTAACAAAATCACCGTTTTATCGCCTTTTTATATTGTTTGTTCTCTCACCATTGTTTGTTTAACTTTTCTTTCGGCTGTAGAGCAGTGTATTAAGCGGCTGTCAGCACGCCCCTCTCCAGGTGGGGGGAATCTAAAATCAATAAAGAAAAAAAAAAAAAGAGAAAGACGTACAAGTGTGTCAGGTTACAGTACGTTGACATGGATTAAAGCCATAATATGTAAGTAAGATGGCTACATAGCTAATATCTTTTATCACAGCATGCCATATAAAAAGTAGGAAAATTCCTGCTATCAAAAGTAAGCAACTCCCTTCCTAGCCTGCCATTATAAATTCAATAATAGTGAGTATATGTAGAACAGACAGGCAGACTTAACGAACTGCAAACAAAACGAGTAGTGTCGTCATAAGGGAGCTTGCATGTGGTCGACCCTTAGCCAGGATTTTCATTCGAACTCCGGTTTCTTCCGACTGCGCAGCCAGTAGTGATAGAATGTACTAATCAAACCTCTTTTTCAGGCATCCACAATTCTGTTTTGTGTCGTCTTACAGCGTCGATAACGGCGTTGAAACCACGGCGTTGCTGATGCAACAGACACCAGTGCTGGTGTGCAGGGGTGCACCAAAGAGCACGCCAGCGGGCTCCAGTCGTCCTCCGAGCAGGGTCCGTTAGAGCAGGCGGGGGTGGCCGGGAGCACGCTTCCGCAAGGGCAAACTCTGAACCGGGCGGCGTGAGTAGGAGGCGCGCAACCAGTATTCGCGGTTACCGCTGGTACCGACAATGATATCTTAGGAGAAATTCTTAAACTCGTGCAAGAACAAAACCGTAACTTGGAGCAACAGAAACAAACTTCGGATGAACAGAAACGAGTTTCGGAAGATTTAACAAACAAAATTGGTGCCATAGCAAAAAAACCATAACAAGTTAAAGAAGCCACAGAACGCGTATGTGAAGAGCACTAGGAAACTGTAACGGCACAAGTCACGCAGAAAGCAGACGTTCTGACTTTGACAGTCTAAATTGCGTCTGAGTGGAGAGAAAATGAATTTGATAGGACACTGCCTGTTGCTTAAATGACAGCGAAGAGGTGCAGTCACTATTTCGCTTTCAACAGACGCAGAACGACATAAATAAAAGAAACTGTGAGTTGCTAAACCACCTGATGCAAGTGAACGTGCGCGAGGGAGCCAGGCGCGAAATCGTAATAGATGGGGAAATGGACACAAACCAAAGTCAAGAACGTAACGAACTCCGTCATATGGAAGCGCACCTGTAGTCTCCGGAAAACAGACATGCAGATCCGAGTTCCGTTAACAAAACTACGGTCACGACAACAGAAGACGAAAACTGTCGGAAACATTTCATTTCCGTACTGAATTTTGACTCCAGGTTGTCACGGCTGCCACACCTACGTGACTTCAAAGCCAGGACGTTGAAGGCACTGAACATTCTCAAGTGCCTCAGCCACAGGTCTTGGGGTGCGGACAGGGCGCGTCTCCTTCAGTTTTATGGAGCTTTTGTGCGCTCACGGCTGGACTATGGCTGCACAGTATATGGGTCAGCGAGGCCATCTTATTTGCGGATCCTTGATGCTGTTCACCATGCTGGGATCCGACTGGCCACGGGTGCTTATCGGACCAGTCCCGTACCCAGCCTCTGTGCTGAGTCTGGCGAACCGCCACTTACCATCCGGCGGCAGCTCCTGCTGGTGAGCCAAGCTTGTAAGTTTCTTGCAGCTCCCAGCTCGCCTGCTCACCGTCTTGTTGCCCATCCACCTCTGGACCGCCTTTTTTCCCGCCGTCCCCGGGCTACGTTGCCATTTGGGATCCGTGTGCAACGTGTACTAGAGTCCCTCGGTGTGGAGTCTGTACAACCCCAAATCCAGGGTTTTAACCGCCTGCCACCCTGGTTACTGAAGAGGCCCAGAGTGATTTTAGATTTATTGCAGTACAATAGAGATTGCACTCCTGCCACCGTTTTTAATGCAGCATTTTCTGCCATTTTATCTGAGCACCACGACTATGTAGCTGTTTTTACGGATGGGTCGAAACAAGGGGATTCTGTTGGTTGCTCAGTTGTTTTTCCATATCGTGTCCTCAAGGTCCGACTGCCTCAGACTTTTACTGTCTTTGATGCAGAATTGTCTGCGATCTTGCGGGCACTGGAGCACATGAGACATTCTTCCTCTCCTAAATTTCTTGTCTGTTCCGGTTCACTCAGTGCCCTTCACTCATTGCAACATTTGTATCCGGCAGACACAATTGTCCTGACCATCCAGGATGCCCTCCTCCGACTACAGCGACTGGGGAAGATTGTAGCTTTTTGCTGGGTTCCGGGGCATGTCGGCATTGCTGGCAATGAAAGGGCAGATCTCGCAGCCAAGGAGGCGTGTCTCGATTCACAAGTATCTCAGTGTGCTATCCCCTTGCACGCACTCACCTCACGGGTCATGCGTCGGTGGGGGGATGAGTGGCTGGAAGTGACTGACAATAAGCTCCGTATAGTCGAGCCCACAACGCGTGTGTGGTGTACTTCCTTTCAGCCCCATCGACGGGACGAGGTTCTCCTCACTCGGCTTTGAATAGGCCACAGCCCTATGACGCATGGCTTCCTTCTCCGGCGAGAGGACAAGAGGTGCTTGTGGCGTCCAGGTCACTGTGCGCCACGTTTTATTGGATTGCGTTTTATTTTCTGACCAGCGGGTCGCGGCTGACTTGCCAGCGGACCTGCCATCTCTTTTAGGCAACACTCGGACGAATGTGGTTAAAGTTTTAAAGCTCTGTGCCCTATCAAATGTTTTTACAAAGATTTCAGGGAGAGAATTTTAATTTGCTCACTGTGTGACAAGCTCGCCCATATTTTATGTAAGTGGCCAGCCAATAACAATTTCCTGTGACATTTTTGTTGCTATGTTTCCCCTTTCCTTAGGTTTTACTTTCTTATGTAGCATTTTCCTTCTTTTCCTGCTTTCTTTGGGTGTGTGCTTTAGTTTTCTTAGGTCTGTTCACATTCGTTCCTTTTAATGTGTGTCAGGGCGCTGATGACCTCGATGTTGAGCGCCCATAAGCCCCAACACACCACCACCACACTGAAGTACTCGGTATTCCCAGACCCAAATACTTTGCAACACCGCCGAATTTGGATTTCATAATTTGATAACACCCTACCTACATCATGGAGGGAGATGTTACAAATGAAGTTCGTATATAACCACGCCTGAGACAAAGCAGCTGTTAGAAGAATTTTAATGGAAGTCCAGTGTTAAATTCCAGCAGCATTTATCTTAGAAAGGCATTCGCACCAATACCCAAACTATGTTGACCAGACACTTCCAGTAGGCCAGCAGCCGTGCTATGGGGAGGCAACAACATGACGGTGGCGGGAGTGTCACAGGGAGGCGTCTTTATAGCCGATCTCAGGTCCGCCTTATTTAACACTGCTACGTCTCCTCGGCGACCTTCTACTGGGTTTCCCTATGACGTAGGTTCCCGTCGGTCTCACTCGCACGCTACAGCGCTTCGGGCTCAAAAGACAATAGACGCCTGTGAGTTTCCCTATCTCGTGGTGAATCTGTGCCCTTTGTGGCATCAGGTCCTGCACGACAGGGTTCGTTTCACAATTCCTGAAGGCTGACTCTTTCGGCCAAATACTTAAATGAGATCGTATGCTCGTTAACTCACAAAAACGACTACGTTTTTGCGACGGCGATGCAATTACTGTGTCCCAGGAGCAAGGTGAACGGGAGAAAGTTACTGCAAGATATCAGTTTGTCTTGAAGAAAGATTGCTGGACGTCCAGAAGATGTTGGATGGTCACACTCCAGCAGTATGCAAGCAGCAGTCTACGAGAAACGCACTTCCAGGAGGACTCCAACGGTGTCTTAGTGACACTTCCTGTAGGACAGCACACGTGAAATGGAGAGGCGATGCCTTGAGGCCAGCCATAGCGTCACGGTGAGGCGTCTGCAGAATGACTGTAGTAGTCTGACGGCGAAGGAACTTCTGTGTGTCAGCGTAAATCTCAGGGTGCGAGGGCTAAAGTAAGCCCCAGCTGTGAGTCGGTTACAAGCCACTGGAGAAACAGATGAGGTTCCATGGTGAGACAGTAGCCGAATGCCAACGCCTGTATTGCAGATATACACCAGCATTATGGCTACAATAGTGTCATCGAGACACGTGCAATGGGGCAGCACCATCCTGATGGAGAGGCAGTTCCTTGGAGGTAGCATTAAATTACAGCAGCGTTCTCATAGAAAGACATCGATTAAATTTCCAACAATGTCGATGAGACACTTGCAGTAGACCAGCAACAGTGGAATGCAGTGGCATAACTGAGCGCCAGCACAATAATACGACGTCTGCAGAATGCCCACTGTATTGCAATGGCGATTTGATTACTTTGTCCCACGAGCAATGCGATGGGGAGAGAATAATAGAAAGCCGTCAGCCTTGTGTCGCCGAAAGTGTGCTGGACACCAGAAGAGTTTCCATGGTTAGACCCAAGCCTAGACCAGCAGCAGTATATCAGAAATAAAACTGCAGAGTGATTCCAGCCGCGTGATTGAGACTCTTGCAGCAGCCCAGTATCCATCTAACGGATGGGCAGTTCCCGAGGGGCAGAACTGCTGTCATTGTGAGGCATCTGCAGAATGCCTGTGGTAGTACGAAAGCGGTTTATGTCTCTGAGGGTGTGAGGGTTACAGTAAGTCGACAGCTGTGCCCCGGTAACAAACTACAGGACACCCAGAAGAGGATCCTTCGAGTGACAGTAGCCAAAAGCCAGCGGCAGTATCATGGATATTCACTAGCAGAATGACTCGAAAGGTGTCATCTGTACATAAGTAGCCGTCTGTCGAGAGGCTATTCTGTCGCAGTAGTATTATTGACATGGCGAGGCGTTTCGAAAATGCCTATTGCTGTACAACGGGGAAGCAATTTCTAGATCCCTGCAGCAATGTGATCGATAGAGCGCTACAGGAAGCTCGGAGACAGATTATTGGAGACACAGAACAGGTTCCATGGTGTGACCCTAGCCTAATGCAAGCAGCAGTATAATAGAAATACACATGCAGAAGGACACCAGCAGCGTGGTAGGGACTCTTGCAGTAGCCCAGCACCCGTATCATGGAAAGAGTCATTGTGAGGCATCAGGAGAAAGCCTGCAATAATGCGATGGCGAAGCAAGTTGTATGTCCCTGCAGGAATGCGATGGAATGGGTGTTACAGTAAGCTAGATCCTTTGCCTTGAAGACAGATTATTGGAGACCCAGAAGGCTCTTGATGGTGAGGCCTTCCCTAATTGCCTCCAACATTAGAATTGATGGGCACTTGGAAAAGTACTATAAGAGTGTCGAGGAGACTTGTGAACCAGGTCAGCAGCCGTGTCATGGAGAGGCAATAACATAACGGTAGCGGGACTGTCATGTTGACGCCAGGGCAGAGTGACCTGTTGCAATGGCGAAGAGATAGCTGTGTCCCAGTACCAAAGTAATGAGGAGAGAGTTACAAGACATCAGATTTTCCTCTCAGAAATACTGCTGGACACCCCAAAGACGTTCCGTGGTGAGACCCTGGCAGATGACCAGCAGCTGTCTCGGGGAAACACACTTGAAAAATAAGCTCAGCAGTGTCAGAGTCACACTTGCTGTAGGCCAGTTCACGTGAGATGGGGAGGTGAGTGCTGACGGGCAGCCACAGTGTCATGGGGATGCGTCTAAGAATGCCTGGCGAAGTAACTTCTGTGTCCCAGGGTCTACCTGAGGGAGTGAGCGTTACAGTAAGCCGGCAGCTGTGCCTCGGTTACAAAGTATTTTTCATCCAGATGTGGTTTGGTGGAGAGAAGGTGCAGACTGATAGGAGCCCTCGCACACACAGCAGTGTGATGGATTGACATTTGCAGTTGCCTAGAAACGGTGTGATGGACAAGCATTTTTAGAACAGCATTGGCAGGCTCACTGAGAGACCTCTGTAGAATCCTGTGCTAGTGCAAAGGCGAATCAGTTTCTTTGTCCCAGCAAGAATAAAGTGGCATGAGAGGTGCAGTAAGTTATGAATTGTGCATCAGACACAGGTTATTGGGCGTCGTGGTGAGACTGGTGCTAAACTCCAGCAGAATTCTCATAGTCACGCACTTGCAGAAATACTCCAACAATGTCGACGAGACAATTAAAGAGTACTCCAGCAGCCCAGCGGCCAAGCGAATACTGTGTCATAGGAACAATTCGATGGGGAGAGAATTATAGAAAGCCGTCAGCTGTGTGTATCAGAAAGAATGGTAGACGCCCAGAAGAGATTCCACGGTGTGACCCTAGCCTAATGGCAACTGCAGTACAACAGAAATACACATGCAGCAGTGTGACAGAGACTCATGCAGTAGCTGTGCACCCTTGTGGTGGAGAGAGGCTGTTCCTGAGGGGCAGGACTAGTGTCGTGGTGAGGAGACTGCTGAATACCTACATCTACATCTACATCTACATTTATACTCCGCAAGCCACCCAACGGTGTGTGGCGGAGGGCACTTTACGTGCCACTGTCATTACCTCCCTTTCCTGTTCCAGTCGCGTATGGTTCGCGGGAAGAACGACTGTCTGAAGGCCTCTGTGCGCGCTCTAATCTCTCTAATTTTACATTCGTGATCTCCTCGGGAGGTATAAGTAGGGGGAAGCAATATATTCGATACCTCATCCAGAAACGCACCCTCTCGAAACCTGGCGAGCAACCTACACCGCGATGCAGAGCGCCTCTCTTGCAGAGTCTGCCACTTGAGTTTGTTAAACATCTCCGTAACGCTATCACGGTTACCAAATAACCCTGTGACGAAACGCGCCGCTCTTCTTTGAATCTTCTCTATCTCCTCCGTCAACCCGATCTGGTAGGATCCCACACTGATGAGCAATACTCAAGTATAGGTCGAACGAGTGTTTTGTAAGCCACCTCCTTTGTTGATGGACTACATTTTCTAAGGACTCTCCCAATGAATCTCAACCTGGTACCCGCCTTACCAACAATTAATTTTATATGATTATTCCACTTCAAATCGTTCCGCACGCATACTCCCAGATATTTTACAGAAGTAACTGCTACCAGTGTTTGTTCCGCTATCATATAATCATACAATAAAGGATCCTTCTTTCTATGTATTCGCAATACATTACATTTGTCTATGTTAAGGGTCAGTTGCCACTCCCTGCACCAAGTGCCTATCCGCTGCAGATCTTCCTGCATTTCGCTACAATTTACTAATGCTGCAACTTCTCTGTATACTACAGCATCATCCGCGAAAAGCCGCATGGAACTTCCGACACTATCAACTAGGTCATTTATATATATTGTGAAAAGCAATGGTCCCATAACACTCCCCTGTGGCACACCAGAGGTTACTTTAACGTCTGTAGACGTCTCTCCGTTGATAACAACATGCTGTGTTCTCTTTGCCAAAAACTCTTCAATCCAGCCACACAGCTGGTCTGATATTCCGTAGGCTCTTACTTTGTTTATCAGGCGACAGTGCGGAACTGTATCGAACGCCTTCCGGAAGTCAAGAAAAATAGCATCTACCTGGGAGCCTGTATCTAATATTTTCTGGGTCTCATGAACAAATAAAGCGAGTTGGGTCTCACACGATCGCTGTTTCCGGAATCCATGTTGATTCCTAGATAGTAGATTCTGAGTTTCCAAAAACGACATGATATTCGAGCAGAAAACATGTTCTAAAATTCTACAACAGATCGACGTCAGAGATATAGGTCTATAGTTTTGCGCATCTGCTCGACGACCCTTCTTGAAGACTGGGACTACCTGTGCTCTTTTCCAATCATTTGGAACCTTCCGTTCCTCTAGAGACTTGCGGTACACGGCTGTTAGAAGGGGGGCAAGTTCTTTCGCGTACTCTGTGTAGAATCGAGTTGGTATCCCGTCAGGTCCAGTGGACTTTCCTCTGTTGAGTGATTCCAGTTGCTTTTCTATTCCTTGGACACTTATTTCGATGTCAGCCATTTTTTAGTTTGTGTGAGGATTTAGAGAAGGAACTGCAGTGCTGTCTTCCTCTGTGAAACAGCTTTGGAAAAAGGTGTTTAGTATTTCAGCTTTACGCTTGTCATCCTCTGTTTCAATGCCATCATCATCCCGGAGTGTCTGGATATGCTGTTTCGAGCCACTTACTGATTTAACGTAAGACCGGAACTTCCTAGGATTTTCTGTCAAGTCGGTACATAGAATTTTACTTTCGAATTCACTGAACGCTTCACGCATAGCCCTCCTTACGCTAACTTTGACATCGTTTAGCTTCTGTTTGTCTGAGAGGTTTTGGCTGCGTTTAAACTTGCAGAGAAGCTCTCTTTGCTTTCGCAGTAGTTTCCTAACTTTGTTGTTGTACCACGGTGGGTTTTTCCCGTCCCTCACAGTTTTACTCGGCACGTACCTGTCTAAAACGCATTTTACGATTGCCTTGAACTTTTTCCATAAACATTCAACATTGTCAGTGTCAGAACAGAAATTTTCGTTTTGATCTGTTAGGTAGTCTGAAATCTGCCTTCTATTACTCTTGCTAAACAGATAAACCTTCCGCCCTTTTTTTATATTCCTATTAACTTCCATATTCAGGGATGCTGCAACGGCCTTATGATCACTGATTCCCTGTTCTGCACTTACAGAGTCGAAAAGTTCGGGTCTGTTTGTTACCAGTAGGTCCAAGATGTTATCTCCACGAGTCGGTTCTCTGTTTAATTGCTCGAGGTAATTTTCGGATAGTGCACTCAGTATAATGTCACTCGATGCTCTGTCCCTACCATCCGTCCTAAACATCTGAGTGTCCCAGTCTATATCTGGTAAATTGAAATCTCCACCTAAGACTATAACATGCTGAGAAAATTTATGTGAAATGTATTCCAAATTTTCTCTCAGTTGTTCTGCCACTAATGCTGCTGAGTCGGGGGGTCGGTAAAAGGAGCCAATTATTAACCTAGCTCGGTTGTTGAGTGTAACCTCCACCCATAATAATTCACAGGAACTATCCACTTCTACTTCACTACAGGATAGACTACTACTAACAGCGACGAACACTCCACCACCGGTTGCATGCAATCTATCCTTTCTAAACACCGTCTGTACCTTTGTAAAAATTTCGGCAGAATTTATCTCTGGCTTCAGCCAGCTTTCTGTACCTATAACGATTTCAGCTTCAGTGCTTTCTATCAGCGCTTGAAGTTCCGGTACTTTACCAACGCAGCTTCGACAGTTTACAATTACAATACCGATTGCTGCTTGGTCCCCGCATGTCCTGACTTTGCCCCGCACCCTTTGAGGCTGTTGCCCTTTCTGTACTTGCCCGAGGCCATCTAACCTAAAAAACCGCCCATTCCACGCCACACAACTCCTGCTACCCGTGTAGCCGCTTGCTGCGTGTAGTGGACTCCTGACCTATCCAGCGGAACCCGAAACCCCACCACCCTATGGCGCAAGTCGAGGAATCTGCAGCCCACACGGTCGCAGAACCGTCTCAGCCTCTGATTCAGACCCTCCACTCGGCCTACAGTAGTGCAAAGCCGAAGCAAGTTTATTGATCCATCAACAGTAAGATGGTTCGAGAGATAAATAAAGTTGGCAACTGTGCCTTGGAGACAGGTTATTGGACACAGAGAAGAGGTTCCGTGGTGAGACACATGGTAAGTTCCAGCAGCATTATCGTAGAAAGACACTCGCAAAACACTCCAACTTGGTCGACGAGCCACTTGCAGTAGCCCAGCACCTGTCTGATGGAGGGGTAGCATTAGTGTCAGGGCAAGGTTTCTGCAGAATGCGTATAGTAGTGCGACGACGAGGCAATTTCTTTGTCCCTGCAGCAATATGATGCAGAGAGTGTTACAGTTAGCTACATGCTTTTCTTCGAAGACAGATTATTCGAGACTTAGATGAAGTTCCCAGGCACATTACTGGACACCGAGAGAGGGCTCATGGTGAAACTTCTTATTTGACAGCAGCATCAGCATAGAATGGTACGTGGAGAAATACTCCAGCAGTGTAGTAGAGGTTCTTGTAGTGGGCAGCAGAAGCGTGATAAAGAGGCAATAACATAACGGTAGCGAGAAATATTGAGGCGTCTGCAGCATGACTATTCTATTGCAATGGAAAATACACAGGAAGCAGACAGGTAAAACAGTAGACAGACAATTAAAAAAAAACACGGCGCCAGTCTGGTTTCTGTCCGCAAGAGATATAAAAATCTGTGTCCCAGTACCAAGATGATGAGACGAGAGTTACAGCAAACCGTCGGCTTTGTGTCGCAGAAAGACTGCTGGACACCCAGAAAACGTTGCATGGTGTGACCCCAGCAGATGGCCAGCAGCAGTCTCGGAGAAACGCACTTGGAGAATGACTAGAGTAGTGTCACAGACACACTTGTCCAGCACACGTGCGACGCAGTAGCGGATCCTGCCGGACAGAAACAGTGTCATGGTAAGACGTATGCAAGTGTGGCGGCAGGCGGTTTACAGTAAGCCGGAAGCTACTCGACACGCAGATGTGACAATGTTGCAGAATTATTGCAGCCATCACGGACTTCAGCAATGTGATGGTTTGACGTTCACAGTTACCTGGAATCGGTGTAATTGACAAGCATTTCTAGAACAGCAAAAGGAGTGTGTCTGAGAGACATCTGCAGAATGCCTATACTAGTGCAAAGGCGAAGCAATTTTAATGACATGGCAACATTAGTAAGGGGCGAGAATTACAGTAAGTTAGCAAGTGTGCATCCGAGACATACAGGGCTATTACAAATGATTGAAGCGATTTCATAAATTCACTGTAGCTCCATTCATTGACATATGGTCACGACACACTACAGATACGTAGAAAAACTCATAAGGTTTTGTTCGGCTGAAGCCGCACTTCAGGTTTCTGCCGCCAGAGCGTTCGAGAGCGCAGTGAGACAAAATGGTGACAGGAGCCGAGAAAGCGTACGTCGTGCTTGAAATGCACTCACATCAGTCAGTCATAACAGTGCAACGACACTTCAGGACGAAGTTCAACAAAGATCCACCAACTGCTAACTGCATTCGGCGATGGTATGCGCAGTTTAAAGCTTCTGGATGCCTCTGTAAGGGGAAATCAACGGGTCGGCCTGCAGTGAGCGAAGAAACGGTTGAACGCGTGCGGGCAAGTTTCACGCGTAGTCCGCGGAAAATCGGCTCATGCCACAACTGGAGATCGACAGCGCCGACTTCATCTTTCAACAGGATGGCGCTCCATCGCACTTCCATCATGATGTTCGGCATTTCTTAAACAGGAGATTGGAAAACCGATGGATCGGTCGTGGTGGAGATCATGATCAGCAATTCATGTAATGGCCTCCACGCTCTCCCGACTTAACCCCATGCAATTTGTTTCTGTGGGGTTATGTGAAAGATTCAGTGTTTAAACCTTCTCTACCAAGAAACGTGCCAGAACTGCGAGCTCGCATCAACGATGCTTTCGAACTCATTGATGGGGACATGCTGCGCCGACTGTGGGAGGAACTTGATTATCGGCTTGATGTCTGCCGAATTACTAAAGGGGCACATATCGAACATTTGTGAATGCCTAAAAAACTTTTTGAGTTTTTGTATGTGTGTGCAAAGCATTGTGAAAATATCTCAAATAATAAAGTTTTTGTAGAGCTGTGAAATCGCTTCAATCATTTGTAATAACCCTGTATTATTGGACATTCAGAAAAGGTTCCGTGGTGAGACCGGTGCTAAATTCCGACTTCATTCGCTTAGAAACTCACTTGAAGAAATACTCCAACAATGTACACCAGCAGTCCTGTTATGGAGAGGTATAACTGAGTGCCAGCACGGGTGGCATATTAAGGCACCTGCAGAATGCCTACTGTATTGAAATGACGAAGCGATTAGTGTATCCTCGGAGCAATGCGATAGGGCGAGGGTTACAGAGAGCCGTCAGCCTTATGTCGTAGACAGGGTACTGGACACGCAGAAGAGGTTTCATGGTGTGACGGCAGGCCAGTGCTAGCAGCAGTATAATATAAATACACAAGCAGACTGCATCCAGCAGTGTGACAGAGACTCCTGCAGTAGCCCAGCGCCGTGTGACGGAGGGGCAGCATCAGTGAGATGGTGAGGCGTCTGCAGAAAGCCTGTAGAGTGCGATGGCGAAGCAATTTCTGAGTCTCTGCGTCAACCTGACTGTGCGAGAGCTACAGCAAGCCGGCAACTGTGCCGCGGGTACCTGCTAGTGGACACCCAGAAGAGGTTCGTTGTGAGACCGTAGGCGAATGCCAGCGGCAGTGTCATCGATATACAGTAGCAGAATGAGTCCGACACTGTCGCCGAGACATATGCAATAGGGCAGCATCCGTCTGAAGGAGAGGCAATTCTTCTTACATACTCAGATGAAGTATGCCAACCTGTACGATCCTACCAGCACGAACAGCTGGGGGATCACAGGTTTGGTAGACAGCGACTATGTAGTGTCGAGCTGCCGAATCATTGTTACTGTGCATAACAACATATCATTTAACCACAAACAGGTCTATGCTTGTTTATGTCGGGATTACAGTCGATACTGCCCTCAAAGTATAGTGATATTGGAGAATGTGTAGTGTGGTATGAAGGTGGGGCTCGTTCAAGTAGGGGGGGGGGGGGGGCGGATGCTGTGCATAAAAAGAAAAGAAAGGTTCAAATGGCTCTGAGCACTATGGAACTTAACTTCTGAGGTCATCAGTCCCCTAGAACTTAGAACTACTTAAACCTAACTAATCTAAAGACATCACACACATCCATACCCGAGGCAGGATTCGAACCTGCGACTGTAGCAGTCGCGCGGTTCCAGACTGAAGAGCCTAGAACCGCTCGGCCACAGCATGCCCCGTACATACATGGTCTGCATGAAGTGAGTAGATGTGTGGTATGATTTTACTAAAGCTATTGGGAGAATTAAGATGGGGATGTCCTGTTAGTGATTTTGGTCACTCAGTCATTTTAAGATCGATGAAAATTCATTGCACAACAGTATACCTACTCCAACAAGTTTTGGATCTATAAGTATGGAATTCAAAGGATACAATAAACTAGCCTCTTCCACGCCATATACCTGCGTATAGACTCCATCGTGATTTCGAAATGTAATAAGCTAATGATGCAAATACTGCCCAAAAATGGTTCAAATCGCTCTGAGCACTATGGGACTCAAAATCTAAGGTCATCAGTCCCCTAGAACTTAAAACTACTTAAACCTAACTAACCTAAGGACATCACACACATCCATGCCCGAGGCAGGATTCGAACCTGCGACCGCAACTGTCGCACGTTTCCGGACTGAAGCGCCTAGAACCGCTTGGCCACTGCTGCCGGCCAAATACTGCCCATTTAGCGAAAAAATGGAATCAGATGTCTGTAACATTCTTACCAAACATCTGTCAGGACTGTTTAAATACAGTGTCGCTAGCACCATATATGTCAGATACTGAATTTTGAATTGTAGTTTCGTATCGGCAGCCTTTAGACAGAATCAAACTCGAACAGTCCATTTTCATAGCTATAAATCGAAGTTAAAAAACCAAGTTCTCTTCAGCGGAAGTAGATGTAAACGTAAACGATGTAACGTACATAGTGATCTCAACACCTCCTGACGGGCATTGAAGAGTCGTGCTTTCTTAGTGTTCAAGCACAGAAGTGACAAAATATCACCCTACTGTCAACATATGCAGTCTCCCGTGAGAATAAAAAACAAAATTTCGCCTTCCAGTAGACTACTACTGTTAAGATCTGTGCTACACAGCTCCATATGGTACAGTAACAAGTGCTTTGCGACATGTACACCCCACTAAGCTAGTAGCGATTCGACTCCGTACTGAAGTGTGTTCCAGAGAGAAAAACAAAATATGAGTGCTGCCCATGGCCAAGAGTCACTACATGTTGGATGATAGAATGATGTCATATGTCAGTACTTTGATATTGTGTGCAGTCTAGAGATACGTTTCATTCTCAGGAGCATGGTGTATATTAGGAGAAATTGGTATGGATACAGTGGGAATACAAAAAAGAAATCTGAAACATGACTGTTTTATGTTGAAATGGATTAACAGCCTGTACTATTGCAGTGGACTTTCTATAGATGACAACTACCTTATCGATTCAGATAATCAGAATGGATATGTGCGAGTACACAATACTTGAGAAAACGTTTACGTTTTCCTCTGCTAAAAAGAACCCGGTCTTCAGGCTCTGATTTATAACTATCAACATAGACTGTTGGAGTCTGATCCTGTCTAAATGATGACCACAGGGAAGTACATGTCAGAAATCAGTATCGGATGCATGTGGTGCAGGAGATTATAGTTTTAATAGAACGTTTCTTAATGAGGGATGAGAATACCACAAATTGCATCACTGTCCTTCAATAACCCAGACACTTGTTTAGAGATTTAGATACACGCATCTCATTCCACTGCACCTCTGGATTACTGGGTATTTTTTTCTTCCTGCACAAATTAGATTTCGGAATCAGGAGGCGACCTACTAGCAAATGTATGGCATTGAAGACTGTAGTTTTAATGGTGCGACGGAGCAACACACAGCATCGCTTTACTTAAATGGTCATGATAGACGTATGCTAACTGTGCTGCAGATATCTGATTACAATGTTTCGCTGGCAGGGCTATATTTTTTTTCATAGCTGATTACATTTCGAAATCAGTTACGGGTCTATATACATGTATATGGCTTGAAAGACTCTAGATGTATGGAATATTTCTTAATGGTGGTAGGGAGTACCACACGCAGCAGCATTGAACTTAAATGTCACTGACTGGCGTTTGGAAACTATGCACTATCATTTCTCAAATAATTGTTTTTATATGCTTTTAATTCTACATGTATTGTATCCAAAACTTGTTGGAGCAGGTATACGGCTTTGAAACGAACTTTCATCGATTTTAGATTGATTGAGTGACCAAAACCACGAACAACGCATTTCCATCTTAATTTTCCCACTATTTTTAGCAAAACAATACCTCAGATCTACTCTCACTTCCTGCACACCATTTGTGTTCGCGGCACTTTGTTGCATTAGAAAACTGCCCTGTGATGATTCTTGAGTTGTACATTTTAATGTAGCGACGCCAGGCATAGTGAGTATTGATGCAGTAACACCGTTGCTGTCAGTGACGAGAATGTCGAGACAGAACGTGCGTACTTAGTCGTTTTTTTTTTTCTTTATTGAGTTTCGATTCCCCCTAAAGGGGGCGGGCTGGCAGCAGCTTATTACGCCGCTCTTCAGCCTACAGAATTTGTTTTAAAAAGATGAAGATAATAAAAAATAATAACAGTTGGCGATAAAATCGGCGACTTAAAGGTAAAAATGGCAGAAAATTCTGGAGCATAAAACATAAAACACAGGGTCGATGAAGCTAATAAAACACACAGGAAGCAGAAAAACAATAGACAGACAATTAAAAAAAACACGGCGACAGTCTGGGGTCTGTTCGCAAGAGATATAAAAAGCACACCTAGCGACAGCATGATTTCCGTTCGCAACACTGTGGAAGGACGCACAACACCGAACACTCACTTAAACACTGCGCTAAAAGTTGGCACAAATACGACATACCACACCCGAGAGCAGGTGGGGGGAAACTGGTCAGATGACGGGAAAAAGGGGGGGGGGGAAGGAAAGGAAAAGTGAAGGGGGAGGGGGGAAAGGAGCCAATGGAAGAGGAGGATCCATAAGAGGGGTGGGGGGTGCTGAGCAGACAGGCCAGGGATTGGGGAAGGCAGAGGAGGGGAGTACAAAAGGACTCGGGGAGGGGGGGGAGAGAAAGGAGATGATGGACGGGGAGAAAACACAGGATGGAAGGGGGGAGGAAGAGGGAGCCCAGGGAAAGGACGGAGGAAAGGAGGGGGGGTTGAGGATCAGAGTTGATAGGAAAGATAAATGGAGGGAGAGAGGGCATTATCCGGGAGGGGGAACTGATGGAAGCCAGCTTGGGAAAGGAGATGTAGGGTGTAGAGATGGAGGGTAGGGGGGACACTACTTAGTCGTCAACAGCCACTATATATATATGTATATATGCTGGTCGCACAGTTTTCCCCACCCCGTTTAGCGAGCCCCACCTTCGTACCACACTGTACATTCTCAATTTCCTCTACATATTTGAAGTCGTCGTCCGTTTATGGTGAAATGATAGACACAGGTGAAGAGTAACGTTGACCTAATAACTCGACACGGCGTGGCCGCTGCCCGCCAGTCCTGTGGGCCCACATCTATCCGTGTTACCTGACTGATCAGCGATGCAGAAGCACCATGTGGATGCTGCTAGGATCATACAGGTTGATATACTCCATTTGAATATGTAACAAGAAAAAAAAGTCTCTAGAACAGACGACTTACTTACTCCGGGAACATAAGGCTGGATTAGGGGGATGTATGGAAGTATACAGACAATAATTTCTTTACTCGATCAGAGCGTGAGATTGAGATGGATAGGTAACCGACAAGACTCGTGCGATGTACCCTGTCCCAAGTACTGTACAGTGGCTCACGGCGTATTTGTTTTATATGTGGAATGTCTGCAGGTGATAAAGTTGTTTGCAAGCAGATGGGAAGTTCTATGGTGGGAATGGAAGTTGGACTGAACGTAAATAAATCTACTGCACATTGATAGGAGTAGAAATCCAATGCACTGTCATCGGAAGCGTTAAATAGAGTAAAGTACCTAGTAGTAAGCATCTGGAAGGAGCTGAAGAAAAATGCGAATGCTTATGTTGGGTTCAGCTTCATTTGCGAGAATCTTAAGGGAAGCAGCCCAAATACTGAGGACTGACAGGTCGCCGAGTTAAAGTAGAGTATGTCAGGCTCAAATTGACTTGCACTGATTTTTAAGGGGGTGTAACCTACCCTCTAAGAAATGGCAGTGTAGGAAGCGAGTTTCCACTATTCCTTTTGGCGTGTCACCTGGAGACTTTGGCACTACAATTTGGATCGAGATGTTAGACACACTAAAATAACGACTGCTGCTGGAAGAAACATCGACATTGATTTGGTGTGGCCCGTATTAGTTGGTTAATTGGCTCTCGATGCTGTTCATGACATAAGTTCGTGGTTTGTATAAAATAAACTAACGTTATATCACAGTAAGACTCAGCTTTTACAGTTTCTAACACAATTCAACAAAACCCAACATTTTGATTTCACAGGATGCGCATATGATTAGTGAAACAGAACAGTTCAAATTTCTAGGTGTTCAGATAGATTGTAAACTGTCGTGGGAAACCCACGGTCAGGATCTTGTTCAAATTCTTAATGCTGCCATTTTTTACTATTCGAAAGGTTTTTGAAGTGAATGATCGTTTGACACGAAAATTAGTCTACTTTACTTATTTTCATTCGCCTATGTCGTATGGTATTATATTTTGGAGTAACTCTTCCCTTTCTAAAAGGATATTTTTGGCTCAGAAACGGCGGTTCGGGCAAGAAGTGGTGTAAGTTCACGAATCTCTTGTCGACCCCTGTTCACGAGTCTAGGTATTATGCATTGACCTCTCAATACGTATATTGCTTACTTTCATTTCTTGTTAACAGTATTAGCTTATTCCCAAGAATACGCAGCTTTCACTCAGTTAATATTCTGCAGAAATCTAACCTGCTTTTGGATCGGACTTTGTGCGGAAAGGTGTGCACTATAATGCTGAATCCATTTTAAATAAGCTACCCCTCGAATTCAAAAGTCTTAGCAGTAATCCATGCGCTTTCAAATCAATTTTGAAGAGTTTACTCATGGGTCACTCCTATTCTGTGGGGGAGTTTCTTGAAAAATTAAGCTGGTTCTTGTTGTATTGTTGATTGCGTTTACTTAAACTTATTGCTTGACTTCTGCGGTTACATAAACATTTTATTTTTATCTGTTATTAATTTTATGTTGTAATTTCTTGTACTGACGTCTTCCATGACCTTGGAGATTTGCTCCTCAATTTGGTCCTACGGAACTTGACGTGTAAATAAATAAATAAATGTACGATAGTCGGATAAGCGTGTAGGTACTGGGTTTGTTTCTAAATAAATAGCTACAATACGCATATGCGTGCTGCTACGTGGATGTGCTCTGTTCAAGACGGAATACAACATCATGGTCGGTCCACTCAAGAGGAGCACTTGGAGGAAGCATGAACAATGCTGCGATTAAGTCTTTCCGTTGCACTTGCTTTGCATTCATCGTGGAGGTGTGAGGCTGTTGCACGAATGTTGGTTGGTTGGTTGATTGTTTTGGGGAAGGAGACCAGACAGCGAGGTCATCGGTCTCATCGGATTAGGGAAGGACAGGGAAGGAAGTCGGCCGTGCCCTTTGAAAGGAACCATCCCGGCATTTGCCTGGAGCGATTTAGAGAAATCATGGAAAACCTAAATCAGGAAGGCCGGACTCGGGATTGAACCGTCGCCCTCCCGAGTGCGAGTCCAGTGTCTAACCACTGCGCCACCTTTGCCGAATGTAAATAATTCAATGGATAGTGTGTTGGAAGCTCTGTGATACGGCCTACTGTTAGAACTGTATTACGGAGGTATCCCAATTAAAAAAAAAAGGAACACTATGCTATCAGCGAAGACTATGATACCCTTATGCCGTCGCACATCTATAGAGTGGTGATCACTGGAATACGACAATGGAGATTAGGACACGGACATATATGTGAAAAAAAGTATCCAGACAGCCCAAAAACATACGTTTGTCATATTAGGTGCACTGTGCTGCCACATTCTGCCAGGTACTTCATGTCAGCGACCTCAGTAGTCGTTAAACATCGTGAGGGAGCAGAATGGGGCGCTCCGCGTAGCTCACGGACGTGGAACGTGGTCAGGTGATTGGGTGTCACCTATGTCATACGTCTGCACGCGAGATTTCCACACTCCTAAATGTCGCTAGGTCCCTTGTTTCCGATGTGATAGTGAAGTGGAAAGATAAAGTGACACGTACAGCTTAAATGCGTGCGGGCCGATCTAGTCTGTTGACCGACAGAGACCGCCGACAGTTGAAAAGGGTCGTAATGTGTAACAGACAGACATCCCAGGAATTCCAAACTGCGTCAGGATCCACTACAAGTACTATGACAATTAGGCGGAAGGTGAGAAAACTTGGATTTCATGGTCGAGCGGCTGCTCATAAGCCATACAGCACGCCAGTAAATGCCAAACGACGCCTCGCTTGGTATAAAGAGCATAAACATTGGAAGATTGAACAATGAGAAAACGTTGTGTGGAGTGACGAATCAAAGTACACAATGTGACGATCCGATGGCAGAGTGTGGGTATGGCGAACGCCCTGTGAACGTCATCTGCCAGCGTGTGTACTGCTAAATGAAAAATTCGGAGTCGGTGATGGTATGGTGTGGTCGTGTTTTTCATGGAGGGGGCTTTCATACCTTGTTGTTTTGCGTGGCACTATCACAGCACAAGGATACATTGATGTTTTTAGCACCTTCTTGCTTCCCACTGTTGAGGAGCAATTCGGTGATGGCGATTGCATCTTTCAACACGATCGAGCATCTGTTCATAATGCACGACCGGTGGAGGAGTGGTTACACGACAATAACATCCCTGTAATGGACTGGAATGCACAGATTCCTGATCTGAATCCTACAGATCACCTTTGGGATGTTTTGGAACGCCGACTTCGTGCCAGGCCTCACCGGCTGACATCGATACCTTTCCTCAGTGCAGAAATCTATGAAGAATGGGCTGCCATTCCCCAAGAAACCTTCCAGCATCTGATTGAACGTATGCCTGCGAGAGTGGAAGTAGTCGTCTAGGCTAAGGGTAGGACAACACCATCCTGAATTCCAGCATTACCGATGGAGGGCGCCACAAACTTGTAAGAGATTTTCAGCCATGTGTCCGGATAGTTTTGCTCATAGAGTGTGTTTATGGACAATGATTCGATGTCGATGAATTGCAGATGTGTCAGATTTTCTTTGTGCATTGTATAGTGTATAGTAAAGCTGTAGCAGTAAGGCTTCCTTGACCATAGAGGAAATTAGTGTATATAGAGACCTTCATTTTAGATAGAGCTTCGTTTTTACCCTATCATTGCATGTGTGACTAGAAACGGAAGGAAGAAGGCGATAACACTGCCACGACATAGTCCAGACTGCGTAATTGTTCGTGGAATACGTATTTAAATTTTGGCTCCTGTCTATAGCAGGTTTGTGACACCAGTGATTTATAGAGATTTGCAGAGGATTGAGGAATGCTGAGCGTTGGAGGTGAATGTAAATAAATGTAACTATTAAATGTGACATAGCCAAACAGACCTGCAACTATTCTACTATGTCATCGATTACAAATCCCTAGTAACAGTACCAAAGGTAAAAAAAAATCTACTTTTTTCTCGTTGATAGCTCTCTATATAGCCAGTGACGGATGGGGGAATAGACAACTTTCTAACAAATGGAACAATGCCGTCCCAGAGGATTTCGTGACAATTAGCATGGGCCTGTGACTTGGCGGGGGACATCCGTTACTCATCAGAATCCGGTGGATTCAAACGCTATATAAAATGGACTGGAAGGTTCGTGAGAATATGGTACGTAAGCGATACTCTGGCGAAAAGGGCGTTGAGAGGTGAGCTCTGAACCGCTTTTGATATGTTTTGTGGGTAAATGTATTACAGCCTCTCACACGCGTCTCTCTAAGTGACTGTAGTGAGAAAATTAGATGCTAATACGAAGGTTTTTACTGCGAGACACTCAGCAACAGAACTTCCGTCTTTTGTTTTCTCGCCCGCATCTCGTGGTCGTGCGGTAGCGTTCTCGCTTCCCACGCCCGGGTTCCCGGGTTCGATTCCCGGCGGGGTCAGGGATTTTCTCTGCCTCGTGATGGCTGGGTGTTGTGTGCTGTCCTTAGGTTAGTTAGGTTTAAGTAGTTCTAAGTTCTAGGGGACTGATGTCCACAGATGTTAAGTCCCATAGTGCTCAGAGCCATTTAAACCATTTTTTTTGTTTTCTCGGTAAATAACAAAACAGCATTCTTCCGTGAGATTTTTGTGCCTATAAATGGATGGACTTACACCTTAATAGGAGACTAAATACACATCTATGTACATCTACATGCATAGTTCGCGGTGCGTGGCGGAGGCTACTTTGTAGCACTACTAGTAATTTCCTTTCGTATTCTACTCGCAAATATAGCGATGGGACAAAAGACCACCTACATGCCCCCATACGAGAGCTAATTTCTTATTTGTTATCTTCATTGTCCTTACGCGACATGGATGTTGGCAGCGGTAGAATCCCCCTGCAATCAGCCTCAAATGTCTGTTCCGTAAACTTTCTCAGTAGTGTTCCTTGAAAAGTACATGCTGCCTCCGGCGAGTCCCATTTGTGTTACCTGGCGAGTGTAATACGACTGCAGGAAAAGAACTGCTCACCATGCAAAGGGATTTTCATGATCATTTTAATTAATAATCTGTTTTATATCGGTGGTGTGCCTTCAGGCGTGAGGAAGCAAATGGCATGGGTATGGTTTGGGAGTTGGAGCGGTAATCAGGCGTTTCTTCGCTGGGGCGAAATCTTTACTCCCACCTACACAGGGAGTAGTAAACTCAGCTGTATTACCGACTGTACAAAGTGGCACATCGTGTTGATCTGATATTTACAACTCATCTGTGATGCTATTTGGTTGAAAATAAGAGACTTATTGGTGATGAGACATTCGACTACCTTACCAGAGTTCGAAAGTGAGGAGGCACCCTATGTTAGATCATGCTCTTAGCACTGCGTCAGGAGCAAACATGAGTTTAATATTCTGGTCCTCTGATACAGGACATAACAGGTATTAAGCTGATATGAATAGATTCTTTTACTGGATGAGACAATACTTAGAAGAAATATAGCCTCTGTCACATAGGAGTTCCACATTAAGAACGAAACTTTGGCGATGTGAAATCGTCTGTATACTCCGATTTCTACTGTTTTCGATTAAACAACGGACATAAAAGGGAGGGGCCTACAACTCGTGTGAGAAATTCGAAGTGTATGGACAACAACATCTCTGTCTCGGATTGGGTACGGAGCGAGGTGGCGCAGTGGTTACAACACTGGACTCGCATTCGGGAGGGCTTCTATCCTTATATAGGCTTTCCGTGTTTTCCCTAAATGCCGGGATGGCCCCTTTAAAAGGGCACGGCCTACTTCCTTCCCCGTCCTTGACACTATCCGAGCTTGTGCTCCGTCTGTAATGACCTCGATGTCGACGGGACGTTAAACCCAATCTTTCTTCGTTACTACGGGTTGGGTAAAGTAGATTTTTTAAACTGGGAGGCCTACGTTGGGGGTGAATTGCTGTTAGAACTCTACGCCCAGAGGCGGTCGCTGTCCTGCCTCTCATATCGTCCTTTCTTCGTCTGTCGTGCGTTATTTTGTTGCTGAGCTAACACATTCCATGTCCTGAGCTCATTAGACTGTCCATTGCTTTCAATAGGCCCTGTAATTCTCCCTTACATTTTCTGTGGACAGCAATGTGATCTGCGAATTTTATCAGTCCTATGATTGAAATTTAATAACCCTGAACGTCAACAATACGTTACGCACTAAAAGAATTGTTTTTCACTCTTTTCCAGCTGCTGAAGGGCTCCTACACGTACTTCGCTCTCCTGCACCAGATGAACGACCGCCAGCATATAGCTTAGCCCCACCACGCGTTCATCAGTTTGGACTTCTAAGCCGCCGTCAACACAACTTTGCCTCACACAGCCAATAGAGGGAAAATTCCTCAACATATACTCGTAAATTCAACGTTCTGAGATCGAATTAATGTCTTGCAAATACTATAGAAATAGACCAAGGCAGTATAAAGCCTAAGAGCACCATATTTCAAATGATTTATCACTTCCGTAATCTGTTATACTGTAACTTAAAATGAAAGTTTTAAGCTGATCAATCTGTTATACTGCGTTTAACTTCGTACAAAATTAGTAAAGTGAGGGATCTCAAACGTAATTTACGTAAGATAACACGAGCTGCAGAAGACAACTGGGGAAAAAGGGAATAATATTGAAATCGAATATTAAAATATGTATTAGTCCTGGGTTTCAGTGTTACTGAAATGTGCGAGCTGCGATTTAGCAACGAATTTCGCTACTAGGGTAAGACACCACTAATGAAAATGTAGTGCGACATTGCTTGCAGATGTTTAATGTGTTTTATAATGAAACTAGTGCTGTAAACGCTTATTGCTTATCTCTGTTTTAATAAAATACACCTGTATAACATGCACTTCGGTTGATAGTGTGTGATTTACATAAATCAAAAGATTAAATTAAATCTTAGTGGACATGTCTACCCTTGAAATGAAATGAGCGTTTGGCGTCATTGGCCGGGAGGCCCCTCGCGGGGCAGGTCCGGCCGCCTTGGCGCAGGTCTTATTACATTCGGCGCCACATTGGGCGACCTGCACGCCGGATGGGGATGAAATGATGATGAACACAACACAACACCCAGTCCCTGAGCGGAGAAAATCTCCGACCCAGCCGGGAATCGAACCCGGGCCCGGAGGACGGCAATCCGTCACGCTGACCACTCAGCTACTGGGGCGGACATGTCTACCCTTTAAAGATGTAATATACAAATTCCAGCACTCTGTTCAATAATGTTAAATGACATTAGCATCATCTAACTGTCACTAACTGAGCAACTCAATGTACATCATTATAAGTAAGACAAAATAAAAGAAAAAATATTGCAACGTGAAATGCAAAAACAAGGACTAGAGAAACTAGAATTTTGTTTTTCAGAGGTGTATAAAGATTGATTCAGCTTCACTGAAATGTTTGCTGTACTTGCAAAGTTCTTCATGCTTGTGTAGATCTGCTGGTAAAATAATTCAGCATAACAAAGAATCAGCCTCCACAGGCACTGGTGAGGTGTATTTATTCAGGGTTTCGAGATTTTACATTTCATTCTTAAACATCTCCTGTTTTTTCCTTTTCTTTTTTTTTTAATTCCACTTATTGCTCACAGAATGGGACATTATGTGAAATTGTTTTATATTATATACATTTCCGGATTTTGTAGGTCTGGTTCTCGCATTATAATAGTTGGAAATTTGGGGATTATTGTGTTCGCCCATCATACATTTAAGAATAGCTTTATTTCTGTAATCTAATACGATTCGTTCTGACCACACTATAATTTATTTATTCTCACACACGATCGAATCTCTTGTTCCATGTGTTCACTAATTATGCAGGTCTAACCTCTTGTGATTTCGTATTTAGCTGTTTGTGTCTTGTGTTTCGGAAATGGCGATGGGTACCCAATACGGCTTTTGCGTTGAAATCTGTGCGAGACCGCCTAGAAACCACACCCTTGCTGCCCCTCGAAGCTCGTCGATCGATTCAGCTCTGATGGGCCTCCCTGTCCCACAAGCTACCGTTCTATAAATTATGCTTGCAGAAATTCCGCATTTATTATGCAGTACAATCGAAATATTTTTCGTGGAAAAGTAAGAATAATTTCTCCCCGAAAATGTACAAAACTCAGTCACCTGCTACAGCATCATCAGAGCTCAATGCTGAACACGTGTGATTTAAAAGGACGACATATTTCAAAGAGAAGCGCAGATCTTGCAACCAGTCGCACTTTGACGTATAATGTGCGAAACCTACAAGGCGGCAACATATGGTGACAAGCAAAAGAAGGTTAGATATTTGTGATTATCAAAATAAAGTTAAGAAGTAGGTGAATAATGGAGCTGTGCTAGTCGGATCTTATTCATTAGCAAAAGTAACACGGAAGACTGACAACCAATGCAAACCACTGAGGAAAAAAATTGGAAATTTCTGGTAAGGCCTTATGGGACCAAACTGCAGAGGTCACCGGTCCCTAAGCTTACACACTACTTAATCTAACATAAAGTAACTTACGCTGAGGACAACAGACACACCCATGCCCAAGGGAGGACTCGAACCTCCGACGGGGGAAGCCTCCCGGACCGTGACAAAACGCCTCAGACAGCGAGGCTACCCTGCGCGGTCGATTGAAGAAATTTAAGGTCAAGTAAGTGTTAATAAATCGATGTTTAGGTGTAACTACAATAGTTGTGGAAGCAGCGAACGGTGCGTTGAGAGGGGAATCGGGAACGTCTGGCAATCTGAGTCACTGATAGCCAACAAAACGCGAAACTGTACTTTCAGGAAACAAAACTCACTGAAAATGAAACGGGAGGTTGGGCGACAACAAGATGATTTTGCAGACAGTATTAACAAAGAATTTTAACTTTTATATCTAACCTGAAATCATTTTTCTGTACAATTGTTCTATTACAAAGACGATGTTTTATTAAAGAAGCTTGTTTTTAAGTGGAATTGGAGTACAAACATGTATTTGCATTAATGTTAACACTGATTATGTATACATGTCCTGTAAACTGACTCGTTCCGCATTATTTCGACGGAAGAGTCGTTCAAATTATCTGTGGACTAGTTGACGTTCTATCTAACAAATTCTTTTAAAATGGGACAAACTATCGAACACATCAGTGCCAAGGTCACTGAATCTTGTTATCTTTCTTCAAGGGAACTAAAAGATTGCATAAATGAGCATTCCATAATGAGTTCTTCCTATAGTCACTTTAATATATGTCTAAAATATGGCCACATATTCTGCCAAAATTCTCTAAAAGCTCACAATCCGGAAGAGAGCCATTACTCAGCGATAGACAGTCGGTGTAAATCATTGTTTAAAGTCGCTATCAATCATTTGCATGCACATATGGTATGGACATACTAATACACAGTATAAAAAACGTTATTGGCACCTATAGTGTGAGACTAAACTGTGACATTCAGAATCACAGCACAAGATTAAAAGAAAATTTGCATACATTACCCATTAATGCAAGTTTGTAGCAGAAAGTTAAGGCTTCATGGGATAAAAAGGTTGTGAGAGGCTTTAAAATGACGTAAAATACGAGTATAAATGCATTTGAAAGATCTATTAAATAATTTATACAGCACCAAAGCTCCCAATGAAGAATTGAATACATCAGTACTAATATATCTGTTCACAAACAAGTTCATTTTTCCTTGTAAGCACTACATTTAAATAAAATCTAATACCATCTGGCACACTGTGCTGCATACGGTGTACCAGACTAAATACATAAAACGTCGAATTTTGTGGCAGGCGGTTTTTCTATCATTAAGTATGTAATCAAGAATTTCAGAAGATTCCAGTTTTCCTCTACATAAAAATAGAGACAGCTGAAATCTCTGATAATACAGAAAGTTATTTTAAAGAACATATTTTGCCATACATCCCTCATAGTTCCACATTTGTGCGTTAATGTATATTTTCTTGATAGCTATTCCCGCTAAATAAATCCAGCCAATTCGAAATTTGCAGGCAAAGAAATCTACTGAACGAAGTTAGCTGTGAAGTAGTTCAGAACAAAACCACTGTTTGTAGCAATAGTAATCTGTAACATTTATGATGACGGTAGCATTTCTGTTATCTGACTGACAACGCTTTCGTTCCTACTTTATTAAAGAAACTACTCACGTTTCGATGGGACTACCTTAAAATTCAACTATTAGTGCTAACCGCCATTCCAACATTAAAGCAAACTGAGACTTCAAAAGTGAAATTGATTATCTGATTATGATGTGTCGTGTTTGTGAAAGCACGCACGTTGAATATTTCAGTCTAGTGTTTCTTCACTGACGTCGCTCGCGCTTCATATTTAACGCCCTCTGTGCAGGCTGGCAAGACGCCGAACGCAGGACTTTGTCAGGAACCAATATGGACGACGTTGAGCTCCCTCAGCCGGTACGTATTACAGTTGTATTAACAAAACAACTCGAAAAAGAAATATCACCAGTTCCGACACTGTAAAACTACGTTAAGGGTACTGACTGCATTTTGATTCACATCGTTCCAGTCAATATCAAGCATTATCTTATTACACCTTGTACTCCTTCAACTTGAGCAAAAAATGATAGATGTAGTAAGGCGCGACTGATAAATGCATCTGAAAATCGTTCATATGTAGCTCAAAATGATGAGTATTAACTAGCAATGAGGTGGAAGAAACAGTTAACGAAGATACAGGATGTTTGTTTTAACCTGAGGTAACTAAATACCTCAAAAACACTGCATTGTATGAAAAAAAATGTTGGATGAACAGTTGATATTAGTAAAACGGACCTGTCTGTGGTACAACCGGCCAACTCCTAACCACCCCCGTGTGGGTAGCGTCAAATTTGTATTTTTAAATCGGATCCCCTATTTTTACTGCATATTCGGAATCTACGCCAAAAAATATGTACGATTTTCTCAAAACATTGTTCTTCATTCGTGGTAAACGGCGCTGTAATCGACAAATATCAAATGTGGACTGAAACGATCTCTAAACCCGCTGGGCAGAACAGGTGATTATGATCGTGGAAAGGGCCAAATCAGGTGGCGGTCAGCTTCACTTCAAACTTGTAATTTATTGTAGTTTAATAACACATTTAAACCAAAACGGCACATAGCCGAACCTTTACAACTACGAGTTTCAAAATCCAATTCTTTCACGGCTGAAGGCCTCCAAACAAGAAATCTTAAAAATCAACAAGACAAATTTCAAGTGACTGAAGACACGCAGTTAACATTACAAATAAAAAAGTAACACACACACACACACCTTAAACCTTTAAGATTTAAGTGGCCGAAAGCACACTAAATGAAAAGGCAACGCAACGACAATAACTAAATTTAAGAATAAGGTCTTAAGTGGCTGAAGGCACACAACTGATTTTCCAAAAGTCAAAATACCTTAAACCTTTAAGATTTAGGTGGCTGACAGCGCGCTAAATGAATAGCTAGCACAACAGTAACTTTCAGCAAGATATCCACTTGCCAGAATTGCAACTTAATTATAGGGGCTGAAGGACCTTGATTTACATAAAACACAGTAACTTTTTTTTAAATACATTGCCTATAATAGATTACCAACAGACCACTAAACACCCATGAAAAGGACAGTATAGACAACGGCACTCCGACGCCTCTGGGAGGGGGGGGGGGGGCTGCCCTCGGAACATTAACGTTCACTTAGGTGAGACAGGTTGTGGGCCCAACTACACTCGATCCGTCGGTAACCCAACCAAGAGACAGTCACAGACCAACCGACCAAACGACTTGCTAACCACCAATCGGTACATGAAAACTCAAAGACCAAACTGTTACGGACGTGATTATCCACACTGAAATATGTATTAAGCTGTCAAAACTACACACCGTGTTGGACAGCGACAACAGGTGAGGAAAGGACACTGACTGAAATTACGTTAGTGGCCAGGGCAGGTAACTGAAACACTAACGGCAACAAGGCAGAAAATTCCGCTGGTACACTTGAATTTGACATAAGGTAAGATAGTTAACTCCATCAAAAAAGAACACTGCCTGAATTTACGTCAGTGGCCAGGGCAGGTAACAAGAACACTAACAGCCACAAGGCAGAAAATCCCGCTGGTGCATTTGAATTGTAGTGAACCAATATACTTAATTCCACCGCACAGCGGCTCGATTTCACCACTGTAACCACTCGGTGTTGCTCACAGGAAAAGCTCCCGAACAGCGAACCACCGAAACAAATGACACAACATCAACGAACGTGGCTTGGGTACTTAAGACACCACTGAACTTTGACGTCCTGGGTCGTTGATAAACGAAGCTCGTAGCGATCGGACAGCTCCACACACGCTCCGACACTGCGCAGGGACCGCCAGCGGACCCAGCCGAAATGGAAGAGAATGTAGATGAAGATGAAATAGGGGATATGATACTGCGTGAAGAGTTTGACAGAGCACTGAAAGACCTGAGTCGAAACAAGACCCCGGGAGTAGCCAACATTCCATTAGACCTACTGACAGCCTTGGAAGAGCCAGGCCTAACAAAACTCTATCTTCTGGTGAGCAAGAGGTATGAGACAGAAGAAATACCCACAGACTTCAAGAAGAATATAATAATTCCAGTCCCAAAGAAAGCAGGTGTTGACATATGTGAAAATTACCGAACTATCTGCTTAATAAGCCATGGCTGCAAAATACTAACATGAATTCTTTACAGACGAATGGAAAAACTGGAAGAAGCCAACCTCGGGGAAGATCAGTTTGGATTTCGCAGAAATATTGGAACACGTGAGGCAATACTGACCCTACGACTTATCTTAGAAAATAGATTAAGGAAACGGAAACCTACGTTTCTAGCATTTGTAGACTTAGAGAAAGTTTTTGACAATGTTGACTGGAATACTCTCTTTCAAATTCTGAAGGTGGCGGGGGTAAAATACAGGGAGCGAAAGGCTATTTACAATTTGTACAGAAACCAGATGGCAGCTATAAGAGTTGAGGGGCATTAAAGGGAAGCAGTGGTTGGGAAGGAAGTGAGACAGGGTTGTAGCCTCTCCCCGATGTTATTCAATTTGTATATTGAACAAGGAATAAAAGAAACAAAAGAAAAATTCGGAGTAGGAAATAAAATCCATGGAGAAGAAATAAAAACATTGAGGTTTGCCGATGACATGTTAATCCTGTCAGAGACAGCAAACGACCTGGAAGAGCAGCTGAACGGAATGGACAGTGTCTTGAATGTAGGATATAAGATGAACATAAAGAAAAGTAAAACGAGAATAATGGAATGTAGTCGAGTTAAATCGGGCGATGCTGCGGGAATCAGATTAGGAAATGAGATGCTTAAAGTAATAAATGAGTTTTGCTATTTGGGGGGCAAAATGACTGATGATGGTCGAAGTAGAGAGGATATAAAATGTAGACTGGCAATAGCAAGGAAAGCGTTTCTGAGGAAGAGAAATTTGTTAACATCGAGTATAGATTTAAGTGTCAGGAAGTCGTTTCTGAAAGTATTTGTATGGAGTGCAGCCATGTGTGGAAGTGAAACATGGACGATAAATAGTTTAGACATGAAGAGAAGAGAAGCTTTCTAAATATCGTGCTACAGAAGAATGCTGAAGATTAGATGGGTAGATCACATAACTAATGAGGAGGTAGTGAATAGAATTGGAGAGAAGAGAAATTTGTGGCCCAACTAGAAGAAGGGATCGGTTGGTAGGGAATATTCAGAGGCATCAAGGGATCACCAATTTGCTTTGGAGGGCAGCGTGAAGGGTAAAAATCATAGAGGGAGACTAAGAGATGAATACACTAAGCAGATTCAGAAGTATGTAGGTTGCGGTAGGTACTGGGAGATGAAGAACCTTGCACAGGATAGAGTAGCATGGGGAGCTGCATCAAACCAGTCTCTGTACTGAAGACCATAACAACAACAACATTCGCCCGCAAAATTCTCTTAGTAAATGTATAAATTCGGTATCTGTGGAAGATTGCGCTACAGTTCAGCTGTTTTCCTCGTTTACCTCACGGAGAGTGGACGAGAATAAGGTAAGATATGTTAGGTCCTGTACAGAGGCATACCACCATTATTCTCAGTATGACAATCAGCTGTTCCACATTCACTGTTCGGTAAAAGCCTCCCCTAGGTTTTCCGTGATTTAAAATATTCATGTTGTGATTTATTTTCTTCGCCCTTTACGAGAATGTGTGAGGAGCGGAAATCGCTGTACAGGGTAGCGTCCGCCGTGCTAAGTATAGCTGGTGCGTTGTGAAATACCCATCTGTAGTGGAGACAGGCTGGTTGACTACTGGGAGCGGTGTGGCTGTCCAGCAACGGCGTTATGCAAAAGTAATCGTGACCTGGCCAGCAGCAGCTGACGCAGCTTCTTCTGTAGCTTACGGGCTAAACTTTTTAGAAAGGTTCGACAACTACGAGGAAACTAAAATTTGATCTAATCAGCCGCGAAAATCTGAGAAACAAACTCACTAAATAATTAATCAAGGAGGGAAAGAAATTGAAAACGTGCCGGATCAGCTCTAGGCTGAATTCAGAAGACTAGACATTGAGGAGATTCAGAGTCCTGGCCCTGTCTTTCGAAGCGAGACTTAGTGTTAAATGGAATGAACCGGCTACTCTGAACAAAATGTGTCTTAGAATAAACAAGCCAAAGATGGATCACGTAAAACATAATGGGAGAAAGAAGTTGTTATGTTTGCTGATATCGCAACTGTGAAAGACAGAAGATGGAGCTGGAGAATTTACGGATGTGGTAAACGAGGTATCATAAGCTGAACAGAGGAATGAGGGGATCAAAAACAGATTTGCGCAGAGAAACAAAGCTTTTTTCAACCGATGTTGGCGTAGAATTGAGCAAAGAATTTCCGAAATGGTGAGTCTAGGGCAAATATGTTTGTCGAAGTGAACAGGGCATTATAGTTAATTCGCTGAAGAAGAAACTCGGAACTTTTGCAATTATATGCTGCAAATTAAGTTGCAAATTAATTGAACAAATTGCTTACGGAGCAATAGACGCTGCAAAGAGCAGGCATACAAAGTAGTCTGTGGAATTCATTTTCAACAAGCAGAAACAGGCCAATGAGAAATCTGTTAAAATATCCTTAAAAATTTGGTTTATTGACAGACAGCAAAGTGTTAGAGAGAGACGAAATAGGAATATGTTCACAGATTAGCAAGGAAGTTGGTTGTACTGGTTACGTAGATAAATTATTGACGGGAAACAAGGGAAGACGCTGACACAGTAAAGAAAACCTACAACTGTAACAGTCTGACTGATAAATAAAATAAACATCATGTAATGTAATTCTTTTCATTACTTCTTCAGCGTCAGTGCTTAAGATTTCCTAACCAATGCAAGACTGTCTTTGTATTCCTCATCTTCATTATTCTTCTTCTTTTTATTATTCTTGTCGTTTAATCCCGTGTCTTCACACGGATCTGGCAATGTTAGTCCGGCCAGATGCGTTGTCGCATGCCCTTCCTATTGCCGTCCCTTAACCCACCCCCCCTCCCCCTTCACTTCCGCTCCTCCGAGATGGAATTTGAGCCTCCAGTCTCTGTCCAGTATTATCCCGTGCGAGTGTGTCAGAATGTTTTCAAATCAGTTGCGAAGCATGTATCTGAGTAAGGACGTTGGTACCAGCCTGGCATTCACCTAGTCGGACATGGAAAACTGCCTGAAAACCACATCCAGGCTGACCAGCCGGGACCCTGGCCTTCGCTGTGGATCCACTGAGGGGGCCCGATCCGGGATCGACGCGCCTCCCCTAATCCTGGGAGCGGCGTGATAACGTGCACGATTATCCGGGCGGTTTCTTCCTTATCTTCATATTTAGATTGATTTACATATATTGTTTTATTCAATTTTGTTTCAATTACTTATTTAAATAGAAACCAGAAATACTCTATAAAAAAGACTTGCAAGAATTCAGTCATACGATAGCACAAAAATACAAATATGAATGACTGGTTAGGCGGCAGTTCTCAGTTCTGAAGCAGCAAACATACACATCCCCGTCCCCGCCCCCCCACCCCCCCACACACGCACACACATAAACACAGACACATAAATTGCTACCTTTCATCCAAACACAGAAGGAAATGGAGTGAGGGGGGGGGGGCGGAGTTGAGGTCGAGATGAAGGAAAATAGGTGAAGTTTAGTATTTTTTTCATACAAGGATTGTTTTTAGTAAAATAAGGATTTCACCACATTACTATACCTTTACTAGTGTATGTATGAAATTTTTGTATGTCATAACAAATTAAAAACGGCGACTGAAGTCCTTGTCACAGTATGTGCCACGCAGCACGTCTAGGTTTGAGCGAAACATTTTACAGACTCGTGGCTATTTCTTAAACCCATAAAAATAGAATATTCTTAATTTAGAATGGCTTTCCGAAGGGCGGGGGGAGGCCATAACGATGGGATTTTGAAAAATACCTCGAAATATAAAAAGACAGCTACTTGAAAATTATGTCGGTAATTAAAATATTTAAAAAAAATTTAAAATTTAAAAACAAAAAAAATCTCTCTCTAAGGCCCATTACAGTTCGTTGCCTTTCATTTTAAAAACTGTCAGCTGCATCGGTTAATCTGTAGAGGCTCTAGAACGCTTCGCATCGAAAAATGTTGTTTCAACACAAACGCATCTAAAGTTTGCAGTAACAAACAAGAAGCTGTGATTCCTCAGTTACTCCCGGAGTATTTGTTTCTCGAACAGCCCACGGGTATACTGCCGGTTCATAGTGTCCAATGGGCACAATATTTCGGCGATCAGACATGTCGCCATCGTCAGGTGCGCTGACGAACTGAGCTCCTGAGGGCGGACGGCCCTCAGCGCACCTGACGACGGCGACATGTCTGATCGCCGAAATATTGTGCCCGTTGGACAGTATGAACCGGCAGTATACCCGTGGGCTGTTCGAGAAACAAAAAGCTGTTTGAGAACTTACTGTTGATCTGGAATCTCAGGACCCTAGAGACATCCTTTCTCTTCGTCATACATGCTATGGTTGTGATTTTCTGAATCTCTTTTAACAAACTGAGACATTCTTTGCTCCCCGCGTGTACGCGTTTCCTGTCAGATAACTCCACGAATTTTTTGCTGGTCGTCCGTATGACGACTCCTAACACGACCATGCTCTTCAGAGTAGATGATTAGCCTTCGATGAATACACCTACAACTATGTAATTTACGTTGTTATTTGTAAAATTTTTGCCCCACAATGAATGTGTTTCAGTACCTGTTTTCAAATGCACAAGTTGAAGCTCTCGTCGTCATTTTGCGTTTCGGTACCGGTGCATAGTTTAAGCAAATCTTCATAGGACATAAACTGGTATACTGGCTGGATCTTTTCTTGAAATGATTCATTGAGCAGCTACAGCTGCCTATTTTTTGACTGGCACAAGGTTCCATTCAGGACGCATATTCACAAAGAGCGGACAACGGAGAACTGTTTAAGCCCATAAGATCCCGAAACGGAAAGAAATTTTCGTCGGCGAAGCGAGGTACAAATGAAAGTATTCAGTCGCTAATTGGGTCTCGGTTTCGTGGTTTGGACGCTGAACTGTTATGTCCGTCTGTGTGTGTGTGTGTGTGTGTGTGTGTGTGTGCCTTCTAAAATACTTAAAATACTTTCTCAATCAAAGATTCCTTTTGCGGACATAATCCGTACAATTAAGTCAGTGTTCGACATGTAAGAAAATTTTTAACAATGCTTTACGGTAATAAACGCATGTAAGTCGCACTGTTACTCATTCCCATAGCTACTTGTGAGATTCACTGAAGACGATACTATGGTTCCTCTGCAGTGAGTGATCAAGTTTGTAATGATACTGAAATCTAACAAACTCCTTCCGAATAGGGAATGAGGTGTCGTCATGTCTGACTTCTCTATCAGACAGGCGGATCACTATCAACAATGTCACACCATGTTGCCCCTGCAGCACACACACACACACACACACACACACACACACACACACACACACACACATAACAGTTCAGCGTCCAAACCAGGAAACTGAGACACATATTAGCAACTGAATACATTCATTTCCACCTCGCTCCGCCGACGAAAATTTCCTTCAGTATCAGGCTCTTATGGGTCGAAACGGTTCTCCGTTGTCCGCTCTTTGTGAATAACGGGCGGGCTATTCTTTCAAAAGCTGCGATTCTTATCGCTTTTGAGAGCATTTCTTCATCGGAGCACCGCCAAATCCCAGATTTCTATTTAAATGGGTTTCCAAAGTTGTGGAGTCACGTCAGCAGTTAGTGTGTGCTACAGTGTGGTCCGCCGCATTTTTCGGCCTGCCCAACTGGCTTTCTTTCAGCTACCCTGAGGTGAATGCCGTATCGAACGGGTATGCCGCTCATAAGGCAACCGTACGCACTTGCCCACATCGAATTGGCGCATGTCGACAGGCTGGGTACAGCACGGCCTGGACTTCAACCTACGCTAGGAGGAAGCTGCAACTCTCCACCGTTTTCGAGAAATTAGTGTTTGACCGTTTTAGGGATGGCTGTGATTGTCCGTAACCAAGTCATAAAGTGCTTAGTTTCAGAAGCCCAGGGTCTCTGGATCGAACCTCATTGCTGGTGCTTTTTTTTTTATTCCTACATAACTCTGACATCAGATTTATTATGGCTGTCCAAATTACTGTATCAGTATCTAATGACTCACTTATTATTTGCATAATATTTATCCTGAAAAACCGGAAAACAAAGTATTTATGTAAGGGCATTGGAAATAAAAAAACGATACAAGACCATTTTGAATCAAAACAGTATAGTCTTCTTGTTGACTTTACTGTGCCTAGATTTGTGATACTTATGGAAAACTTCACGAATCAGGATGATACTGATCGTAAAAACATGTAAAGCAATAATTATTGTCGTATACTGCACACGTAATGTTTTTGCATGACTAAGACTTTTTCAATGCTTCTACTGCAAAACAAACTTGGTTTACTTTCATAAACTGTTCTCCGTCATCACATGGTTTCGCGGCATGCGAGACATATCTGATCATATCACCGAATATTGGATAGGGAACTGATGGAGTACGACTCATTGAATTTTTATGCAATCTTGTCTTGAAGCTTTCCCGTTTTTGTGTTCGATGATGTACGAACACTTTTGTAGTCGCCTTATAAGGATTTTCACATCCCTATAAAAACAAACGTCGCAGGCTCCACCAACGGAGTACACGGTGCACGAATTACTTTAATACTGTACGTTAGCAGACATTCTCTATCTTGAAAAATTTCAGCGTAGAAAACCAGGTTCGTTTGCCATCCCCATGCATCAAAGGAAAAAAGAAATTGTTCTTCTCTCACGTATGGTTTCAAGACGTCAATTAGAAATCTCGTGCATGGTACTGTTGTGTATTTTCCAGATTTCGAAGATGTTATAATAATGTTTTTATATTTGCGAGATTACTCATCAGCTGCTTTTCGTACCCTTCCGTACTCTTGGCCCAAATGAGCCAGTGGTCTCTTGCAAGGCAACGAAGGCTGTTTCCAGATAAGGTGACAGCATATTGTGCGTTACATGAATGTGTCACCTTGTGCGTATCCTTTCGCTGCACAAGAACCATCTTTGTTCCGAGTTCGACGAGAGGTTGCTCATAAGTTGATTGATGTTGTCACTTTAGATCAAACATTCACAAATTAGCGTCGTATGGTTTATAGAACTACTATTGCAATTGATTTAAATGAATCAGGTACCTTTGTCTGTACTTCCTGTTTGACCAGTGTTAATAACAAAATTCCTGTCATGTTTTGGTATGAGAGCTCGAATCTACAGTACTTTCGGAAATTTGCCGCTTCATCACGGATTTGCTGCAGTGAAAAGCTCTTTCCTTCTCGGATACAAATCTCTTTTTCTCTGACGAATCCGATACCTTCTTCTGAACAGCACGACCTATGAGTCAGAAGCTCGAAAACTTAAATCAGAAAATTGGTTAGTAGCAACAAGGGCTCATTGCTGTAGGTTTCTCGTCGTCATTTGCTGAGTACATTCTCCAGCTTCTATGGAATGATCATAGATACACTAATGAATTGTTTTAAGTTCTTCACGCTTTGTTATATCTTGTTTCATATCATCTTCCCATATTTTAAAACCTGTCGTGCTTTTGAGACGTGAAGCTACCCTTCTACGAGGAGTGGTCGAAATTCATCCTGGATGTTGCTTTCTCGCTGGACTGGCAATCCTAATCTTGTAATGTTGCGGAATGTAACCGCGTCCATTTTGCACTGCTTCTCGTAATCGTGTCATGAACATAAAGCGAGTCCATCAGGTTCTTCAAACCCGCCCTTATCATCAATGTCGTGGTGGGCGATTAGATCGTCTTGTACCACGAGTTGTCTCTCCGCTAGCATTTCAAAAATTCTCCGAAATATTTCTTCTATGATTTCCACGTGTTCTTGTGTTATTACTGCAGAACGTTTCGAAGTGATGAGATTGTTTTCAAAAAGGAGCTGTTCATTGCACTCAAGAGCCGTTTTTAGTCGTAGTTTTGAAACTTCACTGTAAACCGGTTCGCCTTCACGGTCAGGTTCACGTTCTCTTGCTGTCCAAGTACATTTACTCGTAAAGTCAGACATCTTGGAGGCTAACGCACGTGTTTATAAACGTTGCTCCCTTTCTCCATCCATCAACCGAAAGTTGTTTGTGCAAATGCAACTGTTCCTGGTGGATCAAAACTAACTGCAGGATTATCGGGAAGATGGGTTCATACGGTGAGTCGTTTCGTACGCGTACCTATACAGGGTACCCTCCGCCACTCACCGTACGGTGGCTTGAGGAGTATCTAAGTACACTCCTGGAAATGGAAAAAAGAACACATTAACACCGGTGTGTCAGACCCACCATACTTGCTCCGGACACTGCGAGAGGGCTGTACAAGCAATGATCACACGCACGGCACAGCGGACACACCAGGAATCGCGGTGTTGGCCGTCGAATGGCGCTAGCTGCGCAGCATTTGTGCACCGCCGCCGTCAGTGTCAGCCAGTTTGCCGTGGCATACGGAGCTCCATCGCAGTCTTAAACACTGGTAGCATGCCGCGACAGCGTGGACGTGAACCGTATGTGCAGTTGACGGACTGTGAGCGAGGGCGTATAGTGGGCATGCGGGAGGCCGGGTGGACGTACCGCCGAATTGCTCAACACGTGGGGCGTGAGGTCTCCACAGTACATCGATGTTGTCGCCAGTGGTCGGCGGAAGGTGCACGTGCCCGTCGACCTGGGATCGGACCGCAGCGACGCACGGATGCACGCCAAGACCGTAGGATCCTACGCAGTGCCGTAGGGGACCGCACCGCCACTTCCCAGCAAATTAGGGACACTGTTGCTCCTGGGGTATCGGCGAGGACCATTCGCAACCGTCTCCATGAAGCTGGGCTACGGTCCCGCACACCGTTAGGCCGTCTTCCGCTCACGCCCCAACATCGTGCAGCCCGCCTCCAGTGGTGTCGCGACAGGCGTGAATGGAGGGACGAATGGAGACGTGTCGTCTTCAGCGATGAGAGTCGCTTCTGCCTTGGTGCCAATGATGGTCGTATGCGTGTTTGGCGCCGTGCAGGTGAGCGCCACAATCAGGACTGCATACGACCGAGGCACACAGGGCCAACACCCGGCATCATGGTGTGGGGAGCGATCTCCTACACTGGCCGTACACCACTGGTGATCGTCGAGGGGACACTGAATAGTGCACGGTACATCCAAACCGTCATCGAACCCATCGTTCTACCATTCCTAGACCGGCAAGGGAACTTGCTGTTCCAACAGGACAATGCACGTCCGCATGTATCCCGTGCCACCCAACGTGCTCTAGAAGGTGTAAGTCAACTACCCTGGCCAGCAAGATCTCCGGATCTGTCCCCCATTGAGCATGTTTGGGACTGGATGAAGCGTCGTCTCACGCGGTCTGCACGTCCAGCACGAACGCTGGTCCAACTGAGGCGCCAGGTGGAAATGGCATGGCAAGCCGTTCCACAGGACTACATCCAGCATCTCTACGATCGTCTCCATGGGAGAATAGCAGCCTGCATTGCTGCGAAAGGTGGATATACACTGTAATAGTGCCGACATTGTGCATGCTCTGTTGCCTGTGTCTATGTGCCTGTGATTCTGTCAGTGTGATCATGTGATGTATCTGACACCAGGAATGTGTCAATAAAGTTTCCCCTTCCTGGGACAATGAATTCACGGTGTTCTTATTTCAATTTCCAGGAGTGTATAATGCTACACTACTTCCAAAACAAAGAAAAGCTCGAAAGTTTTCAAAGTGAAGATTATATTAACAATAAATGATTCCTTAGGTACTGATAATTTGCACAGTCATAATAAACCTGTTATCAGAATTACGTAGGAAAGAAGAAACACGAACCACAGTTGCGTGAGCGGGATTCGATCCAGAGTCTTCCGACTTGGGTAACCAAGCGTTTATTCTGAGGACTACGGGCTGCCTATAGCAGACATTAGCGTCTATGCATGCTTGAAACTTTCAAACTCGTTTTTGCTCGAAAACAGTTGAGAATTGCGGCCTCCTGTTTACGTATGTTGAAATCCTAGCCATGATGTACACACCCTGAGAATATGAATGAGATCAGTGAGGGCAGGCAGTTGCGGTTCTCCTGCCAGCGGAGCTCCACTGTACAGGCTCAGCCTGCAGCGTTACATTCGATCCCACTCAGGCTCTTCTGGACCTAACTAGCAGTTCACGCTACACCAGCAGAGTTGAACCGTGTTACTGCCATTCCCGAATCTAGAAACCAACGGAACCAATCTTTCACTGAGACCCTGGAAGCGATAGTCTTACAAAACCTGCGACGGTGCTCTATGATAAGTCCTTTTGGCAACCGTAAAAACCGTGAACGAAAACCATGACCCTTCCCATATTGGATGTATCAGGAGTTGGTTGTATAGACTAATTCGAAAAACAATTTCCATATACCTTTTGGTCTTTTTTTTTTTTACAATGTTTTCATTTCACTTGTTCGTGCTCCAGTTGCTGTGCGTTCATTTATGAACTGTCATTTTTGTTTTGAGGTCAAAGTTGCCCTTGAGGTCACATTTCTGAATTTTTCAACTGCGATTGTTATTGCGATTTTTTGACTAACCTGCTGTATCGTTTAGGAACGCCGCACATACATAGCCCAGCTGTCATATTTCGTTGAACGTACAAAATAATAGTCCGTGGATGAATTAGTATGCAGTATTGACCTAGTAGAACGCACCTTTCACCAGGCTCAAGTGGAATTCTCACATACAAGAATATGGGCACTGCTACTTACGAACGCTCTCTATCCTTATTTACAGTGATTTCAGCACCTTTGAGAAGGAGATGAAGGTGGATGATTGTAATTTTAACGTAGGCTAGCTCAAGTCGCCGAGCAATCCCAATAATACTGTTTACCGACGAAGTCACTTGCACTCGTGACGGTATTAACAACACTAAGGCGATTGATTGCGTTGATCACAAAATATTGCTCCAGAAGTTCGACCATTACAGCATACGGGGACTAGCTCACAACTGGATCATCTCTTACTTTAGCAACAGACAGGAAAATGTCATTATTCACATTGTTGAGAATGGCTGTGATGTGGGGTACGGTGAAGTGGGGGGTGCCACAGGGATCAGTGTTGGGGCCACTCCTGTTCCTTACTTATATAAATGATATGCCATCTAGTATTACAGGTAACTCTAAAATATTTCTTATTTTCATTCGCTTACCTCATATGGTATTGTATTTTGGGATAGCTCTTCCCTTTCTAAAAGGATATTTTTTTCTAAGAAATGGGCGGTTCAGGCAATAAGTGGTATGAGTTCACGAACCTCTTGTCGACCCCTGTTCACGAGTCTGGGTATTTTGATATTGGCCCCTCAGGATATATATTCATCACTGCCATTCCTTTTTAACAATATTACCCTATTCCCAAGAACAAGCAGCTTTCACTCAGTTAATACTCGCCAGAAATCAAACCTGCATTTGGATCGGACTTCCTTTACTCTTGTGCAGAAAGGTGTGCGGTATACTGCTACATCCATTTCCTATAAGATACCACTAGAATTCAAAAATCTTAGCAATAATCCACGCGCCGTCAAATCGAAACTGAAGAGTTTCTTCATGGGTCACTCATTCTATTCTATCGAGTAGTTCCTTGGAAAATTAAGGTGATTATTGTTGTATTGTTGATTGCGTTTACTTAAACTTATGGCTTGACTTTTTTCGGGTGCATAAACTTTTTTTTCTGTTATTACTTTTATGTTATAATTTCATGACCTTGGAAATTTGCTCCTCAATTTGGTTCTACGAAATTTGACGTCTAACTAATAAAAAATAGCAGTCATTAATTACATCAGTGATTCGACGAAAACTTGTAGGTCTTTGAGGAGACAAATTCTCAGTAATGCTTCTCCGTAAGTGTGTAGCGTAGTGTGATAAGCAGTCACTTGACTGGGCACGTTGCGTCACCGCATCGTGCTACTGTGCTCCGTTATCGAGACCTAATTGATTACGAGTCTGCAGCATTACTGGAGGAAGTTCCTTCGGCTACAAGGGTGGATACGTCCTTCCAGCACGACCGCGCTCCTCCATGTTGCAGTCATCAGCTGACACATTATCTAAAGCTAACATTCCCCTAAATGTGGTTCGTCTGAATTAGTCACGTTCCTTGGCCACCAAGGTCCCCTTTAGCGAAATCACGGAAAATCTGATCAGCATGGTCGGACGTGCGTTTGAACAGCCGTCCTCCCGAATACGAGTCCAGTGTTCTAACCACTGTGCCACCTCGCTGGGTCTCAATAAGGCTGGAAATGGCTATTGTCTTATCTGGGAATAGTAATGTGACTGTTTTACTTTCTAAAATTACCTACTCGTTGAAGGATTACCGTCAAACCTCCTTGCCTAGGGACGCCAGATGTAAGTTGATGTCGTCAAGCCCTGAATGAAAATTGCGCAACAAATAACTGGGGAGGGGAGCTTGAGAGCGCTACGTTGAGAGCGTGTCCTTTCTGTACGATACTAGGCAAGGGGCTGGAGGGCTTACACGCTGATGTGTGGGTCCTTTCTACATTCTATATCATCTATTTTTAAATGAATTCCTTTAACTTGACTTCTTTGTGATTTTTAAGGTATGTTTAAGATTGATTACAATTGATTACCTATTTATTTTAAACATTATCTTTAGACCTTACAGCGATTGCAGCAATTGTTCCAGTTTACAGATATTACAGTTTTACAACTTATAGCTCGGGTACATTATATACTGATCTGCACACACATTTCTACAGGCAAGACGGAATTGCGTTGGCCAAATGTATACCACCAAAGTCTCCCAATATTTTTCATGGGACATCCGCTATGTGAGGAGGATAATGGGCAAACTGGGGACCAGATACCTTAACACAGGGGATCAAATTTCCGGTATTAAACGAGAACTTTCATTTCCTTACACAGTCCATAGCTGGAAATAAAAGAATTAGTACAAATATTCAAATACCTCTCTTCCATGCGTGAACATTGAGACAGACGCACTGAGGGCACGTTTGCTCACTTACCCGTTTTCTGTAACACTCTTAGAATATGGCGGGCACCCGGAGGTCTTCCTGGGCCCCGGTGGAGGGGGTGGTCGAACTACTTGGCCGTGACCAACCTCTCCACCCCAAATCTTGTGACACTGGAAAGTCTTTGACTTTTACCTGCCTGTGCTGTGTCTCTGATCCCCTACCCAGGAGTAAGGTTGGCACTAAATATACTACAGAACTACTTCCCAACTAAGATTTGGCCACACTTTACGGAAAGGTGGAGGAGGATTAGGAAAGTTAATGTGCAGATTCACATTCAAGTACAAGAAATGCATAATACACGACACATATAAATACTTATTATGAAGCCTGACACATTTCTTTCCACCCGTCCACATGGGTTCTGTTACACCCCCGGCTGGCCGCGTCATGTAATACGTGGTGCATTCAAGTTCTAAGGCCTCCGATTTTTTTTCTCCAGATTGGAAAGAGATAGAAATATGCGCATTGTTTTAAAAGGAGGCCGCGTTCATTGTCAATACGTCCCAGAGATGGCAGCACCGTACAGCAGATGGAATTTTACCACCAGCGGCGAGAATGAGAACTGTTTTAAATACTTAAAATGGCGGCGTGGTGATGGAGTTATGGATGTGTCGAAAGTTCGTTCGTAGGTGCGACAGTTTAATGAAGGCAGAACATCGGGTGACAACAAACCGAAACAACCTCGGGCTCGCACAAGCCGGTCTGACGACATGATCGAGAAAGTGGAAAGAATTGCTTTGGGGGATCGCCGAATGACTGTTGAACAGATCGCCTCCAGAGTTGGCATTTCTGTGGGTTCTGTGCACACAATCCTGCATGACGACCTGAAAATGCGAAAAGTGTCATCCAGGTGGGTGCCACGAATGCTGACGGACGACCACACGGCTGCCCGTGTGGCATGTTGCCAAGCAATGTTGACGCGCAACGACAGCATGGATGGGACTTTCTTCTCGTCAGTTGTGACAATGGATGAGACGTGGATGCCATTTTTCAATCCAGAAACAAAGCGCCAGTCAGCTCAATATAAGCACACAGATTCACCGCCACCAAAAAAATTTCGGGAAACCGCCAGTGCTGAAAAAATGATGGTGTCCATGTTCTGGGACAGCGAGGGCGTAATCCTTACCCATTGCGTTCCAAAGGGCACTACGGAAGAACAAGTTCCTTCCTGCACTGCAACAAAAACGTCCGGGAAGGGCTGCGCGTGTGTTGTTTCACCAAGACAACGCACCCGCACATAGAGTTAACGTTACGCAACAGTTTCTTCGTGATAACAACTTTGAAGTGATTCCTCATACTCCCTACTCACCTGAACTGGCTCCTAGTGACTTTTGGCTTTTTCCAACAATGAAAGACACTCTCTGTGGCCGCACATTCACCAGCCGTGCTGCTATTGCCTCAGCGATTTTCCAGTGGTCAAAACAGACTCCTAAAGAAGCCTTCGCCGCTGCCATGGAATCATGGCGTCAGCGTTGTGAAAAATGTGTACGTCTGCAGGGCGATTACGTCGAGAAGTAACGCCAGTTTTATCGATTTCGGGTGAGTAGTTAATTAGAAAAAAAATCGGAGGCCTTAGAACTTGAATGCACCTCGTAAAATTGGCGGCGGAGCCGCCTCCGTTTGTACTTCCCGGTGCGAGCGAGCAGCGAAACCTGCTGCTTATGGAGCGGAAACTACTGTACCGTTTCAATGTTATGCGTTGTAACTCTAGGAGGCCGCCAGATGCCGCCTTCTACTTGGGTGTAGTCAAGCGGAGGTGAGGTGGTGTGGTCCTGTTGTGCACCGAGGCGCTAATGAAGCGTCGTACATTTAACAGCCATTTATTTACGAGAGCTGTACGATCAATCTGTCTCGTGCCCACTGCGTACGGGGCCAGCGCCGCAGGAGGGCGTGGCGGCCGGCTGCGGACGTCTGTCGCAGCCTCCGCGCTCTCACTGACTGAAGGCGCAGCCCCACACGTCTGCAAACCTCTGTTGTCAGTAGCGTGCAGGCGGAAGACCCGACAGCGACACGGAGGACGGCCTGACAGGCGGTCCCAGCGGGCCACTGGTAAGGCGCTACTTTCTCTGCTCACGAGTGGCGGCACGGGCGCCCTGCCCCCGAGCTGAGCAACTCACTCACAGCCAGATCGGTCCTTCATTCCCAGAATGGTAGTCTCAGCTTAGCCCACCAGGGACGCAGCTCGCAGAGTCCAAGATCCCGCCACAGCTGGACGGCTACGAACTCAGCCGGTCATATTCACCGGGACAGCCTGAAACTACTAGAGACGACGAATTACCGGGTGAGTCGCAGCCTTCCAGCTGTGGCGGGATTTTGGACTCTGCGAGCAGCCTTCCTACTAGAGCTGACCTCCCATCAGTATTACTGATGCAGATGGAGTGGCAATGAGTGGACGAAGGCGAAGGTTTTATAGCTGTCGATGACGTGACGTCCCGACTGGTGACTGAATGTGCTCCCATTTTCTCGGCCTTTCATTGTTCTTGGTTGCCCTACTGTTGAATTTCAGAGTTACACAAGAGCGCTGTGTCTGCTCCACAGCGTCGTCCAAGTGCTCACTCTTGAGTTCCTCAAGTCTCCTCTCACACCATATGACGCGAAGACTTCCGTGCTTCTTTATATTTCGGTTCTTCCGAGTACTGGTATTGTTTACGCCATGGCTGCTCAACGGGAGTGCTCCTTTTACCGTCGTCCCTAAAGTTTTCAACACAATTTTATCCCTCGCTTAGTTACAATTCTGCAGTATGAAACATCCCCCTCTCCTCCCCCCCCCCCCCCCCCCGTACTTCACAAAATTCGCCCCGAATTTTTGTGCTTTACTAACTGGTATACATGTTCTATTAATTCACCCTTCATTGCATTTATCTGTTTCTAAACTAAATCTAATTCTGCAAGACATAATCCTCTTAAATCATTATTCTAATTCCTTGCTTAGTCGTGCGTAGTTTTACCATTCAACTTGATTACTTTGTTGAAGTTCCTCTCATATTGCTAAACCAGGCAACAGGGAACTGATGCACAGGTAATTCTGGGTGTTGTACAGTCCTTCGCTTGTAGTAAACATCAACTACACAAATGGCGACCAGAATCGTTACAGTACAGGTAGCTAAAATACTTATGTCCACAACCTGGTTACGCTACTTTTTACGGTACTGTTGGATATGTTACAACATCTGTTTGACGGAAATCCGCTCCTTCAGTGACGCCGTTAGTTGGTCTTACGTGTGCAGGACGTCGAGATTTAATGTATCGTTTAGAAATGTTTTAAGCTTTAGCCTGGCAGTATCTCTAACATCTTCCCAGGTCAAACCAGCAAAGGTTTGTCATCTCGATTATTTTCTTGTCCGTAATAGGTGATACGCAGAATGTTTCCTAGCTACGCGACAAACTGTACTATTTATTTGCGTTCCACTGTCTTTTAGCTCCGTCTTAGATATTTCCGTGACTTTATTTTTGTGTAACAAAAAAATGGCTCTGAGCACTATGGGACTTAACATCTGTGGTCATCAGTCCCCTAGAACTTAGAACTACTTAAACCTAACTAACCTAAGGACATCACACACATCCATGCCCGAGGCAGGATTCGAACCTGCGACCGGAGCGGTCACGCGGTTCCAGACTGAAGCGCCTAGACCGCACGGCCACACCGGCCGGCTTTTGTGTAACAATTCAGAATTATAACCTCTGGAGTATACACCGAATAAATTCAGTAGGTTCCCATTCTTTGAAAATGCGGATAAAGAACTAATACTTCCCTCTGATACTCTGTTGCTTCAGATTTTCTCACGAACAATTGTACCTCATATACACGCGTGTTGGTCCGAAACACTCTGGTTGGAAAGACCGCAATACTCTTCTGTTGAAAACCCTGCAACTCTTCCAAGGACACCAGACCCTAAGTTTTCCTGTTTTCGGAAATTATTAGTACTTCGCTTTTGTGTACTGTTCCTGTATCCATTTCCATATTGTAGCTGTTTCACTGGGTGAGGGTGTACAACAAAACACTGATAACGTGCAATCAAGCATATTACCGGAAAGTGTATCGATACACGCAATCTTGCGCCATCTTTCTACATTTCGACTACATACGTGTGGTTGAACAACGCCAAATTGTCCTCAGTTGGTTCCGCTATACGCTGTAACTCCTTCTGTGCTTCTCGCACTCCAGCTAAGAACTGCTGCAATGACACTTAGTTGGTCGTTGCATGCAAGACGGATTACGGCAATGTTGCTGTTTCCAATATTGCATCATTAATACTATCCGACGAAGTCCTTAACAGTCTAGCTACAGCTATTTGCCCATCAATTGCAGCCAGTTGGTTCTGCATCATCTTTAGACCATCATTCAGCGTCCACTTGGTGTTTTGCATTTATTGTACCAATTCTGTCACCAGTTCCCGCACCATCCTTGTGTTATTCAGTACAGTCTGCTCCAATCTCACCACCTGCATGGTATGCCATTGTACCACAGCCCTAGTACTGCTTGTACTTGGCTCAGTGTGCTTTTTAAATTCTGGGTATTTTCGTCATCTGCTATCCCAAACACTGTCTGCAACAGTTTTCCACCTGTACAGGGCTATTACAAATGATTGAAGCGATTTCATAAATTCACTGTAGCTCCTTTCATTGACATATGGTCACGACACACTACAGATACGTAGAAAAACTCATAAAGTTTAGTTCGGCTGAAGCCGCACTTCAGGTTTCTTCTGTCAGAGCGCTCGAGAGCGCAGTGAGACAAAATGGCGACAGGAGCCGAGAAAGCGTATGTCGTGCTTGAAATGCACTCACATCGGTCAGTCATAACAGTGCAACGACTCTTCAGGACGAAGTTCAACAAAGATCCACCAACTGCCAACTCCATTCGGCGATGGTATGCGCAGTTTAAAGCTTCTAGATGCCTCTGTAAGGGGAAATCAACGGGTCGGCCTGCAGTGAGCGAAGAAACGGTTGAACGCGTGCGGGCAAGTTTCACGCGTAGCCCGCGGAAAATTGGCTCATGCCACAACTGGAGACCGACAGCGGCGACTTCATCTTTCAACAGGATGTTGCTCCACCGCACTTCCATCATGATGTTCGGCATTTCTTAAACAGGAGATTGGAAAACCGATGGATCGGTCGTGGTGGAGATCATGATCAGCAATTCATGTCATGGCCTCCACGCTTCCCGACTTAACCCCATGCGATTTCTTTCTGTGGGGTTATGTGAAAGATTCAGTGTTTAAACCTCCTCTACCAAGAAACGTGCCAGAACTGCGAGCTCGCATCAACGATGCTTTCGAACTCATTGACGGGGGCATGCTGCGCCGAGTGTGGGAGGAACTTGATTATCGGCTTGATGTCTGCCGAATCACTAAACGGGCACATATCGAACATTTGTGAATGCCTAAAAAAACTTTTTGAGTTTTTGTATGTGTGTGCAAAGCATTGTGAAAATATCTCAAATAATAAAGTTCTTGTAGAGCTGTGAAATCGCTTCAATCATTTGTAATAACCCTGTATTTAACTATCCTCTCTTCCTGCCAATCAGAGACCGCGGCACGTGGTCGATCATTTGTTTTAACTGCTCCCTCACTTTCTCATAAAAGAGTTGTAATTCATCCTCAACTTTCGCCAGAATTCCTTCTTCCTTTGCTTCTCTCTACAATTCCCTAAAGGTATGTTCAATCCCCATACATTTCTAATCTTACACACATTCAGAGACAATCCAAGCCTCCACCAATGATTTTTTAACAGGACGTTGGGTTCTCTTGAGAACAGCACTACAGACTGCAGAGGCTGGCCTGTGATTCACGCCTTACTCCCTCGCAGACGGAGTGTAGGAACAGCAAGAGTACCATGTTATTCCTAGCTGCTTGTGCTGGTATGCCATATGAGAGAAAGGAATGTCTCATCACTTCACCTCTCTCCTTCTAAAAATATTTGTGCACAATAAGATGTAACCGAATACTACGTGTCAACGTCCTTGCCACAGGGTTCCCATAAGATCACCGTAATTAAGCGCTTTCAGGCTTGGTTAGCAACTGGATGGATTAATGTCCGCGTCTGTTGAGTGCTGTTGGCGAGTGGCATGCACTCAGTCCTTGTCAGGCAATTGAGAAGCTAGTTGAGTGAGGAGTAGTGTCTCTGACCACAAAGACTGACGACGGCCATGAGAGTGGTGTACTGACCACATGCGCCTTCATATCTGCCGGCCGGAGTGCCCGAGCGGTTCTAGGCGCTACAGTCTGGAACCGCGCGACCGCTACGGTCGCAGGTTCGAATCCTGCCTCAGGCATAGATGTGTGTGATTTCCTTAGGTTAGTTAGGTTTAAGGAGTTCTAAGTTCTAGGGGACTGATGACCTCAGAGCCATTTGAACCTTCATATCTGCATCTAGTGACGCGTGTTGGCTGAGGATGACTCGACAGTCTGTCGGGGCAATTGGGCCATCTGAGGCCTGTTCGGACGGAGAGTGCCACACAATATGAACCCCTTCACCTACCAAGGAACGAACCCGCAAAACAGAACAACACAGAACTCAATGGTTCAAAACCAACAAGACAAAATATAGTCAACAATCAGCAAAAAACTAAACACGTGGTCTTCATGCGTACAGTATTATACGTGAACTCATCATTTTTTAATCAACCGACTCCATGGTGTTCTTAGATTTTTCATTCTGTATCAGTTGTGGGGTTGGAATCTGTAACAAAGCATCTACTGCTCCACTGAAGAGCTTGACTCAGTTTATACGAATAACAGACGCCTTAGTTGGTAGCTGCACCTTCACATTTACTGGTGATTGTCACGTTCTCTTAACCGTTTCGTGAACTTTTTCACTGACTGTTCATTAGCATAACCTCAAAAGATGGGACCTTTCTTCTGTATACCACCTTCTATGGTGAGTGATTGTACTAGCAAGTACTATACGCTGATATGACACGTTGTAAATGCGTATCACAATCAACATGCAGGCTAATGATACAATGACTCAGACATTTTCGAAATTGTGCAATGAGTCCTCTGAGTATGTCTATTTGCTTGTGGGAGGAAAGGACTAGTGTGAAGTTTTTGGTTTAGAAGCAAGTGACACAAGTGCTTAAAGAGGTCCAAAATGGAAGTTGTACCCTTATCTTTCATTTAAGTATCAGGAATGCCAAATCTTTGTGTCCCATTGTTAACCGTCACATTCGTGACTGAGCTCGCTCGCTGGTCTGGAATTGCTGTCGTTGCTAAGAACTGGGAAAAGTGATCTACTATTGTCATAGTAAACTTACTTCCAGCTGCTGCCCTATGAAGTGGGCCAAGAATATCAAAATCCTACCTTTCAGAGGGGTCTGTCACCTCTGACCACTTAAATAAGGACATACCCTGGTCACTAAGATCTGCTCTTTGTGCACATGGCACACAGTCTTTGGAATAGTGTTCAAAATCTTGCTGTCTATCCCCCATGACCTGCCAACAGGTGGTCTTACGGCTTTCAAAATACTTCGTTTCTGAACGATGTGTGGATCATCAAGCACGGTCTGCTCTTCGTGCTCCTGCACAGCAAGCCATCGTGTATCACAAACAGCGGCCATAACCTAAAAACCTGACAGTCTAACCAGCTTCTTGTGCCTCATCACACAGTTTTCCTGCTTAGTGTTTCTAGGTTAGTCTGCTCCTTACCTGGTATATGCACCACAACCTAATTAAACTCGCTTAGCTTCAATTCCCACAATGCTGATATGCTGAAAGGGTCATTCAATCCCAATATACACTTAAGGGAAGCATGCTCAGTAACTACCTTAAATGTTTGTCCACATAAATAACAGTAAAAGTAGGTAATACCATAAATAACAGCTACATTTCCTTTTTTGTTGTTGAATAGTTACATTCTGCCATGTTGAATTGTCTCGATGCATAGGACACAGGATATTCCCTGTTATTCACGATTTGGCTCAAAACGCAACCAACTGCCGTATGATAGGATGAACTCTTGTTCAAAGTTAGGATGCTTCAGTTTCTCAAATATGGCTTCACACTCTGCTCAACAATTCGAATTTCACTCCTTTTTATCACATGCATGATTCAAGGGTTTGGCAGTTTTTACAAGATCCCTCACAAACTTACTATAAAATTAAAGGGGCTTGAAAAGCCTGTAAATTCTTACGTAGTCTGGGGCAGCGGAAAATCACCAACTACTGATATTAGCATTGGATAAGTTTTTATTTTTTCCTGTGTAACTACATGCCACAGATAATTTACTTCTGTTAGAGGGAAATTGGACGTATTGGCACTGAGTAGAGGATGTGCTGAGTGTAGTCACTTAAAAATTTCTGCCAATAGTTTCACGTATTCGTCCATATCCTTTGAAAATACAATAATGTTATCGAGATAAACTACGCATTTTTTAAGGTTTCAGTCCCAAAGCATTCCATCCAAACGTCTGTGAAATGTCGCTGCTGCATTTCTCAGTCCAATCAGCAGCCTGTGGTACCGTGTTGTGGAAACGGCTCTCTTAGGGACAGTCTACTGGAACTACCTGCACTTCGAGCTGGTGGTAACCACTCTTCAAATCCATAGTCGAGAAATGTCTGTACTGAGCCATATTGTCGAGTTTTTCCGCAATGTTTGGCATGGGATATGCATGAGTCACAGATTTTGTCTTGAACGTTTTGTGCTCTGCTACTTGTAGAAATTATAAATATGTGATCTTATTAACAAAATGTTTGGCAACTGGGATACGGTAGAGAACATTAAAATAAGCTACCTCTGATGATGGGCAATGCCCGAAACTAATCTTATGAAATAAAATACTACTCAAAAACAGCTTTTGTTGAGAAATTAATTAATAATTTGACATAATGATAATATTTTTGTTTAGGTAGCAATAATTAAGTCGGGTGATGCTGAGGGAATTAGAGTAGGAAATGAGACACTTAATGTAGTAAAGGAGTTTTGCTATTAAGGGAGTAAAATAACCGATGATGGTCGAAGTAGAGAGGATATAAAATGTAGACTGGCAATGGCAAGGAAAGCGTTTCTCAAGAAGAGGAATTTGTTAACATCGAGTATAGATTTAAGTGTCAGGAAGTCGTTTCTGAAAGTATTTGTATGGAGTGTTGCCATTTATGGAAGTGAAACATGGACGATAACTAGTTTGGACAAGAAGAGAATAGAAGCTTTCGAAATGTGGTGCTACAGAAGAATGCTAAGGTGGGTAGATCACGTAACTAATGAGGAGGTATTGAATAGGATTGGGGAGAAGAGAAGTTTGTGGCACAACTTGACTAGAAGAAGGGGTCGGTTGGTAGGACATGTGCTGAGGCATCACGGGATCACAAATTTATCATTGGAGGGCAGTGTGGAGGGTAAAAATCGTAGAGGGAGACCAAGAGATGAATACACTAAGCAGATTCAGAAGGATGTAGGTTGCAGTAGATACTGGGAGATGAAGAAGCTTGCACAGGATAGAGTAGCATGGAGAGCTGCATCAAACCAGTCTCTGGACAGAAGACCACAACAACAGCAATAATCGCGACAGTATCTGTATTTCCTGGTACCAACAGATAACTTTCACTCTGCAGGGTCTGTCACTCTCCTCAGCTCAGTGATCCCATCAGCCAACTGCTGCTCACTGAATTCCTCTATCAAATGTTTTAATGCTTTGAGACCCTGTGTGTCCTTCCTGTTGGTATCCTAGGCTGTTTTATAGGTGTCGCTGATAAGGCACCCACTGAATCGAACAAATCTGTGAATCTAAGTAAGCAAACAACAATCCGTCTCTACACACGCCCTTGTAGCGTACCATTTTATTGGGAATGACGCTTGGTGGTTAGAACACTCCCATTAGCGTTTAACGAATCTTTTTATCGAGATTATCCTGCTTTCTGCCTTTGCAATCACGGGCCTTATGCAAATCTCGCCACATCAAAAGCACTGTGGCTAGCGACATTGTTCCTTCAAGTGGTCTACTTCTCTAAATCTACAGCAACTGACATCTAAGGAGAAAATACCAAGATCACCGCGTATCTGAGCCGCTACACATATCCCCCCCCCCCCCCCAACTGTGTGGCAGTCCTAATAACTGAGGAGAAAATCGCTAAGACTTTCTATCCTCACTCTTCGTGACATATCCGCTGACATATCCCTTGCGAATACGTCAACGACCCTACTTTCTGCCAACTGCAAAAGGATTTTATTCACCTCTGCATTATGCATCAATTCTAAAATCTGCAAGTTCACCTTACGAACTCTGTCAAAGAATATCTCTACGTACTATTCTGCTGTGCAACATAATTATTGTTCTCCTATTCTGTTAGTATAAATGTGTGCACTGAATTCAGAGACTTCCGTTTCAAATTTATTCTCCTGTATGAATATGCTACAAATTAATATATTATGAAATAATAATGCTTTTTCAAACTTTGGGTGGCGAAAGAAAACTTCCCTGAGCGTTTCAAAACCTACTATGTAAATAGGCAATATTATTGCTATTCTTGGATGTAATTGTGTTTTCATTTATTCTTGCATTTTTGGAATAGTTTCGAAGTTTTCATACCTTGACATACATGAAGCTCATTTTGTTTGCAGTGTCTTGTCTAGCGTAACCGTCTTACTGAGACGTCATCCAGAGCATAACTCTATAAATAACGGAATAAAGGAGGTCCGATTTCTTTCAAGAACAGCATTTTCTTAATCCCCAAACATGTTTCACCACGGTTGCAGCATCTCCAGTGTTGTTTTTTTGTTTATTTTTTCCAAAATATACAGGTACATGGAATACGTGTGTATTTTACCTTTTTTTGACCTGACGTAAGCGGTTTGGCTGTCAAAAATATAAGCATCAAGTCTATGTTAATACGAGCAACATTTCATCTGCAACAGTTCCATCTAGAGCGACGCCTGAATTGAATTTTCCTTTCGAATACAACCTTTAAACTATATACTTCCGTAAACCCGTAGCGTGTGTCCCTTTTTGACCTTCACCATTGCTGTAGATGACCTGTCCTGAGATGTACTTAGTTTTTATTTGGCTGCTAAATGTGTTGTTGTTATTGTTTTTATGTTTAAAGTGACCTAGTGCCTTAGGTAAAATTAGGTTGTGTTGCTGATTTATAACACGGTTTCTTACGTTTTCTCGTGCTCATTAGCTAATTGAAGGGCTTATTTCAATAGTGGTACAAGTCCATTGCCTCCCCTTTTCTGTCTATAATGCTTGTGAAATTAATGAGCCAAACAAACAGAAAGAAAGGTTGATCTCTCACAAGAAGCCATATGCTTGAATATTTCTGGTATCTCAACTGCAGATTTTTCAGTGCTCATTTAACTTTAGGACTCTGTATCTCAAAATGAACAAAAATAGACGTGTACCACTATTCAATTAAGCCCTTCAATTGTGGGTGTTGCTGTGGCTTGCATGCTCTTTTCCCTGCAATATATGTGTCAGATGCGTTGTTGTCAGTCGTTAATTTCATTATTTTATCTTCGATTGACGCCCGCTAAATCTGAATTTGTGAAGACATATTCCCAATTTCTCTGTGTGACAGAAAGAGAGAGAGAGAGAGAGTAGGCAAGTGTATTGTGTGTGGTTTGATAGTTGACTTGGAGTGTTGAAAAATGTTCAGTTTAATTCGTTATTTTCTGCGAGCAAGAAATAGAGCTCAAAATTCTCTTATAATAAATTTCATAAAAACTGTAGATAGCGATGATTTTCATATAACTAGTAGCGATATGTTTTCTCTCATTGATCATAATCGCTTCCATCTTCCACGTTTCAACGATGTAGAGTGTGTTCCGTTTGTAATTGCAGAGGCTTAGTAGGGGCAATAAATCCATGTCTTGTTCCTTTACTTCATTGATTTCATTTGAGTTTTGAACCTGCAAGAGTTGTTCACATTCGTTATAGAAGACTGCTGATTTCGTATTAACTACTTCATCGTTTCCAGTATCAATTTCAGCACTTGTACGTACACACACACACACACACACACACACACACAGGAAAAAAACTCTGTCTCACTTGTGAAACACGTTGTTCATTCTATATTGACATGTCATGCACTGGAACGCACTTTGCAGTATCTTTTATTCAGGATGTACAGTATCAACACCCGATGCTCTTCTCGTTGTCCTTGAAGTAGACGTGCAAGGAGATGACTCCCACTTTGTCGACCCAGTCCACCAGGCAGTCAGGAGAGTGTGGGACAGTCGGCTGCAACAAAGCATTGTACTAGAGGGCACATAAAAAAATGTGGATTCTGATGCAGTCTGCATGAAAGCATGACTATTCCATTATAGAACTAACATTTTTTCCATTATTTCATTTCATTCAGTCTGACCGCTGACGTGCAGAGGATAATATGTTATTAAAGAAGACTTCGTTTGCTCTTTCACACGGCAGATTGTATATACTTCAGCTCAAGTGTCGACCCTAATCTGAACCTGGGTTCGAGGTTGGGGTCCAGATGAAGGCGTGAGAGAATGTTGAGCCCCCTACGGCTGGGAAGGGCCCCACACCGCGAGTATCTGTTGTTCACTAGCTCTCGTCCAAGTCTGTGACGACATATTAATAGTTTTGTCACAATGAGTGATGGTAAGTACGCTACTGCATGTGTAATATTATCAGCTGCCGTCACGTCTCCGCCTGTTAGGGTGAGCATAGCCTGTGATGTGCTCCCCATTCCGTCCCCTCCAGAGCTGTCAGCGTGCACAGTGCCACTGCCACTGCCGAGCAATGCCTACAGAGGGGCACTGGCAGGAGCGCGCACCTGCACGTCGTGCTACTCGAGTAACTTTACACTGCACAATATGTGCACTATGTAACAAATAGTGTGGAAGTATGGATCAAACACACTGAAGACTGTATAAGCATCGTATTCACTATTTCGATTGACTTAACGTAGCACACATCAATCGATAATAGCATTTTCTCAAATATGGTGAAGTCAAAGAGTAAAGAGGTTTTTCAAAGAGTAAATATTTCTCCCTAATTCACGTAATGCTCTTCAAATCAATTAGTATCTCGTACTACACACTTTCCAAAATAGCCTTTATTCTTCCTTGGGTTCAATCTATCTCCATACCAAATTTTATCGAAATAGGTTCAGGCGATTTGTCATGAAAGCGCAACAGAGTTACTTTCCTATTTATAGTATTAGTACGGATAAATCCTTCAGGTAGGATACTTTGTTTTCGGTCATCTAATTTTGGTTAAAGAAAGCCTGTACGGTGCCCCTAGCTATGCTCAAGTTACCTGTGAAATTTCCATGATAGAAGATGGCGATTTCAAACAAACAAGACTGGTGGCTGAAAATGACTTACAAGTTCGTGGCGCACTCCATCCGTAATGCTGGAATTCAATGTGATGTTGGCCCTCCCTTAGCCCTGCTTAGGTGCTGGAAGGTTTCTTGGGGAGTCCTCTGCTGAGGAGAGGTCGGTGAGGCCTGGCACGAAGCCGGCGTTCCAAAACATCTCAAAGGTGTTCTGTAGGATTCAGGTCATGAATCTGTGGTTCCAAATGGTTCAAATGGCTCTGAGCACTATGGGACTTAACGTCTTTGGTCATCAGTCCCCTAGAACTTAGAACTACTTAAAACTAACTACCTAGGGACATCACACACATCCATGCCCGAGGCAGGATTCGAACCTGCGACCATAGCGGTCACGCGGTTCCAGACTGAAGCGCCTAGAACCGCACGGGCACACCGGCCGGCTCAGGAATCTGTGTAAGCCAGTCCATTACAGGGATGTTATTGTCGTGTAACCATTCCGCCTGAGGTAGTGCATTATGAACAGGTGCTCGAGCGTGTTGAAAGATGCGATCGCCATCACCGAACTACTCTTCAACAGTGGGAAGCAAGAAGGTGCTTAAAACATCAATGTAGGCCTGTGCTGTGACAGTGCCACGCAAAACAATAAGAGGTGCAAGGCCCTTCCATGAAAAACACGACCACACCATAACACCACCGCCTCCGATTTTTACTGTTGATACTACACACGCTGGCAGATGACGTTCACCGGGCATTCGCCGTACCCACATCCTACCATCCGATTGCCACGTTGTGTACCGTGTTTCGTCACTCCACACAACGTGTTTCCACTGTTTAATCGTCCATTGTTTACGCTCCTTACACTAATCGATGCGTCGTGATGCGTGGCGTATGGGAAGCCGCTCGACCATCAAATCCGTTTTCTCACCTCACGCCTAACTGACATAGTACTTGCAGTGGATCCCATAGCAGTGTGGAATTTCTCTGTGATGGTCTGGATAGATGTCTGCCTATTACACATTACGACCCTCTTCAACTGTCGACGGTCTCTGTCAGTCAACATACGAGGGCGGTCTGTACGCTTTTGTGCTGTACATGTCCGTTCACGTTTCCACTTCACTATCACATCGGAAACAGTGGGCCTAGGGATGTTTAGGAGTGTGGAAACCTCTCGTACAGGCGTATGACACAAGTGACACCCAATCTCCTGACCACGTACGAAGTCCGTGAGTTCCGCGGAGCGCCCCATTCTGCTCTCTCACGACGTCTAATGACTACTGAGGTCGCTAATATGGAGTACTGGCAGCAGACGGCAGCACAATGCACCTAATATATATGTTATGGGCGTGTACGGGTACTTTTCATCACATAGTGTATTTATTATTACTCGCAGTACAATTATTAACAAAACCCTTTAAATGCTACAGGTACAGTATATTTTTTTAACCTACCTTATTTTCCATGCCACAGTAACTTAAAAACTTACCTGGGTAAATCGGATTACTAGGAAAGAGGTGTCGAACCGAATTGAGGAGAGGTAAACTGCACTGCACAAAGTGGCTGAGTGACGGGACAGATTAAAAGGACAAGTCCTGATGCATCAAAGAATATTCGGTTTGATTATGAAGGGCGGTATAAAAGACTAATGTTTGAGTCCAGAGAACACATTCAAGTGTATGTACATTGGAACAGTGATGCGCGCACGAAGAGGTTTGCGTACGGTACACTAACGGGGAGAGATGTATCAAAACTGTCTGCGGACTGAAGAGCACTGCATCAAGTGCAGGGTGCCAATTATTGAACTATATGAGAAAACAGTAGCTTAATTACAAAATACGGTGTGTGCACAATTTATTCAACATGTAAACGTCACTACAGATATTGGGATTTATATTATGACGTGTTCCATATGCCTGCTATCATTTGCGATGATGTGGCGAAGACGAATAGCGGAATTCTGCATGATCCGCTGAAGTGTCGGAATATCGGTGCTGTCGATGACGTCCCGAACGGCTATTTTCAGCTCAGCAGTTCTGTACGCCTTCTCCTTAATATAGCCCCACGAAAAGGAGTCGCATGCGTTCAGATCCGGAGAACACGACGGCCTGTCGAGGCTCGTGCCAGCGGCCTCTGGGTACACTAGAGCCAGGATGTGGTCTGCAAAGTGCTCCTCCAGGATATCAAACACTGTCCTGCTTCGATGGAGTCGAGCTCCGTCTTGCATGAACCACATCCTGTCGAAATCAGGGTCACTTTGGATGAAGGAGGTGAAATCGTCTTCCAAAACCCTCACGTACCGTTCGGTAGTCACCTCGCCATCAAGGAATATCGCACCGATTATCCCGTGACTGGACATAGTACACCACACTGTCACCCGTTGCGGGTGAAGAGACTTCTCGATCGTGGAATGCGATTCTCAGTCCCCGAAATGCGCCAATTTTCCTTATTGGCGAACCCATCCAAGTGAAAGTAGGCGTCACATCATACAAATTTCCTCCATGCCCCGCTACCAACCGTGCAGTTTCAACGTCCTAACGCAAATAGATTTTATGTCATATAGTTCAAAAATTGTCCCCTGTACATCATTGTTATCGAGTGCGAGTGAAATTTTTACCGTGAAACGATCGTTCCTAAAAGTAGAAAAGTCTCCTCTCACCTGCACTGTTTCCCTCTTGTCCTCTCTTATTGCTACCATCTCATTTATTCCTCGCCACTGGTGCTGTCGCTTCTTGCTGTTACTATTTCTCTCTTCCTCGTTGTTATTGTCAGATATTATGTCACTTATTATCACTAGCTCTCATCCACTGCCACTTTCTACATTTCTTCATTCCTTTCCCGCTAGAACTGTCTCCTTCATTCTTTTCGTAGCACTGTTCTGTAACTGTCAACTGTGTTCTACTGATACTGTGTCCCTTTCTTTCTCTCACACTGCCATTGTTTCCTTCGCTCTTTTATACACACGACCAGAGTCTACTATCGTCCAGTATCTATTTTATTTCTTCCCACTGCTGCTCTCTCTTGCTCTCTCAACTAAAAAAAGCGTGAACACATTCGTATGCTATAAGTTTTGGGAAAATTTATATAGGCGCTGAGAAAGGTATAATAGATAGTGAGAAAGATACAGTGAAGCAGCGGGTACCCACTTATCGGTCAATCTTTTAAAATAGGGGCACACTAGCCTTTTTTTAGGAGTACTTTTTCGCTCGTTCCCTTATTTCCCCTTCCGCAGGAGGGCATGTCACTCATGTGACAAAACTTTGTGGATCAGTAAGATTTTGATATACCACGATTGTGAAATTTAAATAACGCAAAGCTAATTTTGCATCTCAGAACGGATTTTATGTGCACAAATATTTTGCGTGTGTTTCTGTACTACAGGGTGGTGGGGTTCCCAGAGCCCTCCTGATGCTAACGGAGACACTTTACAGCGTATTTCTGCGTGCTACGTCACTTTATAAACTATGTTCCCGCTTCACAACGGATTTTGCGTGCGTATTTTACATATATAATTAGAGTAACTGTAAACGTCTCTATCTCGGAAGCGGATAAAGATATTAATAAAATTTTCGAGATTGTTTGTGATTGGAATTTTAGGAACATATTGTAAAAATTTCTGCCACTTGCTGTGCATAGGCGTGTTCGAATCCGCAACTCGATTCTGGTACCAAAAAGGACACACAAAATTTTTTCCGTGTTTTCTAAGGAACAGCTCATAAACAAAAGGGGCCTTCACAAGCCCCGTAAGATTAAACATAGACCACATCAAATGGAAAAAGAGCCAACTGATTTGATCCTTTTATCTAAAGAGAGATAATTGTGTAATATCATACTTTCACGCTGTACTGTAGTATGGTGACACTAAGACGATCCTCCGTTGGGTATGCAAATGGGCCCTTGCGCAATAGCTATCCAAAACGCTTCACCCTGCCTTTATATGATTAGCAGAAACCGAAGTATGAGCCCCGGAGGAATCCAGGTTTTAAGCGCGGCCTTTTGCAACATATGTGGTAGCAGAAGCTGTCGCTTGCGTACCGATATCTACTCTGGTTTGTGAAACCTGTGTAGTCGATGGCGAAACTTGCATTACATTTATTTATACAGCAACGTCATCGACTTTACGAGTATTGAAATGGATTCAAACAGTTCGAGGAGCAGCATCGAAAATTGGTCTAACGATAACATGATCTTAGTATGAAAATAGAATTCTATAGACGAAATTTACTGGTTAAGAACCGAACAGTGAAATGATAACCTTATGTAGTAGTTGAGGTTCTCAACCAAAGGGCAGCTGATGCGAAATACCAGAGGAAATAACGAGAAAATAGCATCCAACTATTTTATGATGCATATTCATAGATAATCTAAAAAACGTGTTAGTCGCTTCGTAAGAGTAGTGTATCTGCTGTGTGTAGGGAGCATTCCAAGGCGCCGAGAGTCCCTATTTTAGAGCTGCCGAAATTCAGCTGTTCCACCATTTCCTGCGATAGAATCTATAAAGGATTATTCCATCTGGTCTATTATAGGGTTGAGAGAGGACATATTTTTAAAGTAGTACTGTAAAATACGTACTTGATAGAGTAAACGCAACCATAGCAGTGAAAATTGTTCATAAAATTGTAATTAGAGAATTCCTATACTGCAAAATATTGTCACGTAGAAGAAAATGTAATTAGATGAATGACGAACACTAACTTCACTTAACGAAGGTTTATTCAGCACTTACACATACAAGAGCGCGGAGCGAACTGCCTCCGGCCAGAGCACATACCGTATAAATACAGCTACAAATGGTTCAAATGGCTCTGAGCACTACGGGACTTAACTTTTGAGGTCATCAGTCCCCTAGAACTTAGAAATAGTTAAACCTAACTAACCTATGGACATCACACACATCCATGCCCGAGGCGGGATTCGAACCTGCGACATAACGCAATGCAGTCCACGTGGATACATCGTCAAGCACAGAGACAAAAAAATAGAAAAAGATAAAAGGCTATATCGTATATAAATAGAAAAATTATACTGTCGCTCATAAAACTATTTAAAAAGTCTACTTTTAATGTAATACTGTTACCCGCGGCTGGGTTCGCTTATTTAGTTTAGTTTTTGCCCGTGCGTCGAATCATAGTTAAAAAAACTACAAAAAGTTTTATTTCTTATCAGTTTTTTATTTCAAGATCTTAACACATTTGTATAAATAAGATTATTAGTCTTGCCACCTTTTGCAAGGACGTAAGCAGGATAGATGTGAGCACGCCATGAGAGAAACACATTTTTTTCTAAATGCACACTGGTACCTTTGAGTATTTGCTGTTGGCTTTATCAATGGAATGCAAACACTTTCTCCTAATTATAGTAGCACTAACAATATTTTGGTACAGATTTGTAATTTGTAACCATGTACCGTTACACAAAATGATCGCAACAAGATTTTTCACTAACAGGACAGGAACACCAATCTTTAATTTCAGTTTATGAGAAGACACTCTTGACAGTTTCAAAGAGTTAAGAAACTCTTTCCTCCCCACTTCTTAAAAGTGCTTCCTTATATGTCATCCTGTCATTGAGGCTAGTGTATCAGAAAGGTTCACACCATCGTTTACATTAATAATAAGTGTCCATTTCCACCTAAATTCGCAGCTACAATTTTGATGGACGTAGAGAATTTTATCTGCCTTTCTTAAGATTCAGCAGGGAATTTGTAGAAATTAGCACGACAGAGTGAAAAATGATTGGACGCCAGATGAAAGACGTACATTAAGATGGAACTCCAACTGATTTCACATTAGCTGGAATAACAATCTTGCCGATCGGTTCTAGGCACTTCAGCCTGGAACCGCGCGACCGCTACGGTCGCAGGCTCGAATCCTGCCTCGGGCATGGATGTGTGTGATATCCTTACGCCAGTTAGGTTTAAAGTAATTCTAAGTTTTAGGGGACTGATGACCTCAGATGTTAAGTCCCATAGTGCTCAGAGCCATTTGAACCATTTGGATAACAATCTTCGAGGACACATCTAAGAGAGTAAATCATAATGCAGCATCAGAATCTACGAAACGCTGAAAGACCCCTAGAAATTTAAACTTTTGAAGACAAAATAAATGATAAATCCGCTGAAAGAAGTTGTAATCCCACGAAAGAAACAATGAGTTCATCATTTTAAAGGTCGATGGCATACGTATGGACAAGACGAAATAACTAATAAGCGATGAAAGTAATAAGTTGTGTGACATAATTCAGCCACAGGAAGTTCAATCAACTGTATCACAAACGTAATGAAATATCTTCGAAGTATTTAATTATTCGCTGTGATCCCATCAGTCGATGAAATTCAACTGATTTGTACACGTAATAAATTGTAGTGGGTTTAGGACAGACGTCAGGCAACTGAAGACTACAACCGATTCGAAAAATCTCCGAAAATGATAAGCATCTAGCAGAGATAGGTATTTCCTTTCGTAATGTGGCAAGTCGCTGATATTAAAAACAAATTCGTCTACCTTTTATACTTCGAATTTTAGTTGCAATGCATATTCCTCACGATAAATTTCGCAATTTTATTGATGTTTCAAGTTTATCGTTTATTTTGCCATCTCAGTTGCAAACTAAATTTATGTTCTTCATAGTGTTTATCAAAATAAACAACACACTACTAACAGTAATTTAATTCATTCTTAAAAACGTACGATATCCCAAATTTTAATACATGAATAAATAACTCAATGGACAAATAAATTAATGAAAACTGGAACAGTGTGCACAAATACGAACCACAACCTACGGACTACGAATCTTTCAGAACTGGTGAATAGAAAAAAAATGTCGTTAGCATATTTACAATGCCAATTCCAGCGGGCGAATATAGTTATGAAGGTGTGAATTAGCCGGATGCTATGGGAGTCAGATAGAGCCAGCACGTTAGTGTGTTTTTAGTGACAGTCGCACACGGGACTGCTGCACATACCTTGATGGCAGCAGTGGGGATGGCCTCGAACCAGTTCCTGCTCTTCTTGCTGGCCTTGCCGTACGTCTGAAAGCCGACGCCGTGCAGCTTCCCGGAGCGGCCGTCCACCAGCAGGAAGTAGGGGAAGAACTGCGAGCAGTCCGACGTCTCCGTCATGTTGTAGTAGTAGTGCGTGCCTGTGGACGCGAGGAAGCTTTCCTTACGTAATGCGGGAATAACAATTCATCACCTGTAATCTGCACTTACATCGTTCGAGAAACGTAAAGATCATGATTTGAATGGAATTACAGATGACAGAGGATACTGAGTACCAGTGGTGCAGAGTGAAATCATGAAGATTCAGTTTACTGGACCAGGAGTGTAAGTGAGTTTTCAATTCGATATTGGCCTAATCACCTTCAAAAAATGAGATCCCATTAAGCGTAGGCTATGAAGAATAATTTAAGAAAGTCACTCCCCATTCTAGAAGACCACGTTTCTCTGCAATAATAAATTCTAATTACTAAAATTATTACACAACTTTTCAATGAATACGGAAATATAGCCTGCAAAGTTGAAGATAATTTGCAGACAAAAAAAAAAAAAAAAACACTTTTTTTCTGGCGAGCGGTTTAGTCAGCAATTATTAGTTTCTAGGTTTCCTTACCTCAGTCAGTAGAAGCGGAACTCTTATACGATCACTTTGATATCCGTCTGTGAGTCTGTCTTTTTGTCCGACTGCTAAGACGGTATTTTCCAGGAACGGGTGAAGGAATTAAGTTCAAATTTATGTCAAAAACTATTAGAATAGAATTGGGGAGAAGAGGAGTTTGTGGCACAACTTGACTAGAAGAAGGGATCGGTTGGTAAGACATGTTCTGAGGCATCAAGGGATCACAAGTTTAGCATTGGAGGGCATCGTGGAGGGTAAAAATCGTAGAGGGAGACCAAGAGATGAATACACTAAGCAGATTCAGAAGGATGTAGGCTGCAGTAGGTATTGGGAGATGAAGAAGCTTGCACAGGATAGAGTAGCATGGAGAGCTGCATCAAACCAGTCTCAGGACTGAAGACCACAACAACAACAACTATTGTCTATGGTCCCTTGCCGGTATAAATAATGAAAACTCCTAAGCCAATGCAGTAAAAAGATACGGCCATAAATGTCACATACACGGAAGCGCCAAATAAACTGGTATAGGCATGAGTACTGAAATACAGAGAGATGTAAAACAGGCAGAATACGGCTCTGCGGACGGCAACCCGTACATATGGCAAGCTTCTGGCGCAGTTATTGGATCGGTTACTGCTGCTACAATGGTAGGTTATCAAGATTTAAGTGAGTTTCAACGTCGTGTTACAGTCGGCGCACGAGCGATGGTACGCAGCATCTCCTAGACAGGTATGAAGTGGGCATTTTCCCGTACAACCATTTCACGAGTGTACCATGAATATCAGGAATCCGGTAAAACATCAAATCTCCGACATCGCTGCGGCCGGAAAAAGATCCTGCAAGAACGGGGCCAACGACGACTAAAGAGAATCGTTCAACGTGACAGAAGAGCAAATCTTCCAGAAATTGCTTCAGATTTCAATGCTGGGCCATCAACAAGTGTCAGCGTGCGAATAATTCAGGAAAAATCATCGATATGAGCATTCGGAGCCGAAGGCCCATTCGTGAACCCCTCATGATTACACGACACGAAGCTTTACGCCTTGCCTGGTCCGCCAACACCGGCATTGGACTGTTGATGACTGGAAACATGTTGCTCGGGTGGACGAGTGTCGTCTGAAATCGTATCGAGCGGACGAACATGTACGGGTATGGAGACAACTTCGTGAATCGACGGACCCTGCATGTCAGTGGGTACTGTTCAAGCTGGTAGGGGCTCTGTAATGGTGTGCGGCGTGTGCAGCTGGAGTGATCTGCGACCCCTGATGCGTTTAGGTATGACTCTGACAAGTGATACGTACGTAAGCGTCCTGTCTGATCACCTGCATCCACTCATGTCAACTGTGCATTCCGATGGTCTTGGGCAATTCCAGAAGAACAATGCGACATCCCACAAGACCAGAATTACTGCAGGGTGGCTGCAGGAACACTCTTCTGAGTTTAAACACTTCCGCTGGCCACCAAATGAACACTATCGAGCATATCTTGGATGACTTCCAACGTGCTGTTCAGAAGAGATCTCCACGCCTCGTACTCTTACAGGTTTATGGGCAGCCCTGCAGGATTCATGGTGTCAGTTCCCTCCAGCACTACTTCAGACTTTAGTCGACTCAATGCCACGTCGAGTTGCGGCACTTTTGGTGCTCGCGGGGGCTCTGTACGATATTAGGCAGGTGTATCAGTTTCCTTAGGTCCTCAGTGTATTTTGATACTCGCTAATCAAAACCTACACGTGAACTAGCTATCAGTATGTTGGCCTGATGGCCTGGAGGTTATAATTCTGCCTTGAGCGCCGAGCGAGGAGGTCGTTGCTTACATAACGGCTTCGCCTCGGCGTCGCTGTTGTTGGGAGTTATTAGCTTCGTGGTGTTTCTGCCTCTGTGTGTGCAAATCGTCACTGTATCGTCCCGTCCTTCGCTGGATGTGTATCTGACACCGGCGTAAGCCACTCCTGTATGTTCCGCATGGCATAAAAGGGGGTTCCACTTAAAGGTACTGTGAGTTCTTGATTTCATAACATGCAGCCCGGATCCTTAGAAATCCATGTTTGGTTACCTGATACTTTTGACGTTTAGCTCCGACCAAGTGGATACCACATACTGTCGCTCGAATGGCACGATACTTGGTGTGCTTTGCGCACTATTTGTTTCACAGCGTTCCTTTTTCTTTTATGTTTCCCAGCTCTCTGATGTTTTTGTCTGTAGAAACTTCAAGTAATTTACTTCAAACTTGTACTAAAAAAAAAAAAAAAAATAGGTAACGCTTTCACAAGCAACAAACAGCGTACCCTAGAAAAACAGAGCTCTTACACCTTCTCCTTCGATGGATAACAGGACGGAGACCACAGCGGCTGCACCGGAACGACGCCTTTTCGTCAGCCGCCTCAGGTAGACCACTGCCAGCTACCCTACGCCAACGTCGTTTCACTGCCACCGTCGCTGCAGTCCAATTACGATGTCGTTCCACGCGGATACTATTAATTATTTTAAAATGTTTGTTGTTTCCAGTTATTTATCTCCAATAATGTAATAGAAGAGCTATGGATCCTTCCGACTAACCATATGGAATCGTTATCACAAGTCGCTGTGTCCATTGCCCAGCGTCGTGACCCGACGAACCACGTCTTTTCAGCCTGGATACTTTACATCTTCTCTTAGTAGCTACTGAACGGGTAGGTCGAAGATCTACTTGATTTGATCCAACCACGTGCACGCTTCTCTTCACATCGGTCTCTTGCCTTCACCTTCCTCTCCGTGATTATTTTTCGTAGGTTTTCTCCACCAGAAGAAAGGTACCTGAAGATAATGAGTTGCTCAATAACGGATACATACTCTCTTATTTCTATGCATTTTATGCACAGCATTCTGCCCCAGCAACGAAGCTCAAGTGCATCAATACGCTACCTATCTCTGGCCTTAAGGGTCCACGCTTCGCAGCCATAACAGAAAACACAAGTGTTTCAATAATCCAGACCTCTTTGGTGTCTGTTAGCACTCTCTTCTGTCCGATGTCGGTGAGTTTCTTCGTAGAAACTCGCCCTAGCGCGAGATCTCTTCTTATCTTATCTTCACAGCTTCCTATCTCGGACATGGTTGACTGGAGATAGAAGGAAGAACGTATGATTTCCACTTCCTTTGACGTTAGTACGAGTCCATTCTGTGCTCCTCGAACAATTGCCACAATTTGAACTTGCTGAGATTGAGGTCCAATCCATATGATAGACTAATGTCGTTTACTTTTGTTAGCAGCTCAGCAAGTTTGTCTTCGCTGTCAGCTGAAAGCACAGTGTCGTCGGCCAATCGAAGTTTGTTAAGAGTTCTTCCGCAGGTTGAGAGTCTGTAGTCCAACCATCAAGAGCCTTACTAATGAAGTGTTCTGCATGGACGTTGCACAGTGGGGAGGTAACAACACAATACAGTCTCACACCTTTGGTACACTGAAGTAATCAGACGTAGCAGCACTTGTCTTCACAGCTACGAAGTGGTTATAGTATAGAATTCTGATCCGCGCTGTCGAGTGCGGTGGGACAACAAAGTCTGTAAGCAGCTGCCACAACTTTATTCAGACAGACGCTTCCCTACAGTCAAGCAAACAGATGCAGACAAACTCCGGCGATTTGTCGATTTTTTCTCGTACGTTGAAAATCTATCCGCGAGTTCCGTTTTACTTCAACAAAATCTGCTTGTTCTTTGGATATGCATGGCTGACTGTATGGCGTCAAACGCAGGTTCAACATTTAGGGCAAAATTTCGCTTGCGTGGGATATGAGAGCAATACTTTGGTAGTTGGAGAAGTTTCTTATTGACCTTTTCTTGTGTATGGGGATAAAGAGAGACTTTGACCAGTCTTCTGGCCACTTCGCTGTTTCCCACATTCTTGTACACATGTAATGCAGCACATCAACACCTTCCTTTGATCATCCCACGAGATATAATGTCTAGAGCAGTGAGTATTGGACTGCGGTCTCTATTTCGAGGCGTAAGCCTGTTTGTTCCAGTGTAGGTTGTTCAACTACTGGACTTCCCATAGGGTTGTTGATCCCAACTATCCAGGGAAGTGTTTCCATCTCGGAATCATGCACAATACGTTACAATTATTTATGTAATATGAGTTGCTGCACCAGGCGGCCGTCCTCTGCACACTCTCCAGCTACAATTTTACGGCATTGCAACAGCATAATTTACGAACAGGCTTAGGAGCACCTGTGACCTTCAGCTGGAACATTTATACAGTATGGAAAAAAAAGTTTCGCACCACTTGGAGATCTATGAAGGTTTGTGGGCTTACTTTCAAGGTGAGCGGGGAACGAAAGAAAAGGTCTTACGAAAATGAAAACTAGCTTTTTTCTCAAAAAGAAACAAATGAATAACCAAAACAATGACAGTCTAGTCGAAAGCGGCCATCATTGCGAATCTGCCGCCTCGATCCACTGCTCGGGCATCCTTCGGCATGATGGATGAGGCGTTGCACTTCAGCCTGCCCCCAGACTTCTACAGCGGCCCCTGACTTGTATCCCATCGACCATTATCGTATGGCAGCGAAACTTGGTAGATATTGTAATGAGTTACTGTGGAACAGATTTATGCTGGGAAACAAAATTATTTTCAGTTTTGGCCAACATGTGCAAATCTGGCCTGCGAATGCAAGAAAGACACATATAAATGTTTGCATGTGTAACGGATAAGGAACGGGACACGGTCAGTTGAGGTCAGACAAGTGAGTAAGGCATAATGTTGATATGATTAAGTGGCGCTTACACAATTTGTTCGATGTAAGCACCGGAGGCTTCGACGAGATGCTGTTTGTGTGAAACGACGTGATCAACAGTTGCTCGTTGCAGTTCTGGTGGGCTCTGAGCAACGCCTTTCTGAGTGTTGTACTTCAGATCAGGTAGACAGCGAACGTATCACTGGTATACGCTTTCTTTTAGATACCCCAGAGCAAAACGGCACAGGGATACAGATCAGGTGATCTCGCAGGCCATGCATCTAGAAAACCTCTGGAGACAGGATGTGCGTGGGAGATAGCTTGAAGCAGATCTTACACTGGGCAATTGACATGAGGTGCCCCATCTTGCATGAAGACAGGGGTTTCCACACAGCTGCGCTCTTCCAAAACAGGAATCACGTGCAGTACCAGGCGGTCTCGATAACGTGCAGATGTCATGGTGTATATGTCAGGCTCTCTGGGTGTAGTCTCCTGTACCAAGAATGGATCGACAGTAAAGCAGTTGGGAATCCACATACACAATCACATACGGCGAGTCAGTTGTTCTTTGTCCACGGTTTAACAGTACCTCAAATTTGGCAGTTCTGTGTATTCACTGCACCCTGTTGTGTAATATGAGCCTCGTCACCCCGTAGAATATTGCCAGGCTGTATTCCATCAACTCTGATCCACGGCAGAAATCGAAGAGCAAATTCAGACCGTTGCTACGATCATGAGGTTTCAGTTGCTGCGCCGTCTGGATCGTGTGCGGATGCCAGTGTAAAATAGACCGCAAAACTTCCCCTATTGTTGACCGTGGGATGGACAGCTCTCGTGACACTGCATGTACTACTCGGACAAGTGCTGCATGGTCAGTTGCAGCAACAACGAGCTCATCAATAACTTCCATTGGGGGTGGAACGCCTTCCTCTTCCAGGTGCCACACCAAGCTCACCTGTGGTTTCGAATTTCATCGTCATATTCTTTAAACCAGTTAATGACATCAGGTCTCTCTGCAGGCTATTCAGTCGGCAGTGCTCTCTCATTGCATCGCTGTAATTGCTGCCTTTCACATACAACAGCTTCAATGACAGCGCAGCGTCTTTCTTCTCGATAGCCATACTGCTCGTCCAAGTTACGGTTTGTCAAGTGATAGCTTGGATGTCTTACCGTTATACAGACAGTGTAAAGTGCCAGATTTGCACCTGGTGTCCACAACTGCAACTAATTTGTTTTCCAGCACAAAGTGGTTCCGCATGAACGGAGTAGCACCTCTACCACGTTTGACTGCAATATGTTAATTGCAGCCCACACCGGACCTCCGTTAGAAGTTACGCTCTAATTATAGCGATCCGGCATTAACTTTGCGGATATATTCAATGGTATATGTGAATAGTGTCTGCAAAATGTGGTGCAAATAGTCAGTAGTGATAAATTCATAGGCCATAACTGATGCTGGAGTTCTACTGCATGTTGTTGTTGTTGTTGTTGTTGTTGTTGTCTTCAGTCCTGAGACTGGTTTGATCAGCTCTCCACGAAGTGAAGTACTGAAAATCAAATTTTCTACTGCATGAACAGCAAAAATGTAGTGGGCGATAATCCTTTTGCCCTTCTTTTCTCGCAGCGGATTGGTCGGGGAGAGAGGGGGGCGGGACGTAAAGTTTCGAAAAGTTTTGAAATTATGTATAAAATTTACTGGAAGTCGCTAAGAGTCCTCATTCTCAGATGCTGGCTGAATACAGTTTGGGTAATCTCCAGAACATGAGTTACGTTGCGTCATGATGTATGGACTGTAATATTTGACTTATAACGTTATACCTTTAACGTCTGATTATAAGAAATTACGTGAAGTACTGAAAATCACATTTTTCTGTGCCTGTAAGCCGTTAGATACGCAGCCTGCAACGCAAGCTCTTGTAGCTTTTGCTCTCTCTCCCTCTCTCTCTATCTTCACACATGAACACACTTTCCCACTTATCTATAACTTTTAGCTGTTTGCAGTCTGTAATTGCAAAATACTTGAAAATGCCAGCTGAGGCACTCACCCATGGTGGGGATGCACGCCTGCTCGGTGTACGGCGTGCCGCTCTCGATCCTCGCCTGCTCGATGGGGACCTCCAGACGGCCGCTCTTGCCTTCGAACCAGAGGCCGCTGCCGAGGCCGTCCTTCCACGTGCTGCGCCCCTCGTTCAGTTCATCTGTACATCGTGGGAGTCTGCTGTTACTGCATAGTTGACGACATTATAATAAATTATTATGGTGCAAGCACGAATTCTATATCCAAGTGCGCAGTCCTCAACTAGTGCCCTGTTAGGAGTGCAGAGCATTCCATCTATAGATTTCTGTTAAGTGTTCGAGTCACCAGACATTTGTTACATAGTGATACTGCTAACGTCACTAGTAACCTCCTAGTGATTATGCTTACTACAACGATACATTTGGAAACTGGGACTCTTTCGCAACGGTCTTTCAGTCTGTCATGAGTAGACTAGGAATCAAAATTTTTTTCGTTTTCTTCTGTTCATATCCGCTGCGTTTGACATTCTACAAATAAGTTGAAAACAAATAAGAGCAAATTTCTTGCAGGTAGTACATTTCATTGGAGAAACTGAAAACGACACATAAGCTATCTTCTACGAAATGATATCGATATTATTGCTCATCATTTAGGATTAATTCACAAAACTCCCATGGTTCTAAGAAAATACTGAGAAGTAACTGGTGTGGTGTGAACAGGTGGAGGAACTAGTGAGCCACCCCCTCCACTCCCCTCCCCGAGCTCACCACTCTTTGGTGAATTTGTGCTTGGCTACCATGCGGTCCCAGCATTTGCAGCACCTCTTCCTTTTCTGTGCTGCACGTCTACTCTCCTTCTATTTCTTTTCTCCCCTCACCCCCTTCCCCCATTGGGGAACATGTCTCGGATATTCCCGGGAATGTCTGTTGCAGTCCCTCGCCTCCGGAGTTTGAGGTTTCTCTTTGTTTCTTCTTCGTCCTGTGCGCTCCTGAAGGTGAGCACACGTATTGGACGCTAACACGTGACTGCATAATGCGTAATTCCGAGCCGCTTTTCGACAGGTAGCGTTCGCGTGTGCCGCCTGGTAGAGGCCAGGGAGAGGTGATCGCCTGAGCTGTTACCTTCCCAATTACCAATTTGTCCCTCTGTCAGGAGTTCGGGAGCTGTCACCTGAGGTGTCAACAGCCACCAAAGGTGGGTAAGCCCCCTCTGAGGGGAGCCCCAGTTGGAAGGAGTGTGCCAGTGTAGACGCTGGCTATCACAGGGGATTTTTTCGCAATGAGCCAATCACCATCTCATTCTACTTCTACTGAACGTAAACGGAAAGAGGCTAAAGATTCAAGGAATCTCCCGCCTGCATCTCGTTTCTCCACCTGCATCTCGGTTCCTGGTGGTATCACATATCGAAGAAGGTCAGCCGTTTGCAATGGGTAATCCGTTTATTATTTAGAAAGGTGTTGATGCAGTTGCAGGCGCTGTGAAATCCTCCTCTAGCTTATGTAATGGGACTTTCTTCTAGAGACCAATTGTGATTCTCAAACCCAACAACTGCTTACAGCTTCGCTCCTCCGTTGCTATCCTGTTTATGTCGAAACCCATTAAACGCTAAATTTTTCATGTGGTGTTATTTACACTCGGCTGCTCGATGGTCTGACCGAGGTAGAAATCCAAACTTATCTCTCTGATCAGATCCTCACTGCAGTCCATTAGATACAGAAAAAGGTTGATGCAACCTTACTGCCTATACACATGCATCCATCGAAGATCATAGCAGGTTACTGAATCATCACTGTACGGCCGTAAATTCTAAACCTAATGCGATTCTGCAACCACATTCACATGTCCTGTAAGAACACGACCACATGCGTTACTTGTGGTGGGGATGCCCACCTTCTCCTCCCCGCTGTATCAGTTATAATGATGACCATGCCGCTTCATCCCGTGAATGTTCCGAGTATCTCGATCAGCGGGCCGTCCAAGACATGCAGGTGAAGGTAAAAGAATCTTGCCCTGTTGCTCACAAGTTGTTGGCTAGTCAAAAACCCTGTATTTTGCCATCTGGCACTTATAGTATCGTTCTTGCTACACCTCATTTCACTAATGACAGGGCCGCACAGACTTGTGATCTCCAGTTCAGTAATAGAGTTGTGAAATCGCACAATATCATGGTAGCATCCCCGTCTCCTTCTCCTACAGCTTTGCAATGAGCCACCAGATCTTCACTCCCAGAGGCGAAATCACCTGCTTCACAATCAGCAGGCTGGAAAGGACAAAAGGAACACTCCATGAAGACTCTTTAGGTCTCTTGAGACAACAAACATCTCAGTCTTCGTCTGCCAACTGTAAAGTCTGTAAGAAAGCAAGAAAAGGCAAACAGTCTTCTCCTTCCCATACTCGGAGATTCTCTTCAACCGTGTCACTGCGTGATACCCTCACCTGGTTGCTCTCCATTTTCGCTCATGTGCACTGCCTACCACTTTTCTGCTCTGAAATCGGCAGACAGACCCAGGGAGAACGGTGACACTTCTGTATATTTCATGGAACAGGTTCCTCCAGTCTCTGCACCCTGTACCTATGAGTCTTCAAAGGCTGAAACTCGGCAGCTGCCGATGTGACTACCCTATATTTCTTCCTCACCTCCCATTCCTGTTATGACTCGTCTCTAACGGAACGTTTGTGGCATTAAATCCAATAAGGAGGAATTGCGGCTGTTCTTGGAATCAGATGTAGCGTCTGAGAGTGGACTGAGTTATGCCGCAACACTATTCACATGCAGAGACATGTTTTTCACGTTTTTAACCGTCATCCTACGCTGAAGAAATGTATTCGTTATAAACAACGGAGTGCACAGTGTCGTCGCATTTTTTGTATTTAATTTACTATTTATTTTAACAGTTTTCCTTCCTCTTTCGTCATGTAGAGGCAACTTCTGTCTGCTCTCTGGGACCAAGGTTCATTCCCCAATTTCTGGCATGTCCGTACCAGATTACGGGGATTTCGAGCTCCACCCACCACCTCCCAGAATCACGAATTTTGCAATGCCGTCTTTATTATCACTTCATCCTGATCTTCCGCCCTAGCGCCAGAAGATGTTCACCTAAGATGTTGCAGCACCTTTCTATTGCAGGCAAGCAATTTATCCTTCATACGTACAGTCGCGTTTATACATATGGCAGGATTTGTAGAATCTGGCGCGAAGTAATTGTCATACTCATAGCTAAGCCAAGTAAGGACAAGCACCTTCCTTCTAGCTACTGACTGATTTCTCTCACGAGCTGTGTTTGCAAGGTGATGGAACATATGACGCGTGGCTGGGTGGTATGATGGATGGAATTTGAGAATCTACTAACCACAGCACAGTGTGGATTTCGGGCGCGCCACTCTGGGTTGACCATCTTCTCACTTTGTCAATCCATGTCACGAACGGTTTTCTGTAGAAATACTAGACGGGGCCTTGCTTTTTGATCTGGAGGAAGCCTAGGATACTGCTAGAGGACTGGTATCCTCCATACTCTACAGACGTAGGGATTCTGATGCTGCCAGCCCTGGTTCCTTCAGGACTTTTTAAAAGACAGAGTTATCAAGGTACGTGTGGTTCTGACAATATTGGACAGCTTTATTCAGGAGAAAGGGGTGCCTCAAGACTCTGTTCTGATCGTCGTCCTCTTTACTATAGCCATTAATCCTATTATGCCCAGTTTGTCGCCAGGCATCTGTGGCTCCCTTTTCGTTGACGAATTTACGATCTATTGCAGTTCTCCAAGGACTTTCCTCCTTTGCGGCGTTTTTAGCGATGTCTCTGTCGTCTTTACGGGTGGAGCGTCGACAATTGCTTTCGATTTTCCACTGACGAAACCGTTTGCGTGAATTTCGACGGCATACAGCGTTTCCTCAACCGTCTTTAGATCTTGGGCTAGTTGCTCTTCTGTTCACTAAAACTACGAAATTCCTGGGGCTATTGCTTGATAGAAAATCTTCTTGGTCATGGCACATGTCTTACCTGATCGCTCACTGTACCCAGTCACTCAGTGTCCTACGTGTTCTAAGCAGTATTTCCTGCTGATCGGATCACTCTCCTCCGTTTTTATCGATCCCTTATCATTCGTAACTAGACTACGGGTGTTTTGTTTATTCATCTGCACGTCTGTCTATCTTACGCCATTTTAATGCAACTCACTGTCGTGGAATACGTTTGGCCACTGGCCCCCATTACAATAGCCCAGTTGGGAGTCTCTGTGTAGAAGCTGCCGAACTACCACCGTCATACCGGCGTGATGCTCTCTCCTCACACCTATTGTCTTCCACGCCCGGCCACCCATCGGTAGTGTAAACATAGTTCGTACATACAGGTGCATTGCCACTTAGGTTTTTCATTTTTCAACTTGTGCACAAGCCTATACTTCTGTTTACCCTGCGAAGGAGACCTCACTGGACGTGAGGCCATTTTATAGGATGGCCTACGGCTGTGCGTCTGAGAAGGACTCTGAGAAATCTAATGTGGCACTAGTATGTGTATCACAGGGGTCTGTATCTACCCTGTCTGAAATCGAAATATCGCTGAGCACATCTTATACCATTAGGCATAAATACAAATTCCCTATAGGCGTCCCTGAATTGAAGTATTAACTGCTGCAAATTTGGCTTGTAAAACCATAATTCCTCTAAAACAATAACAGCAGCAGCATAGTTTATCTTATTGCCATAAAACGTTAATGCAAGATCGTCGATACGTTGTTGAGTTGTAGGGACGAGGAAGGCGAGGCGTAGGTCATCAGGAAAATTTCGTATGTGCTCCCAATTGGCATAAAAAAATTCCAACGCAGACATGAGCTGTAACAATAATCTTTATTTAGAACGTGACAGTTCCCTTTCTTCTACAAAATGTCATATAAACTCTATTTCTTACAATAAATGTAACATATTTTACTTCACTTTGTACTACATCATTTTTAGCTGGTTCGTCCCCTGCAATTTCTACGCCAATATAGAAAGGATTGATTCCTTGAAACAGTTTATTTTTACATTTACATTGATTTTCTAGATCTGGCCACGATTTTACTTTACTTATATCAGCACTGGTTTCCGGTTTACAATAAGTCACAAACTTAAATGAATTACGTCTACTATATTTCCTCCATGGAACACCAGACGATCTGTCCGGCCTCAAACTAAAAGGACCCAATTTATTAGTACGTGCTAATCTAACTTTCTCTAATGCACCCTGATCCTCGAATATTTTTTTGTTTGCTCTATACTCTAGTGTTAGTCGCTCAACCCTTACATTAATTCTGTATACATATGTTACAATTTTATTAATTATTACAGCATCGTATTTGTTAGCAAAGAATTTAAATTCATCAGTAATATCATAGTGCCTAAGACTACCAAAATTATGAGCATTCTCGTCATATTTTTCGCTCTTTTTCGATAACTCCCTTGACTGCCAGAATGGGGTGCGCATTTCTTCAGTGCTATCTGCAGGAGTTCGCTTTGGGATACTGCTCCAGCAGCTTCACTTCACGCTACTTGCCTCGATGGGTGTGAACCCATTAGCACCTTGCTTTCGTGTAGCGTCCCGTGTTCATCTTGGACTTCATTCGCTTCCGAAGTAAATTACACCGGAATCGGTCTATCGCGGTAAGTTTCTCGACTTTTGCCCGCAACGTAGTGATAGCAAATCCGCGTACACAGATGGCTCTAAGACTGATTGTGGTGCTTGTTGTGCCTCAGCACCGACCATTTTAGATATCGACTTCCAGAACACTGCTCACTATTTACAGCAGAGGTCTTCGATCTCTATCAGGCCACCCAGTACATCAGACGACACGGGCTTTTTAATTGTGTGACACGCTACGATTCTCTCAGTGCCCTTCAGAGCCTCTGTGTGCTGTACACAGGCCGTCACTTAGTGCAACGGGTCAAAGAAAGCTCCCACTTACTCGCTGTTGAGGGAGCCGCTGTGATGTCACAGCATGTTGTTATCAATGGAGAGACGTCTACAGACGTTAAAGTAACCTCTGGCGTGCCACAGGGGAGTGTTATGGGACCATTGCTTTTCACAATATATATAAATGACCTAGTAGATAGTGTCGGAAGTTCCATGCGGCTTTTCGCGGATGATGCTATAGTATACAGAGAAGTTGCAGCATTAGAAAATTGTAGCGAAATGCAGGAAGATCTGCAGTGGATAGGCACTTGGTGCAGGGAGTGGCAACTGACGCTTAACATAGACAAATGTAATGTATTGCGAATACATAGAAAGAAGGATCCTTTATTGTATGATTATATGATAGCGGAACAAACACTGGTAGCAGTTACTTCTGTAAAATATCTGGGAGTATGCGTGCGGAATGATTTGAAGTGGAATGATCATATAAAATTAATTGTTGGTAAGGCGGGTACCAGGTTGAGATTCATTGGGAGAGTCCTTAGAAAATGTAGTCCATCAACAAAGGAGGTGGCTTACAAAACACTCGTTCGACCTATACTTGAGTATTGCTCATCAGTGTGGGATCCGTACCAGATCGGGTTGACGGAGGAGATAGAGAAGATCCAAAGAAGAGCGGCGCGTTTCGTCACAGGGTTATTTGGTAACCGTGATAGCGTTACGGAGATGTTTAACAAACTCAAGTGGAAGACTCTGCAAGAGAGGCGCTCTGCATCGCGGCGTAGTTTGCTCGCCAGGTTTCGAGAGGGTGCGTTTCTGGATGAGGTATCGAATATATTACTTCCCCCTACTTATATCTCCCGAGGAGATCACGAATGTAAAATTAGAGAGATTAGAGCGCGCACGGAGGCTTTCAGACAGTCGTTCTTCCCGCGAACCATACGCGACTGCAACAGGAAAGGGAGGTAATGACAGTGGCACGTAAAGTGCCCTCCGCCACACACCGTTGGGTGGCTTGCGGAGTATAAATGTAGATGTAAATGTAAATGTAGATGTCCATGTAGGTTCCTGGTCACGCCTGTCTGAAGGGAAACGAGGTTGCTGACGCTGGTACCAGCGCTGCAGTCCTCCTCTTTCGGTGTGCTAGTCCTTTGGTTCCTTCAGACGATCTCCGTGTAGCCGTCTGTTGGTGGATGGTGTTGTACTGTATTGTATATTAACCGGGGGCCTAGAAACGCCGCAGCCACAGTGGTCCACAACCCCTCGACGACTACCGCAGTCCACCCTCCACCGCCCTACACTGGAACCACTCCTTAAGGTTTTTTTGTGCGGTTCGGCCCCCGATGGACCCCCCTCCCCACCCCAGGGAAAGTCTCACCCAATTTTTGCGTGGTAGATAAATGGTGGTGTACGCGTAAGTGGAGAACTAGTTTTCGCAGCAATCGCCGTCATAGTGTAGCTGAGGCGGAACAAGGGGAACCAGCCCGCATTCACCGAGACAGATGGAAAACCGCCTAAAAACCATCCACAGACTGGCCGGCTCAGTGAACCTCGACACAAGTCCGCCGGGCGGATTCGTGCTGGGGACCAGGCGCTCCTTTGCAACCCGGAAAGCCGTATGTAAGACCGCACGGCTAACTGGGCGGGCCGGCGGATGGTGTTATTATAGCATGAACACTGGTCTTCTCTTCTTGGGAACAAGCTGCAGGCAATTAAAGCTCTCCCAGCGGCTTGGCCGACCTCCTTCGGGCCCTTTCCCGCGAGGAGATCGCTTTAGCTAGGTTGCGTACTGGAAACTCTTCTTAGACATCGTCATTTGTTAAGTGGTGATCCCTCATCACTTTTTGTTCATTGTCTTCAGCCTTTGACGGCTTGTCGTTTCCTGACCGAATGTCCTTTTTTTAATAGCTTATGTTTTGGTTTTGTTTGCAGTCTGAATTATCGGCTGTTTTATCGAAAGACGAGCGATCTGTTGACCACGTTTTACTTTTTATCCATCGTAGCAATATGACGTTCGGGACCTCCGCTGTCTCTACAGCGTATTTTGAGGACATTTTTCCAAGAGGAAGTCCTTGTTTTTAGCTCTCTTTCCTTCCGTCGCTTGGGCTTAATGTGTAGTCACTTTTCATTTTATTTTTAGTGTTCTAAGGTTATAGCATGAGCGCTGATGACCTCGGTTGTTTTTGCGCCCTAAAACATAACAAAAAAGCAAGTATTTGCAAAGCCTGGAGAATTTGTAAGGAAGAAGGAAACGCAGATACACTTTATGACTACAGCTCTTGTAGCCCATACATAAATAAAAAAATAAGTGATAATTACTCGTGTAATTTTTTAAGAATAGACGTACTGTCAAATGTAAGCATGCGACATTATAAATTTGTATATAATAATTAATTATGGTTAGACTGCCTAATTACTGCAGTATTCAGATTAAGTTTCGACAATCCATTGTCAACTTCAGATGTAATAATTAACTACCAATGGCTTGATAAATATTCCATTGAGTTATCCGTCACGTCTTTATATGGGAAAAGAGGCTGAAATTAAATAGTTTTGCCTTGTGCTCTTTAAATAGAATAATTCGTGAGGGAGGGAGGAAGACCAAGTGTGACGGATAGCAGCACACACTATTCCACTTATGTTTCCTATATGCTATTTTTAAACGTAATATCAAAAACGCATTAGCACGAATAAAATTAATTAAAGTCATGAAAGTTCAACAGTTTTTAAAAAATTCTTAAAATTTTCTTTGGCCTTCGTTTGTCCCCCTGCCCCAATTTCCCAATAAATTGGTTCAAATGGCTCTGAGCACTATGGGACCTAACATCTGAGGTCATCAGTCCCCTACACTTAGAACTACTTAAACCTAACTAACCTAAGGACATGATACACATCCATGCCAGAGGAAGGTTTCGCCGTGGCAGCAGCACGGTTCCGGACTGAAGCACCTACAACCACTCGGCCACAGCGGCAGTCCCCAATTTCCCATCCCGCCCCTTCCATAAGCTGTATCTTAAGAGCACACGGCAACGTTTATTAACTTCCAGTCTCTCTCTTTCTCATGCAACGAAATAATGCATAATTCATTTTATAGCATTTCATGACGAAACAGTTGCTGTTAATTATTACATATTTTAAGATATTTTATACCGTTTCATGATGTCCAGAATGAATAACTTATATTTTTATATATTATGATGAGGCTTTTAACGGATTAATTATCATATCTGAAGATGGCAACAAATTTCCGAAACCGATAATGTGAATGTCCTAGTAATTAGGCGATCGTGGCATAATGGGGTAGTTAGAGTAGCTCTCGATTGTCAAAGACAGTAACTCAACTTTGGTAATTTGTAGAATTTCAGAAGAGAGATTGCTTACCTTCCGACACCCAGTAGACACGGGTTCTGTAGATGGGGACACCAAAGCGCTCCATTTTGACGAACATCTCCTGCGAGTCCCAGTCGTAATCCACGTCCAGGCCGGACACGTCGTCACCAAAACCTGCAAAACATTATGCCTGTGTGGAGTGAAGTGCACTTCCCAGTCGATGGAGCACAGCTGGTCACGTGATACTGTACACCTCATTCCTAAGAAAATGAACGTTCTGCTACACAATGAACTACTCAGATTGTCAGGTAGAAAATTATAAAAAAAGTCTGGAGTTCTACAGTTTTATTAAATAAACTGTAGATGAACTGTTGGTGTCACTGGACCTTCTTACCGATTTTCGATTAACAATTTCGCATTTTATGACTTGAAGCAAATACAGACAATAAAAATAGTATACTTTTGCATATTCTGACGTATGTTTTGGAATGGAATGTCTTTGTCTATGTGTAATCAGGAAGAAGCAGTAAAAAAGCGACTAATTCTAGGCTTTCATAGTACCAAAACCTGTCTGCACAACTTCCGCTGCGATTAACAAAGTAATTTTCATCCGACTTCGTATCCAGAAAAAATATTTCAGTGTACACTGTTATGGCACTCCCTGGATGACAAAACGATGACTCAGGCATATTTTTCCTCCCAGTTGCACTAGACTAGAAAGGTATGGGACAGAAATTTGATGTAGGGCAGCAGACAGGTGCCGTCAGTCCGAAGCTTTGAACAGGACGGTCCTCATTGCTGTAACGATAGAGTTTTGAGGGTGAAAAACAAGCGTAAGGGTTCTGGGTTCGGTCTGCCGTGCTAATTAGATCAGAAATTTCCCAACATGGCTAGAATAAATAGCCGGTGAAGAGAAACTGCCACACCTGGAGGTCCGGATGCGATTCCTCGTCCAGATTCAAGAAGTTCCTCTAGCAAAATTAGATCGTGCCCGTTTTGAAAGCAGCTGGCGACCCATCATGCTGCGCATGGGACTGGTCAGAGGAACGCGTGCCACCCTGCGCTGCCCACCGGCCGCCATCTTGAGTGGCTCTGAGTGAGGGGAGGGGCCTAACGCGCTGTCCCAGCATAGTTCCGCTTCAAAGGGCCTGGCCGGAACGTTCTTGTTTACTTCACTTGCCACGGCGTCGCTTGTGTCGAGGTTTCCTCGTTAGTGTTGTTCTGTCTGCCGAGTGAGTCGTAGCGCATCCGCTCCGCCTTACTGTTTGTTTAGTGTTCTTCTACTTGCAGCGGCGTCGGCCGCTCCGCTATGACTACCAAGGTTTCCACGAGTATTCCACGAAAAGGTACTGTGAGCTGTACTTTCGATAAAACAACGCGACACGTGCAGCCCGGGTCTCTAGAAATCCACGATTCGCTTGTCGATACATTTCATGTGAACTCTGATCAGGTCCACACCGCGTATTTTGATGCAGGCGAGTACGTGTTTCAGGTGAAATTCATGGATCCCCTTCAAGTTGAAAGATTACTGTCGCGACATAGTTATCACGTCCCGTTCATGCATCGCGATGATTCCGTTAGTATGGTGTCACTCACAGATGCTGAAATTGAATATACCAATGTTAGAGTGTTCAACCTCCCGCCAGAAGATGATGACAACCTTCTAAAGGACGTATTGACTCCTTATGGTAACGTGAAAAACGCCCGTCGTGAACGCTGGTCTACTCAACACAGATTACAGTGTTATAATGCAATTCGTTCCGTGGAAATTCAAGTGAAACGCAATATTCAATCACATTTACAAGTGTGTGGTTACCGCGTTCCTGTCATGTATACTGGGCAAGAGGGACCTTCTTCCTACGTAATGAAAGTGGACACGTACGATCTAATTCCCCGTGGAGGGTGTTTGAATTAAAGCCGTCATTAGTGCAGCGTCGCAAATTGACGGTTGCTGATTTTGTTCCTTCCATTCCCGCCGTCGGACCTACTTCTGCTGCGGATTATAATGAACAGAAAGTCAATTCTGATAATCGTGTCAATGACTTTCTGCTTTTACCTCCGCGACAGGTTCAGAATCCTATTTCCCCGGGACAGAACCTCTAATGGTGACAAACAAGCGACGTCGCACTCAGGATTGTGATGGTCAGGATTTGGCTGTGCCTTCTGCACCAACCTCCTCGGCGTCGATTGTCCTCTGCTCCTCTTTATGCTACAATACCTCCCACCCGTGGTGCGGTGAGTGGCGAAGTAGTTACCTACAGCATCCCTCCCGCTCGCGAAGTCGCTCTTTCTGAGCTGCCTGTGTGTCGAGAGGGAACGGAGTCGTCCCCCCCCCCCACCCCCCGCCCCCCGCACCCAGTCTTGTGTCCTCCATTACAGTCTGAGACGATGCAGTGTCCTCGTGCTCCTTCGTCTTCATTCGCCGACGGTTTCCTGAATTTTCCGACTACAGCAACTCCTGAGCGAATAAAATTAGCGACCAGGTATCGTCTGTTGCATTGGCAGTTCCACAGAATGCTTCCGCCTTATTGACTGGAACTGTATTACATGCCCCTAGTTCTGAGGGACAGGAATCTGTGCCTATGACCCCTCCCACACCTCTGTCTACAGAGGCCGCCATGCCTCGTAGCCGACAGAAGCAGCGTATAAATCTGGCCGTGCGGTGCCACGTAAGAAATCTAAGAAACAAGGTTGCGATGACGTGGGTTCTCGTCCGCCAATGTCTGATTCATCTGTGGATTCCGCAATGGACCTTGGCTCTCAGCTGTCTACCTAATTCTGTTCGGATGTTCCGTACATCGCTCCATGGCTGTGATTAATGATCCAAGCCTACACATTCCTTTCCTTAAATGTTAATCGTGTGGAATCAGAATTACGATTGGCTTCGCTGCGTCAGTTCATGTATGATTCATGTGCGGATATAGTCTTCTTACAGGAGGTGTTATTTAGGCATTTCTCCTTATCTGGATTTCGTGTGATTTATAACGTAGCACCCGACTATTCTATGCATACCGCCTTATTCTTTCGCGAAGACATTCCCATTGCTGAGGTGGAAATGCTGGATTCTGGCAGAGGCATAGGTTGTCAACTTTTTAGTTTTACCTTCGTTCTTTTATATGCTCCTTCTTCACTGGTCGCAAAGTGGATCGTTCGCGTTTCAGTTTATCTGTTGCATGGTGATTCTAACTGTGTGTTGCGTCCTGCAGATCCGTCTCCAAATTTTAATTTCTGTCGTGAATTACATGAATTGGTCAGCTCCTTACGCCTGCAAGACATCTGGATATGTAAATACCCGTTAAATTTACCCATTTTACTACGACTTCTAGTAGCAGGTTGGATAGGTTACGTAAGTTTTACGTTTCAGACTGCCCGCGCGATTGTATACTTAATGCTGAAGTCATCCCAGCTTCCTTTACGGATCACAGTGCTGTGACTACAACCCTCAATCTACAATGGCAACCAGTCACATTGTTTCGCACTCCATGGATGCTAAACGTCGCTCACCTAGCTGACCCGTGGGGGAGGGTACTCCACAGTCCACTGGGAGGTACTCTTCCATACTTGGCTGGTGCACACAGCTGGCAAAACCGAGGCTCATGGAAACTACGATACTTTTCTGCGCTGCCAAAGCGCGAGACTTTCGGAGAACTTACGAATATTATTATTCAATCCTGCGTGAACTTTATAATGCTGCGGATCACGCCCCTTTGCGAATTGCGAATGTTAGGCGTGAAAACGCAAAATTGTTGACCTTGAAAAGAATACAAATGGAAGTGTCGAAAATGCGATCCAAGCCACGATCATTGGTGACGGAACAACTGACTTCCTTATATCATTTGCTTCGGCATCAGTCAGGGTTCCTCCGAGCCATAGTCCGTAGGTAGCGGTCATCCACTGCAGCAGTAGTCCTTGGGCGGCCTGTGCGAGGCATGTCATCGACAGTTCCTGTCTCTCTGTATCTCCTCCATGTTCGAACAAGACGCCTGGACACTTCCCTTGTTGAGAGCCGTTACGGACACAAAGTAACAGTGCGGATACGATCCAACCGCGATATTGACCGTCTAGGCATGTTGAACTACAGACAACAAGAGCCGTGTACCTCCTTCCTGGTGGAATGAGCGGAACTGATCGGCTGTCGGCCCAGGCGCTGCTCATGCGTGGTTGTTTACATCTTTGAACGGGTTTAATGACATCTCTGAACAGTCAAATGGACTGTGACTGTGATACAATATCCACAGTCAATGTTTATCTTGAGGAGGGAACCGGGGCGATGGAAAACTTTTTTGATGTGTGTATTACATGATGATTGACTATGGTCTGCTGAAGTTTCATGATAGTAACAAGTCACTCTGTTAATTAAAAAAAAAAAAAAAAGACTAGACTGATGGGACATCGAAACAACATCCACTATGGTGCTATGGTTCGAATCCTTGTCAGACTTTTAAAAATATTTTTTAGACGTCTCTTCCTTAGTTCTCGTCGTGAGTAAGTAGGACATCATTTTGTCACCCCCAATCCCAGGCGACATGCTTTGCAGAGCTTATTCCCTTTCAGTGCTGCATGACTATCCTCCTGCTATCCTTTTCCCCTTCCTTGGGGACCAACTCATATATCTTCTTAGGGATACTGTATGCCTTGGTAAAAATGTGTACGGATTGGTCCCATCCATCCACCTTTCTTTCCCTACCCATCCTTTTCTTACTCTTCCTCCGCTTTGCGTTTGTTGTCTCTCATTTTGCTTTTCTTCTTCTTCCTCCCTGTGCTTTTTTGAAGACCGGTCCACGAGTTTGAAACGTACAAATTGACTGGATAACGCGTAATTCCCAGCCCTGGGCCGACAAGTAGGGCTCATACGACCTCTGGTAAAGGCTATATCCAGGGAGGGATGACTGCATGAGGTACCTTCTCAGTGCCGATTGTTTCCTCTGTCTGGAGTCCGGCAGGTGTTACCTGAGGTGTGAACAATCATCTAAGGCTGGTGAGCCGTTCCTGAGGGGTTCCGCAGCAGGTAGGAGTGCGCCATTGGAGACGTTGGCAATTATGGGAGATTTCTCTGCCATGAGTTCCTCATCTAAACAACGTAAATTGGTTGAGGCGAAAGAATCGACGCCTCTCCTGGCTGCACCCAAATACCTCATGCTGTCACACACGGAAGGTGGTCTCATTTTCACAACAGTTAATCCATTTGTTATTCAGAAGGGTGTAGATGCAGTTGCGTGTCCTGTGAAGTCCTGCTCTCGTTTGCGTTGTGGGACCTTCCTTTTGCAGACGGAAAGTGCTTTTCAAGCACGGAAACTTCTTTATGCAACACCTCTCCACAGCTACCCTGTTAAAGCAGAGATCCACTGCACTCTGAATATCTCTGGTGGTGTCATATACACTCCACGGCTTCATGGCCTGTCCGAGGCTGAAATAACAGCCTCTTTCACTGACCAGGGAGTGACTGAAATTCACTGCATCATGAATAGGGTTGGTAAAGAATTACTACCAACCCACATTCTATTGCCCACATTTGATCATGTGGTACAGCCATCAAAAATTGAGGCTGGTTATGAAGCTATTACTGTCGGACCATATATCCCAATTCTCATGCGTTGCTATAAATATGAGCATTACAACCAGACCTGTGACTCTTGTGAAATGCAGCCAAATACATAAACTGTGGCAGGGACGCTAATCAGGGAGTGTGTGTGCTTCTCCTTCCCCTCATTGTATGAAATGCAAAAGTGATCATCCTGCTTCCTCCTGTGACTGTCCAATCTAAGTGAGAGAGCTGTCCAGGAGATCCAGATGAAGGAAAAGATTCCTACTCACATTGCTCAAAAATGGTGGCTAGCCACAAACCGTGTAAAACACTCTTTGGCAATTAAGGTCTATTTCTCGGTTCACCTAGACTTACGAAGGACATGGCTCTTCAGTCTTGCAGTTACAGTTTAGTGTCATGGTTGTGAAATAGACCTGCTACAGGTCCACATCATACCAATCAACCTTCTCCTGTGCCAGCGAAATCGCATGCCTCGCAACCAGAAGCGCGGAAACCGAAAAAGGAGTATAACTGCAATGACTTTCTCCGCACATCTAGCCAGCCAACGTCTGGGTATGCACCTGACAAATGCCAAGGTTCGAAGCAGGCAAAGGCAAACGATCTTCCCTTTCTCCACCTCAGCGCCCTTCTTCAGCAGTGTCACCACACGATACACCCAACTTACCTCCTTTTCACTGGGATGCGCTGCGAAGAGTCTGTTGGCCAACCAAATGTACAGGGTTATTACAAATGATTGAAGCGATTTCACAGCTCTACAATAACTTTATTATTTGAGATATTTTCACAATGATTTGCACACACATACAAAAACTAAAAAAGTTTTTTTAGGGATTCACAAATGTTCGATATGTGCCCCTTTAGTGATTCGGCAGACATCAAGCCGATAATCAAGTTCCTCCCACACTCGGCGCAGCATGTCCCCATCAATGAGTTCGAAAGCATCGTTGATGCGAGCTCGCAGTTCTGGCACGTTTCTTGGTAGAGGCGGTTTAACACTGAATCTTTCACATAACCCCACAGAAAGAAATCGCATGGGGTTAAGTCGGGAGAGCGTGGAGATCATGACATGAATTGCTGATCATGATCTCCACCACGACCGATCCATCGGTTTTCCAATCTCCTGTTTAAGAAATGCCGAACATCATGATGGAAGTGCGGTGGGGCACCATCCTGTTCAAAGATGAAGTCGGCGCTGTCGGCCTCCAGTTGTGGCATGAGCCAATTTTCCGCGGGCTACGCGTGAAACTTGCCCGCACGAGTTCAACCGTTTCTTCGCTCACTGCAGGCCAACTCGTTGATTTCCCCTTACAGAGGCATCCAGAAGCTTTAAACTGCGCATACGATCGCCGAATGGAGTTAGTAGTTGGTGGATCTTTGTTGAACTTCGTCCTGAAGTGTCGTTGCACTGTTATGATTGACTGATGTGAGTGCATTTCAAGCACGACATACGCTTTCTCGGCTCCTGTCGCCATTTTGTCTCACTGCGCTCTCGAGCGCTCTGACGGCAGAAACCTGAAGTGCGGCTTCAGCCGAACAAAACTTTATGAGTTTTTCTACGTATCTGTAGTGTGTCGTGACCATATGTCAATGAATGGAGCTACAGTGAATTTATGAAATCACTTCAGTCATTTGTAATAGCCCTGTATATATCTCTGTCGAACTAACCAGGATTCTCCAGCAACTGAACCTGTCCAATATCCATGTTCAAATTTTGCACTCGGCAGCCACTTTTGTGACTGTCCCCTTATTTTTCCAATCTCGTATCATCAGGTATGATTACTCTCCAATGGGACATTCGCAGAATCAGGTCGAATAGGACTGAATTACAGCTCCTCCTGCCATCATACTGTCTAGTTGATTTCTGCCTCCAGGAAACAAAATGACGCCCTCACGATCGCTTCCACCTCCCACACTTCAGTCCATTTTGACCCTCCCCCTGAGGTGGGGACTCAGGCTCATGGGGAGCCATTTACTTCCTTCCCGCTACTGCCCAGTTTCCTACACCAGTAGCGTCTGCAGGGGTAGGTCGCTTTCGTTTGCTGCTTCGACACCTGTGCCTTACACTCCCTGCCACGTTCCCCTTGGCCACGCAGTCTGAGGCGCCTCGTCATGGTCCGCGCGGCTCCCTCCGTCGGAGGTTCGAGTCCTCCCTCGGGCATGGGTGTGTGTGTTGTCCTTAGCGTACGTTAGTTTAAGTAGTGGTTAAGCTCAGAAGCCGATGATCTCAGCAGTTTGCTCCCATAAGACATTACAACAAACTTCCGTTTTCCACATTCCCCATGTGTGCGAGATCGTCACTGCCCTGGATTCGTGCCAAGGTACGTGTTCATTTTGGACTCTGTTCGCTTACTAAGGACCCTACTCCTGGCTTGATGTATCACAGCAAGTCTCTCGCACTTCACACACAACTTGGGGACAGAGTCTTCGTTTCCACTAAAGGTTCCAAAACCGACCATGGGGTCGAGTGTGCCTTTGTACTTGGCGATGATCTTTTTCAGTATTGACTTCTTGACCAGTGCTCAACTTTTATTGCAGAGCTCTACAGCCTTTGTCAGACGACCCAGTACATCTAGCGACATGGGCTTTCAAATTGTGTCATCTTCTCACATTCTCTCAGTGCCCTTCAGAGCTTCCTGCGCTGTTCTCAGTCCACCATCTAGTGCAACGGATCCAAGAATCCCTGCATTCGATTACTGTGGGGGGAGCCAATTTGGTGTTCCTGTGCATTCATGGTCACGTCGGCATGCCAGCGAATGGTACTGCTGATGCTGCTGCAAAGGCTGCAGCTGTCCTCCCTCAGCCTGTTAGTTATTCTATTCCCTCAGGTGATTTTGTCACTGTATGTCGGCATGTAGTATCAATTTGGAGTGCACAATGGTCTTCTCTCCAGGGGAACAAACTCTGGGACATTAAGCCTCTCCCAATAGCATCGTCGACTTCCTCTCGACCCTCATTTCGTGACGAGGTCATTCTATCCTGACTGTGTATAGGACACTGTCGTTTTAGTCACCACCATTTATTAAGTGGCGACCCTGCACCTACTGCCCTCAACCCTTGACAGCCCGCCACTTTCTGATCCGGTGTTCACTTTTTAATTGTTTACGTTTACGTCTATGGTTGCCATCTACTTTGTCAGATGTTTTAGCCCACGACACACGTTCTGTCGATCGTATCTTACGTTCTATTCGCCGCAGCGGCATGGCGAAGCAAACGTGATACTCCACGTGGGGACCTACGCCATCTCAACGGTATTTTGAGAAATTTTCCCTAGGAATGTCTTCTTTTAAAGTTGCTTGATTGAGTGTTTGCTTTTTTCGTCTTGGTTTTTATTTAGTAGCTGTTTTTTTCTTACACTACGACAGAGGAGCTTATGACCTTAGCAGTTTTGCGCCCTAAAGCACCAACCACCATATCATTTTGTCTCATGACAATAGCCTATCACATGACAATGGGACACATGAAATTGTACTCATGTGTCTACAAACTATGCAGTGTACAACCATAACTGGTTCTGTCCAGTTCACGTAGGTCGGCTTCACGATGGGATACACCAGAGAATGAATCCCCCCAGGGGGCTCACCGCTCTTTGGTGAGTACGTGCTTGACGACCACGGGGCCCCAGCCCCCACAGCACCGATTCTCTTTCTGTGCTGTTTGTCTCCTCTTCTGTTCTTTTCCTCTCTCTTGCGGAAATGTCTCGTGCCTCCATGGGCCCTTGAAGCTCATTTGCGTTGGTTTGCTTGAAGGAATATTCTCTCTTCTACTGCTCTTTCTCTGTTCTTTCCCTGTACTGCTCTTTCCCTGTACCGCTCTTTCTCTGTACCGCTCTTTTCCTGCCGTCTCGCTGTGAAGAAGTAATGTTAACCCGGTTGTGAATAGGGCACTGCCACTTTAGTCACCACCACTTGTTGAGTGGCGACCCTGCACCCAGCTGTCCTTTCTGTAGCCAGTCATTAACAGTCAGACATTTCCTGATCCTCTGCCCCTATTTTAGCCAATTACATCTCAGGGTCGGGCTGCCGCCCGCTTTGCCGGGCATTTTAGCGGATGACTTGCGAGCTGTGGCTCGCATTTTAAGTTTTTTAATAAGCAGTAATATGACAAAAGAGATTTGATTTCTCACTGGCGACTCCGGCGTCTTGTCGACTCTTTTAGATACTCTTCCGTAACGTCTTGACGTTTTCGATTTGTTTTTTCTTCTTTTCTGTATTGGTCCTCGAAACGGTTTTTTACCTTTGCGGTCCCAGCATTCTATGGTTTTATATTCGTCGCTTATACCTTAGATGTTCTGGACCCTAAACCAGCCTCCCCCCACCCCCAAAAAAAAAACAGAGGATGAATATGTCGATTTCTTTTTAGTGGTGGGCACTTCTGGTAGCCAAGTTGCTGCTGCTCCTCATCGTGCGATACCCTCAAAGGTGTCATCCTGATAAGAATATTTTTGTTGCCTGGAGCAACCAGTAATCTTCGTCCACAGGTAATGGACAGAGGTCGTCCAAGGACTAGACGTACTCCACAAACAGAGGACGTGCTTCTTGTAACCATTCACCAATCAGCACGGCAAAGTATCCATGATATTGCAAGGCCGTTCCAGATATCTCAGTACTGGTGTTGAAGTATTGCACAATGAAGAACTGCATTCATATCATTACATGTTAACTCAACAACAGGGGGTCCACAACTCTTTTGTGGATACGTGCGTAGTGAAAATGGGACCCAGAGCTACTGTGGCCCTTTTTCCTTTCTGGGCTGCATACCTTCCTTTTCCACATCCTTCCCCATACCCAATCTCCCCCCCCCCCCCCACCTCCGCCTCTTCCCTTCCATTTCTCCCCCTTTGGGAGTATGTTTAGTGCTTATGCCCAGAGACGGACGCTTCAAACTGCAAAACAGTATCTCTTCTTTGCTTTCTCTGCTGGCAAGTCTCTGTCCTTCCTTTGTCCTTCTCTTTTCCTTACCTCTTCTCTTTACCCTCTTCTCCGCTGTGGCGTTTGAGACCTCTCTTCTTTCCTTTCCTTTCCTTTTCTTTGTTCTTGCCTTTCTCTTTTTTCCTCCCTGTATGTGTCTGAAGGCCGACCCGCGCATTCCCACACATAGTCGGTGACGGGGTAACGCGTAATTCCCCGCCCTGGGTAGACAGATAGGAAACGTACGTACCCCCTGGTAATGACCAGGCCCAGGGAGGGGTGATTGCCCGAGCTGGTATCTTCCGAAAGTGCCGATTGGTCCTCCATCCGTTTCTCGGGAGGTGTGACCTGAGGTGTTAACGATCACCTAAGGCGGGAGTGCCCTCAGAGAGGGCCCCCACAAGGGAGGAGCGCGCCATCGGAGACGCCGGGAATCATGGGGGATACTTCCGCAATGGTTTCCTCATCATCTACTATGTCTGCTCACAAGCGAAATTTAAATGAGTCTCAGCCACGGCCAATTCCTCCATCATTGCCACAGTTCCTTGTTGTTTCTCGGTAGGACGAAGGTCAAGACTTCTTCACAGTCAACCCTTTCATTATTGAGAAAGGTGTCGACGCAATTGCAGGCCCTGTAAAGTCTTGTTCCCGATTACGAAATGGCACCTTGTTGTTAGAAACAGTCAGTGCCCTCCAGGCACAAAAATTTCTGCGTACTTCACTGCTACACACCTTTCCTGTCCGGAAGGAAGCGCACCGCACTTTAAATTCATCCCGTGGGGTCGTTTATACACGCTCCCTCGACGGATTGTCCGACGAGGAAATTCAAAACTACCTGTCTGACCAGGGCGTAACGGCTGTTCATAGAGTCATGAAAAGGGTTGACAAGGACTTGGTTCCAACCCGTACTGTCTTTTTGACATTTGACAGAGTTAAACTTCCATCGAACGTAAAAGCGGGCTATAAGATAATTTCCGTTTGCCGTTACATCCCAAACCCTACGCGATGCAATCGGTGTCAGCGGTTCAATCATACCAGCCAATCCTGTTCCAATCCGGCCAAATGCGTTACATGTGGTAAGGATGCCCAGGAGGGTGCTTGTTCACCTCCATCCCCTCGTTGCATCAACTGTATGGGTGACCACCCTGCTTCCTCTAGAGATTGCCCAATTTTTAAAGACGAACGGCTCATCCAGGAAATCAGAGTGAAGGAAAAGGTGTCGACCTTTGCTGCTCGAAAGTTATTCGCCAGTCGAAAGTCCACTGTGCCTCATGCAGGTAAATACAGCACTGTCCTTGCCTCTCCTCGGCAAACAAAGGAGGCGGCCACGCAGACTTGTGGTCTCACCTTTAGTGCCACGGTCGTCAGATCGGCCAGCGCGAAGATCGCCCGTTCAACCGCCCCACTATCACCTGCTCACTGTATGGCTCACCCTTGATTCGGTTCTGCTAAATCACGAGCCCCAAAATCAGACACCCAGACTTCCAAAAAAGGGCCTAGTCGTGAATATTTTTTACGTACCCCGAGTTCACAACCATCGATTCCTCCCTCATCTCAACGTCCTGTTTCCAAGAAGGCTAATAAGAAACCCAGTTCTCTCCTTCTCCACCACGGCGTGTCTCGTCTACAGCGCCACCTAGCGGTAACCGCCCTCGGCCGTCTTCTGTGTCGCCAAGGCGCACTGCTGGCGGCCGATCAACCGGCCGATCGCTGGTGGCAGAAGCTGCTCCCGAATAACCTATGGATCAGGATCTTCTGCCTTGAAGGCAACGTTTGTCACATTCTTCCCTTTTCTGTCCACCCTATGTCTATTATCCATTGGAATACCCGCGGCATTCGAGCCAATCGGGATGAATTGTCGATCCTCCTACGATCCTACTCGCCAGTCATCTTCTGTCACCAAGAATCAATGCTGCGTCCCCACGATCGCTTTGTTTTCCCTCATTTTCAGTCAGTCCGATTTGATCTCCCCTCTGTTGATGGCACTCCAGCACATGGAGGACTCATGATTCTTCTCCATGATACTGTCCATTACCAGCCAATCCCCTTAAACAGTTCTTACAAGCTGTTGCTGTCCTTTTCTGGATACACCTTCTCTCTTCGTACTGTATACATTCCATCGTCCACACTAATGGCAAGAGCTGATCTCCTTCATCTTCTTGGTCAGCTTCTACCCCCCCCCCCCCCCATTTGCTGGTTGGGGACTTCAATGCCCACCACCCACTTTGGGGATCTCCGCGTCCTTGTCCGCGCGGCTCACTATTGATAGACGTCTTCCACCAAGCGGATCTTGTTTGCCTCAACACTGGGGACCCCACATTTTTGTCTGCCTCAATGACAAATTTATCTCATTTGGACCTTTCGGTCGGTACTGTTCCACTTGAATGGTTCGCTCTTGCTGATACACACTCGAGTGACCACTTTCCATGTCCTTAGATTGCAGCCACAACTGCCATATATGCGCCCGAGACGTTGGAAGTTTTCCCAAGCCGACTGGACACTTTTTTCATCTCTAGCGACATTCGATGACCGTCACTTTCCTAGCGTCGACGATGAGGTCACTCATATTACAGAAGTTATTCTTCCAGCTGCGGAACGTTCAATACCACGCACCTCCGAATTGCCCCGGCGCCCCCCAGTTCCTTGGTGGAACGAGGCATGCCGTGACGCAATACGTGAGCGGCGACGTGCTCTTTCGCGTTTTCCGCCACCATCCTACTTTGGCCCACTGTATGCGCTATAAACAGTTCCGTGCGCGATGCCATCGCGTCATCCGCTATTGCAAGAAGGCAAGCTTGGACTTCTTTACCAGCTCATTATCACCTTCCCTCCCTCCTAGGAAGTTTGGAGTCGGATTCGACGGTTATCTGGCGCGCCTAGTTTCTCCCCGGTCTCTGGGCGCACTATCACGCATGATACCTTAGTGAACCCCACAGCAATTTCTAACTCATTGGGTCAAAACTTTGCTGAGATTTCGAGCTCTTCAAATTAGCCACTAGCTTTTCTCCAGAAGAAACGTGCAGCGGAAGTGCGACCTCTTGCTTTCTCCTCTCAAAATCGCGAAAGCTATAATACTGTTTTCTCCATGCTGAAACTCCAACACGCACTCTCTTCTTCTCGCTCTTCCGCCCCAGAACCGGATGGTATCCACATCCAAATGTTGCTGCATTTATCATAACATGGTCTGTGCTACCTCCTTCGCCTTTATAATCGAATTTGGGCAGACAGTACCTTTCCCAGAAGATGGCGGGAAGCTATCGTCATTCCTGTTCCGAAACCTGGAGAGGACAAACATCTCCCCTCTGGCTATCGCCCTATTTCTCGCACGAGTAGAATATGTAAGGTTTTGGAGCGTATGGTGAATTGCCGTTTAGCCTGGTGGCTTTTAACATCTGCCCAATGCGGTTTCCGAAAGCATCGTTCTGCCGTTGACCATCTTGTTGCTTTCTCCACTTATATCATGAACAATTTTCTCAGGAAACGCCAAACAGTAGCAATATTTTTTTATCTGGACAGAGCATACGATACCTGTTGGGGGCAGGCATCCTCAGCACATTGTTCTCTTGGGGCTTTCGAGGTCGGCTGCCCCTTTTGCTTCGTGAATTTATGGCAGAGCGCACACTTAAAGTGCAGGTGAACACTACTTTCTCCCGTACTTTCTCCCACGAAAGGGGGTACACCAGGGCTCGTACTAAGTGTTGTACTGTTTGCCATTGCCATAAATCCAATTATGGATTGTCTCCTTCCCGATGTCTCGGGCTCCCTCTTTGTGGACGATTTTGCGATCTACTACAGCTCTCAACGGACCAGCCTTCTTGAACGACAAGGATGACTCGATCCCCTCCACTCTTGGAGCATCGAAACTGGCTTCCCCTTTTCTACCAGTAAGACCGTTTGTGTCAATTTTTGGCGTCGTACGGAGTTTCTTCCGCCTTCCTGTCAATGTTCCGTTCGCGGACGTCGCTAAATTCTTGGGTCTTATGTTTGACAGAAAACTGTGCTGGTCCTCCCACGTTTTCTATCTTTCACCTCGCTGTCTGCGATCCCTCAACACCCTCCTTGTCCTGAATGGTACCTCCTGGGGAGCGGACCGAGTGGTCCTTCTCCGCCTCTATCGCACCTTAGTGTGCTCGAAATTGGACTATGGAAGCATAGTTTATTCCTCTGCTCGGCCGTCTATTCTTCGGCGTCTCGACTCTGTCCACCACCGTGGATTACGTTTAGTGTCTGGAGCTTTTACATCAGCCCTGTGGAAAGCCTTTATGCTGAGACTGCTGAACCTCCACTGTCCAATCGGCGAGCAGTCCTTCTGAGTCGTTATGCTAGCCATCTGTCTTCCATGCCTGCTAATCCGACATTTTTTTGCGACGCCTCCTTGGATTTAGGGTATGCAGGCCGCCCTTCCTCCCTACTACCACCGGGAGTCCGCTTCCGTCAAATGCTACGTTCTCTTTCCTTCCACTTTCCTAAAACTTTCTCGACAACTTGGGGTACAGCACCGCCTTGGCTCCGGCCCCGGACCTGCCTGCTCCGTGACCTTTGTCAATTTCCCAAGGATGGTACCCCTTCTCTTGTTTATCGTCGGGCATTTGGTGCTCTATGCGCACATATGAAGGATGCCACATTTATTTACTCTGATGGCTATAAAACATCATTTGGTGTTGGGAGTGCCTATATTGTTGGCGACACCCCTAATTGATTTCGTCTTCCCGACCAGTGTCCGGTTTTTGCTGACGAGCTTTACGCTGTTTGTAGGGTGTCCAATACATCCGCCACCATCAGCGGATACAGTATATTATATGCTCAGATTCGCTCAGCTCTCTCCTCAGTCTCCAAGCTCTCTACCCTGTCCACCCTCTGGTCCACCGATTTCAGGACTGCCTCCACTTGGCTTGGGGGGCATCTCAGTGGCGTTCCTCTGGATCCCAGGACATATTGGTATCTGTGGAAACGAGGCGGCCGATATAGCGGCCAAGGCTGCAGTCTCTCTTCTGCAGCCTGCTGTTCGCATGGTTCCCTTCGCCGATCTACGGAGTGTTTTATGTCGTGTTGCTCTTTTATGGCACGCACATTGGTCGACACTTCCCAGTAATAAATTGCGGGATGTGAAAGCTCTTCCCTGTGCTTGGACCTCTTCCTCACGAACTCATCGTCGGGAGGAGGTAATTTTAACCAGACTCCGGATTGGGTACTGTCTTTTTAGCCATCGACATCTTTTAAGTGGCGATCCTCCCCCACTTTGCCCCCACTGCTCTCAGCTGTGGACGGTGAGACACCTTTTACTTGAGTGCCCCTATTTTACTCCGTTACGCGTCCGTCTACAGCTATCGCCTGATATATCTTCCATTTTAGCAGATGACTCGCGCTCAGCTGATCGCGTTCACGAGTTTATTAGTGTTAGTGTGATGATGTCAGTTATTTGAAGCTCTTTGTGGGGACAAGCAACCCCCCTTCTATAGTGGTTTTTTAAACTTTCATTCTGTTTTTAGTTTTCCCACTTTTTTGAGTTTCGCTCCCATTGTTGCTGGTTTCCAGCTTGTTTTTTTTTTTTTTTTCCTTTTCCTAAGTCACAGATCGGGTGCTAATGACCGTAGCAGTTTTGCGCCCTAAAACCATAAAAAAAATCTCAACACCATCGGCCAGAGGACTGCATTTAACGAGTACAGTTTTATGAATGGATTTTGCACCAAGCAAAAGATAACGTGATATGGACTGACGAATATAGCTTCACTTGTGAAATAATTTTTCAACCTCCACAACAGCCATTTTTGTTTGGAACACAATCCACATTTCACCAGTGAACGTGACTTTCAGGCACACTTTGGCATAAAACTGTGGGCTGGAATCGTAGGAGTACTTTTAGGCCCTTACCTATTGCCGGTCAATTTGAATGCGCCCCTGTATCGTACGTTTCTTTGCAATATTTTTCCTGATGCATTAGAAAATGGTTTCACCGTGATGGTACACCTCCACACTTTGGAATGAATGTGCAAGTCTTTTTATACAAAGCGTTTCCAGGAAATGGATGGGTCATGAAGGTCCAATGTTCTGGCACATTATTAGTGGGAACACTTAAAGGAACAAGTTCATAATATTCCACCTACGGATATTCACAATCTAACAGATTAAATGCATGCCGCTTCAGCACCAGTGGATGCAGGTGTATTGCGTAGGGTCCAGAAAAATATGATGCAGAAAATGGCGAAGTGTTTGCAGATGCAAGGTGGTCGCTTTGAACATGTTCTCTGAAGTGAACATTGCTCGTATGTGTACGTACTGGCTCTAAGAAGGGATGCCCGGACATCTGATGTACAAAATGGAATTATTGTGCATAGCATATGCGCAACTAGTGTAGCCTACCTATTATGTTTTTGTACCTTTTATTATTATTATCATCTTATGCAGCAATTACAGTAATACACATTTATGAAAACAAACCTCACTGGATACAGAAGATGTTACTGTATCCGCTAATATTTTCTATTAACTTTATTTGTGTCGTGGACGAAACTAAATGGTCGTTTATGCTCGTAAGAAGTTCATGTTACGTGTTAATATTTAAATAAAGGTAACAGTAACAGAAAGCAGTACACAAGGTAACTGTGGACCAAATAAAATTGCCCCAGATGACTGAAGGGAGCCAGGATGTCTCCTAACATAACTGATGGGTCGAGAGAGGCTGGTTCCATCATGATCAGTAATGAGGTCGTAAGGCGCAATGGGCATCTATGCCACAGCTTTAGGTGGGCACTGATGTAGAAGATCACCGCCCTGTTACAGGTGTTGACGAGACTGAGATGCCTTCTGTCCTCGAGTGGAGTGAAGGAGTTGTATCTAATTTTAAACAACATCCCTTTTCTGACAAAGAAGCTGCAATGGCCATAACACTACAAGCCTGTCCCAGGGATTATGTGACGTGTGGAAGCCATGGTGCTAAGTTGGCATAATGTGCTCACAGCACGATATTTAGAGACCATAAGAGATGATCCACTATGCTGGCCCATAGGCGTCTATAGTTCAGTGTTATCATGTGCAGGATGTTGGGTGTGAAGTCCAGTCCTAGGCATCATAGAGCATTGGTAAGCAGAGAGGGGCAACGCTCCCTTGCGAGAAACCTGACCCTATAAGTAGCTTTAGTGACTTGTCGATGTTGAGTTTACTTTCTGATGCTGTTCCGTATATTACAACCTAGGACATTATATCTCTTATGTCATCAACTCCACGGATGTTGAACACCACATCATCAGCATACACCATGGATTGGAAAACTCATCGGCCAATTGGAGTCCTTTTACTCGTTGGCTCAGGCCACACAACAAAAGGTTCCAAGGTCAAACCATAAAGAACCATAGGAACAGAACAGCCCTCGTGCACGAAATGGTTGATGTGGAGGGTATCTGTCAGGCAGCCACTGACAAGTACCCATGTTGGTGCCGCCTGCAGAAGGTGCATTATTGCATCAATGAAGGCACTCGGATATAGCATCGTGCATAGCATTTCAGTGACACGGTTGACACAATCAATTGCCTGACTAAAATCCAGTGAGGCCGGGATGCACAGCTGGTGCTGGATCCATTCTAGGAAGATTAAATTCCTATATTGGCACAGAGCAGATCTGATATTGTATTGACCTCCTAGGGAAGTTTGGGCTGTGGAGTGATGTGGTAGATTGAACATCATATTCGGTTTTACACCAGCTGTGTGAAAATTGTCGAGTCACTATTAAGCATTATCGAAGGCTGGTAGTCTCGCATTCAGTTTCCACCTTTATGTTTGTGTATTGACACTACTAGGCCTTCAAAGAAAGCCTCAGGTGACACATTATGGGGGACAGCAATTCTCTTCAGATCTCAGTCCAACATGGTTTCAACAGCCATTGGGAAGTCCTGTAAAATTCCAATGGGAATTTTTAAGTTCAAAGTTGATGGATCGAAGGCCGTTCCTGAGACATACTGTCATGAGCTCACACCCTTATAGTGGATCTGTGTAGCTGAAGGACCACCAGTGCGACGATCTTTACCTTGGCGCTATTCATCAGCATCTGGTGACCTCGTGAGGGAGGCATAGTGGAACACTCTCGAAGGATGGTATAATATTGCGTATTGCTGCATCCCTACTATACATCATCATTATCCGCCAGGGAACTGACTTTGTACATTTGATTCATTAAGTTAATGCTGATCTGAATTGAATGTGATGGCGAACAACTTTGTGCCATGTGGTCTCCACTCCGTCCCTGCACAACTGTGAGGCGATGTGGTTAGTGTCGTACTTCCAGCGGAGTCGACTGCTCCATATGCAGAAGGGACAGAGAGCAATATCACAGATGTGTGCTATGTGGTCAGTGAGGGCCATAGGCCATACTTCTACACGTCTTATAACTGCCATTAGGATATGTGTGATGTAAAACTAATTTGCTTCATGAGCTACTGGTAAGGTGGTGGAATCCAGGGGGGTCAACAGCGGCTAATCAGCGGCCCCCAGTCCTTGGAAGTTCCACAGGATCCAGTCTCCAACGAGCCACTTCGGATGAACATTACACCCACATACTCGTATAAACTTGTGGGTCTTTCACGAGCCTGGAAGTGGTATTGACGCGAGGTCTCCGCGGAGTGGCTGATTTTTTTGTTCCATGTGTTTTATTTAGTCACAACTTTAAATATGGTGTAGAATAATAACCGCTACCAATGACCACAGAATGTGGTTTTATGTGGCACACGATCGGTTTCGGGCTTTTGCCCGTGTTCAAGTGGTTTACATTCATGTATATGTTTCCATACTCATTGTTAGAAACGACTATTTAAATCAAAAAAAAACAGTGATCTCAGAGGAAAGATGTACGTGAATAAAAGCCAGTCGAAAATGGGCACAAGCCCGAAACTGGTCGTGTGTTAAATGAAATCACTTCCTATTGTAAATAGTAGCGGTTATTTTTCTACCCCTCTAAAGAAACAGTCACGGAATTCAACTACATCGATGAAGTTCGATTTTAAATAATACTGTGAAATAATGAATATTACCATAAGTTAGAGTAGTATTTACTAGATAATCATCAACATCGCTACAATCACCTGTTTCACATCAACTGCTTGACAAACGCTTCCTATAAACTCTTTCATGCAATTAGGTCCCCAGATAAACGCATCCATGTTGCTGCTGCTTTCCTAATGTGATCCGCTCAACTTCTATTAGGTCATTCATTGTCTTTGTCTTGTCTACTGTACTGGACTCAAGCAACGTACTTCCTCTATGAGTCTGCCATCGACTTTAACGGCGACTTGTCGGGCATTACAAGTGCCGTCTGTCGTAGTCGAAGTCTGAGGCAGCATTGAGGACATGCACGCTATTGTCGCTGTCCACCTCCACGTCAGAGGCCCTGGTTTCGGGTACTACACATTTCAGACGACAGAGGGAGAACGAGGAAAGGCAGTACTCACGCTGACGTCGATTCCGGCGGCGACGCCGTTGGCGTCGTAGAGCATGCAGACTCGCGGGTCGTCCTCCATGCAGTAGGTGGTCACGTTGGAGGTGACCCCGGAGTCGACAGCCTCCACCCAGCCGTCGGACGTCGCGTCGCTCACCGTCTTCGGCATGTCGAAGAACGACGCCAGGTGGAAGATGTCCACGAGGCCCAGGACGGACCACCTCACTAGCGAACAAGTAGGCGCAGATCAGACCTGCTGAAGTCAGGGGGATAGGATGCTCCAGTCCTACCTATGTGCCAGCGCACGTGCTTTTGTATGTGTGTGTGCCCTGTACATGTCTCCAGGACAGCTACTTAACTGTATGGAAAGTTCAAGAAAGTGTCGAAGATATTGTATGTACGAGGGTGGTTCAATAAGTAATGCAACACTTTTTTTTTCTCGGCAAATTTTGGTTGAAAAAACCAGAAATTTCTTGTGGAATATTTTCAAACATTCCCGCTTCGTCTCGTATAGTTTCATTGACTTCCGACAGGTGGCAGCGCTGTACGGATCTGTTAAAATGGCGTCTGTAACGGATGTGCGTTGCAAACAACGGGCAGTGATCGAGTTTCTTTTGGCGGAAAACCAGGGCATCTCAGATATTCATTGGCGCTTGCAGAATGTCTACGGTGATCTGGCAGTGGACAAAAGCACGGTGAGTCGTTGGGCAAAGCGTGTCTCGTCATCGCCGCAAGGTCAAGCCAGACTGTCTGATCTCCCGCGTGCGGGCCGGCCGTGCACAGCTCTGACTCCTGCAATGGCGGAGCGTGCGAACACACTCGTTCGAGATGATCGACGGATCACCATCAAACAACTCAGTGCTCAACTTGACATCTCTGTTGGTAGTGCTGTCATAAATGTTCACCAGTTGGGATATTCAAAGGTTTGTTCCCGCTGGGTCCCTCGTTGTCTAACCGAACACCATAAAGAGCAAAGGAGAACCATCTGTGCGGAATTACTTGCTCTTCATGTGGCTGAGGGTGACAATTTCTTGTCAAAGATTGTTACAGGCGATGAAACATGGGTTCATCACTTCGAAACTGAAACAAAACGGCAATCAATGGAGTGGCGCCACACCCACTCCCCTACCAAGAAAAAGTTTAAAGCCATACCCTCAGCCGGTAAAGTCACGGTTACAGTCTTCTGGGACGCTGAAGGGGTTATTCTGTTCGATGTCCTTCCCCATGGTCAAACGATCAACTCTGAAGTGTATTGTGCTACTCTTCAGAAATTGAAGAAACGACTTCAGCGTGTTCGTAGGCACAAAAATCTGAACGAACTTCTCCTTCTTCATGACAACGCAAGACCTCACACAAGTCTTCGCACCCGAGAGGAGCTCACAAAACTTCAGCGGACTGTTCTTCCTCATGCACCCTACAGCCCCGATCTCGCACCGTCGGATTTCCATATGTTTGGCCCAATGAAGGACGCAATCCGTGGGAGGCACTACGCGGATGATGAAGAAGTTATTGATGCAGTACGACGTTGGCTCCGACATCGACCAGTGGAATGGTACCGTGCAGGCATACAGGCCCTCATTTCAAGGTGGCGTAAGGCCGTAGCATTGAATGGAGATTACGTTGAAAAATAGTGTTGTGTAGCTAAAAGATTGGGGAATAACCTGGTGTATTTCAATGCTGAATAAAACAACCCCGGTTTCAGAAAAAAAATGTGTTGCATTACTTATTGAACTGCCCTCGTATATGCCTCTTAATTTCTGTCTCTTGAATGGTGTACTCTTAACAGTGTCACAAATTTGACATCACAGGTGATTTCCTTTCATTTTGCGTCTCAGGAGCTGCACTGTTGGTCGAAAAGACAAGAACGAGTCGTTTATAGTTTGAATCTTTTATAATTTCAGAGTAAAGGTGCACGGAAGACAAAAGAGTATGCAGAGGTTCGAATAGCAAATGCCGTTTACAACGCTAGATAAGCTGCTGTGCACAACTACGAGTGACGTCGTAATCTGTCAGCAGCTGTCACACCTTTTGTTACTGGAGAGTTTCGTGTTTCATATCAAAGTAGGTAGCGACTCGACGAACACCACTTTGAAATAGGTAGAAAATGTAGCTCATATGAGTATAAAAGGTTATACGTAACCCGAGTAACCACTCGAAAGAAATGTCTTATTTCATTATTGTTCTGTCCCAGTGAATTGCTTATGTTTTTTTTTTTTCTTTTAGAGTGTGTTTCGTGCCTCCTAATGACCTTCTTGCACCACAGAACTTCGCAGGGAATCTTGCTGCGCTGGTTGACCATCTAATACGTTTCGTGTCCTCCTCGGCTTAGAATCAGTGTTGTCAGCAACAACTAACGCGAGGCTGATGGTGACTCCACTGAAGACATAAATCATATGAAGAATGATTATGGAAAACGTTCTAGGTGCCAAATATGAGATTACCAGGTGAATGAAAAATGATTGTATTCTGTATGTACATAACTGATTTGTATCTAAAATATTGAGAAGATATACTATGCCACAGAATTATGCTAATTATCGGATTACCGCTCAAAAGATGAGACGAAGTACAAAATAAATACTTTATTAATAATGTTCTTTGTGTCATACCAGGATACGAACTGATTTTAACTGCGAATAAGAAAGTTTTTCCAAATTCTTTCTTGTAAAGAAGAAAACCATAAACGGCCACTGTTAATAACGCTGTTTATTTCCACAAATAGTTTCGAAATAATACATTCATCTTCAGACGGCTGTTCGCATTTATATTACATTTGTTGTCGTTTACATTAATTTTTTTTAAATTTTCCAACAATTTATGTAAAGAACAACAAATGTAATGTAAAAGTGAACAGCCATCTGGAGTTGAACGTTCGTTTCTGTACAGGTAACGGTGCTGTTTGTGGAGAAAACAGCGTTACAGTATTAACAGTGGTCGTTTACTGTTTTCTTCTTTGCCAGAATCAATTTGTATTTTATGCACAGCCACTATCTGGTGAACGTCAGATTTACACAAAACAGCGCGTAGGAAGTTTTCGTTGCCAGTGCCGTTGATACTGAGGCACTACGTTTCATTTTTGATAATACAGGTACAGAAATACAGAATTAGGTTTTTAATTAATAGAGCTGTAACCAACAAAAACAGGTTCTCATATTTTTCTGTCCTTGGAACTGCAAAAGGAAGCACAGCTTGACACAGAAAGCCATGCACCATCTACTGACGCATGTTTGGCAGACTTTCTCCATGGTCTGGGAAAGTGGAACAAGTTTATGGACACGCAACAGTGTCAGGAACACAGAAGGACTGGATACGCGTTCTAAGATGAAAATGGCACTGAGAATGTTTTTCATTTTCAGTCTTCATGTATGTGTCAGGCGCTCTAAATACGAAGATTATAGGAATGACACAATCCATCAACCAGAGATATAAAAATTTCCTTGTAGTATTCCCGGCTATGTCGTTACATGCAAGATAGCATACAGATTCATCATAACGCGTCACCTTAGCGTGTAGGTATTCTTTGTAGTCCTAGTACGCTACTCAGTTTAGTACAAACGTAAATATAAATTACAAGTGTTTGAAGTTGAGACGTGAACTGACAAGAGGACACACACACACACACACACACACACACACACACACACACACACACACACATCACCTAACTCTGCCACCTCAAATACCTCTGGAACAACAATTGGTATTCAAAAACGGTTTTGAACGTACGCCAGTGGCTTAGGAAACCAAATATTACGTGAAATTTTAGAACGTAAACAAATACTGTTTTCAACACAAACTTGTGTATTTTTAAATGGACACCCCCTATTATTTCGTATGCAATTAATACCATGAAAAATCACGAAGATAATAGCGTTGGTTGCATCGCAATACGTCAATTACATGCCGACAAATTGCGAAGCGAAGTTGACGCTTGCAATAAATGAAGCGCATAGCTAGCGCACGTCCTGAGACTCAAGCGTGCAGCTCACGCTGCCGGTAATCGTGATGTGATCGACTTACGTCAGTGGAGTGTTAATGTATGGTGTGGTATTGTATGACAGCACATCAGTGGCCCATATTTCACTGATGGCACTCCTAAAGGGGGATAGCCTAGCTCCTTCTTGAGCTGTAGCTTACGTCAACTGGTCCGACTCTTACAATGTGTCAATAATGCGGCATCAGAATGATGGATGTCCTGCTGATAATGTTTATTGTTGCGAAGTGACAACTAGAGATACAATTAGTGGTAACACACTTGGTTTCACGTTTCTAAACCTCACAAATTCAGAAATGTGTGGCTTGTAAAGGATAACAACGGCGTCACAGTTTCTTACGTAATGTATCGCATGTAATACTGTGCCCAGAGCAGGGTTTGCCTTCACTGGCGCCTGTATTCTGTGGTAAACATACCAATATCACCACGGCACGCTCTACCTTCAGTGTACAAGTGTCTCCTAATCTGGTCGGCTGAACTGCTCTCATACTGTAACGTAATTCACATACGTTGCCACATTAAAACTTCTTCTCTTGTGGCTTGTTAAATTTGCCGTCATCTAGTCGATATGTCGGCCTTCAGTAATGAAGAAAAACTATACAGGGTGTTACAAAATGGTACGGCCAAACTTTCAGGAAACATTCCTCACACACTTTGTTACAGGAAATGTTCAAAATGTCCTCCGTTAGAGAGGATACATGCATCCACCCTCCGTCGCATGGAATCCCTGATGAGCTGATGCAGCCCTGGAGAATGGCGTATTGTATCACAGCCGTCCACAATACGAGCTCGAAGAGTCTCTAGATTTGGTACCGGGGTTGCGTAGACAAGAGCTTTCAAATGCCCCCATAAATGAAAGTCAAGAGGTTTGAGGTCAGGAGAGCGTGGAGGCCATGGAATTGGTCCGCCTCTACCTATCCATCGGTCACCGAATGTGTTGTTGAGAAGCGTACGAACACTTCGACTGAAATGTCCAGGAGCTCCATCGTGCATGAACCACATGTTGTGTCGTACTTGTAAAGGCACATGTTCTAGCAGCACAGGTAGAGTATCCCGTATGAAATCATGATAACGTGCTCCATTGAGCTTAGGTGGACGAAACTAAAATGAGCTCTAACATGGAAATTAAGCGTTTCCGGACACATGTCCACGTAAGACCTTTTCTTTATTTGTGTGTGAGGAATGTTTCCTGAAAGTTTGGCCGTACGTTTTTGTAACACCATGTATATTATTTCAGTTTACTGCAAATGTCACAGAAATGCAACTGCAACTGTGACACTGTATGCTGAACGCTATCCAGATCGGCGGTGTCCGTCACTTCGATCCATGGGTGACATCTGCAAGACACTCACGGAAACAGGAGGCTGGGCTCTCACAAAACGTCGACGTACACCGCCAGCGACTGGCAATGGAAACGAAATTGCTGTTCTGGCTGCTGTGGCGCACAATCCTCAGGGGTGTGTACGAGAAATTGCACGAGGTGTAGGAATGAGCCGCAGTAGTGTGCGCAGAATCCTGTATCGGCATCGCTTTCATCCGTTCCATATCTCACTGCACCAAGAACTGTACGGGAATGACTTTGAATCCCGCACTGCATTCTGTCGTTTTGCACTTCAGCAGTTGCAGGGTAATCCAGTATTCCTAAGCAATACGTTGTTTACGGACGAGGCTTCATTTACAAATCATGGTAACCTGAAACTGCGGAACATGTACTACTAGTCCGTGCAAAATTCCCACTGGATTCGCCAAGTTGCTCATCAACGACGGTGGAGTGTCAGTGTTTTGTGCGGTATCATTGTTAATCATATTCTAGGCCCCCATTCTGACGGTGAAACATTGAATGGACAGTGATGTGCATCATTTCTTCGACTCACACTAGCTCTTCTCATGGAGGATCTAGGATTGGAAACTCGTCTATCAATGTGGCTCCAACATGATGGACGTCCCACACACAATGCAAAAGTTGCCAGAGACGTTCTAGATGCGACATTTCCAAATAGCTGGATGGGGCAAGGAGGTACTGTGCGATGGCCAGTACGATCCCCCGACTTGACGCCATTAGACTTCTCTGGGGCGCATTGAGAGACACATTGTATCAAAAATCCCCAACGACAGTAGAGGACATGCAACTTCGTTTTACTGCGGGTGTGCGGCAGTATCAACTGTACAAACTTTACAATCTGTGCAACACTCTCTCGTTACCCGTAGCCAAACATGTATTGATGCAAACGGAGGGCACTTCTAAACATATGTTGCTTAACATAGTGTCATTGGTCAAGATGTGGGTGTATTTTCTATGCTGCACAACAATACAGTTTCTGTGGACGACAGGGCGCTAGTAAATGTGCTTAGCAAAGTGAATTCAAGTGTGTTATTTCTAATTATAGCTCTAGTTGTCATTTCGCTAGAATAAACATATATTTACAATTTGAAAAACGTAACTTTGCATTGGACGTGTTACTTGTTTATTTTTGTGGATTGTGCATACCTTCCCATTGTGTGAGCCCCTGACACAGGCGGCGTGAGGTGCACGCTTGAATCTCAGGACGTGCGCTAGCTGTTCGCTTCATTTATTTCAAGCGTTACATTTGCTTCGCGATTTCTCGGGTTGTAATTGACGTATTGCTATGCAACCAATGCCATTATGTTTGTGATTTTTCGTGGTATTGATTGCATACGAAATAATAGGGGGTGTCCATTTAAAAACACACAAGTTTGTGTTGAAAATAGTATTTGTTTACGTTTTAATATTTCGCATGGCATTTGGTTTCCTAAGCCACTGCCGTACGTTCGTGCTGGTGAGAACCGTTACGCGCAACACTATGTGCCATTGGATTCAGAGAGCAAATGTATCGATAAAAAAAATGCTCTATTGCTAAGTACTGGTTTCACTCCAGGCAGATGTCAGTGGAGGTCATTTTTTTCCAGTATTTGTTCTGCAGACCAGTAGTTATTTTGGAAACATTAGTTTGTATATTACGTTGACACATTTAAATGTTTCACAAATTTACTAGAGAATCACTCAATTGAACTTTCATAAGTTTGTTTCCAATAGTGCAATAAATTCATTCCGTATGTGCAGTTCGACAAATATTCTTGCTGTTCTGTTTCTCCCACAAAGGAATAAGCTGCGTGTTCAAGGACCAGAACTCGACAGTATGTAAGAATTATTGATAAGTGGATGATATTCCAATTGGTTGCGTAAGAGTACTATTAAAATATATGTTTTCCTTATATTCACACCGGTGTGGTAATATTTGTGATTTGTTGTAAGAGCAGCCTTACCTTTTTAGATCATCATCTTCCTTTTTGTTTGGTATAAGGATGAAAATGTGAAACGGGAAAATCAAAGCGTTACTTTAAGTAACGAAAGTATTTGTACTATGCATTAGGCTAGAGCGTTATAGTGAACGTAGGAGAATGCATGCTTAGGCTCACCTTTTCAGGGACAGAGTTTACCTTCAGACGGTGTCCCTGATGCAAGTTTATTCTAACTTACGCAAATGCATTACTCGGACATGGTTATCTCACCTCTCAATCCGTCCCACGACGATTCTGAAACAGATATGGAAAAGCCATAAGGATTAGTTATTTTAAATTTCAAGTGAGTCGTAGCAGCGTCTGCTGCTCGTAATGAGTACACCACAGCTAAAATATATTAGGTTTACGTGAAGAGACATGGCTTGGACATATATCAAAAATGGCTCTGAGCACTACGGGACTCAACTTCTGAGGTCATTAGTCCCCTAGAACTTAGAACTAGTTAAACCTAACTAACCTAAGGACATCACAAACATCCATGCCCGAGGCAGGATTCGAACCTGCGACCGTAGCGGCCTCGCGGTTCCAGACTGCAGCGCCTTTAACCGCACGGCCACTTCGGCCGGCGGACATATATCATTTGTTACTGTGCCTTACATGGAGATCAGTTAAATCTCGGACTATTTATAAGGCTATCTTCAGGAAATATCATCTACAACCGTAATGAGATACATTTTATACTTTTTATGTGTATCTTCTCTTGTTTACTCTTGCCGGAATAGTTCCTTGACCCATCGTCTTACAAGGGCGCAGAAGTTCGTAATCCACAGAGCAGACTTATTTAAGTAACAAGCGCTATGGTTTGATGGTGGACTTGTCAAACTGACGTCTGGCGGTGATTATACGCTGAGAGGCGTTTCAGTGTGTTGGGTAGGGAGCGGATCTGTCACCACTGTGAGTGAAAACTCTTATCTTGTACTCATTATCACTGTGACGGCCAAGACAAGTGATACGCGTTCTACGTCCCACGTCCAATTTTTGCATCACTCTCTTGTCCGATTTTAGGAAACCAGACGGAGAACGCGTTTGACACCGCCGTCTCAGACAGGCTGCTTAAATTTGCGCTCGCAACGACGTCATTTGCTAACTTCAATGCTAGTTAACTGCGTAAAGGCGCAGCCCATCGAGTTTTTTTCTTAACAATTGTTTCTCAGCACGACCTACCCTGCAACACATTTACAAGCTTCTCGGACTGTTTCTGACCACCACGTATATTACTGCAAAGTACATTGGTTAAGTCAAGGGACATGCCCGGAACGATTCTTCGATTTAAAACCCGCTGTTACAGACCTCGCATTTTACGTGAACTTGACTGCACACTCCTTACCATAAGACATTGCCAGGTGAGAACTTTATTTCTGATTTCATAGAAATGCATTTGAAAAGGAAATCTCGTTGCGGAAGGTACAAATTCTGATGAAAAACATCATACATTTCTCTTTCAGTGGTGTTAGAGAAGACCCGATATTTGATGAATTCGTTGTGGCCTTGAAGGAATTACAAAGATGGTTTTCTAAACCTTTGTGGACACTGCCACTCTTGCATCCGTTTTCGAGACCGTTTGCCATTTCAGTTGAAAGCACACCTGTACATCTGCACATGTAACTGATTGATCTACAGTGTAATTTCCATTTTAAAGACAAAACTGTCCTCGATATCTACATTGTTTGGTTACGGCTGTAACAACGTATGCGTGTGAAAGACTTTCTTTCGAGTATGAAACTAAATAAGTCACAGTTACATGACAACCCGAGCGCGAAAATCCGTGAAATTGTCTGTCTCTGTCCGTATGCTAACAGTCTGCACCAGACGAAAATTGTATTATGTCTTCAGCGCGCCAAAAGTAATTAAATAATACGGAAAATTTGTTTTGTTTGTGATCTATGCTATTGAGGAACTAGGAAATCAAGATGAACGCAATGCGACAGCATTTCCATTTAAATGCGGTCCAAATGATGACTAACTGAGACCCTCAGCTGCCGACAGGTGTTGTTGATATACCTCGATGTGGACAGCTGAAAATGTGTGCCCCGACAGGGCCTCGAACCCGGGATCTCCTTCTTACATGGCAGACGCTCTATCCATCTGAGCCACCGAGGACACAGATGAAAAGCGCGACTGCAGGGACTTATCCCTTGCACGCTTCCCGTAAGACTCACATTCTCGGTGGCTCAGATGGATACAGCGTCTGCCATGTAAGCAGGAGATCCCGGGTTCGAGTCCCGGTCGGGGCACACATTTTCAGCTGTCCACATCGAGGTATATCAACAACACCTGTCGGCAGCTGAGGGTCTCAGTTAGTCATCATTTATTCCAGGGAAAAGCTGCACGGTCATCAAGAGTATTCTGTTCTTTCGAGAACAGTTACCGTCTTCATATAAATGCGGTCCTTTAGCAATTTCTCCCTCTTGCCCCTCCTTCAGCTCAGACAATGTGCCATGGCTGGGAGAAGGGGGGTTCACGTGCGCAGCCAGGCAGGAAACTGAGCACTGCCAATGCTCTGACTTTTTGGCTGCCCCTGATCTGAGACACACATCAAGGGGCAAAACGTTGCATACAGAAGCAGCATTGTGGAAAACTGTTATACTTAGCTATGTACCTATGTATATCTTAAAATTCTGACTTCTCTTCTGTACTGTACCGCTGAAGTTGGCCTTAAGGCGCTGGGGCATCATAAATTTTAAAACATTCTATTATGCAGTGAAAGCTGGCATTTTAGCTACCATTAAGTTACTGAAATTTGCCACACTTGTACAATTACGCGTATGTATTAAATTATACATGTCAACTCCCATACAACATAAAACAGCTGTTCCAAGTGCCATTGAGCAGTCAGGCAGATTAAGTTTAGGAACACTAGCTACTGTTTGTTCAGTGCACGGTCAGAAGCAGACACCAATACACAGTTGTTATTAGGTATATGGATGGAAGCACAGTTTTGTATCAGTGTGATGAAGCAGCAGTAGGTTCCCTGAATACTATAACATCGAAATCCAAAGAAAAATAAACACAAAATAAGTCAACTAAAAAGAAAAGCGAACCAAAGTTCGCTCGATGTCTTTCTAGGGAACAGTTTCCATTCCTTCGAAACTAACTAAATAACTGTAGACCAATTGTCACTTAAACTCAAAGAAATAGTATAGCTGACAGTTGAGGGATTTTTTCCAAATGAATTAATAAGAGACGGAACTGACCCCAAAGATACACAAAGAATCAGAACAATGTTTAAGCAGCTCGACATTTTGCACAGATTTCTCTGCCAGATGCTTTTAGTAGTTTCCGCAACGAAACTGTTTCGATGTCAGGCAGAATACCCAAGAAGATTCTCATCGGATGTATAATACAACATTGGCAATACAAAAATGGTTCAAATGGCTCTGAGCACTATGGAACTTAATTTCTGAGGTCATCGGTCCCCTAGAACTTAGACCTACTTACACCTAACTAACCTAAGGACATCACACACATCCATGCCCGAGGCAGAATTCGAACCTGCGACCGTAGCGGTCGCGCGGTTCCAGACTGCAGTGCCTAGAACCCCTCATTGACAATACACAATCAATACCTTTACTGCGAGTTACCAATGACAGCGCCACTAAAGAGGTTATTAAACAAGGTTTTCCGAAACTCCTTCAGCAAAAAAGACGAGGTAAATATTCCAGAATTCGAATTTTACTAAAACAATGAAAAGTTGCATAGATCACATCAGTAAAGAAGAGATGAAACAGAAATAATCCACTGAACTAGGAAGCCGCCCGGTAGAATTTTGAACAGAGCACCACTTAATCATAGTTAACACTTGCTTTAAGAATAATGAAAGATGGCTGTATACGCTGAAGAGACCTGGAGACGCCGGAAAGTTTCAGGTTGATTAAACACTGGTAAGACAGAGATTTAGGAACTTGGCACAACAGTTCTGAGAGTGACTTCGATCCACTGACAGCTTTCTGATGTAAAAGGATGATTTTGTATGGTGGAGGATATGAATTGTATGTTTACTACATCGACACAGAACGCAGTGATAAATGGCTGGGTTGGAGATCGGTTTCACGCTGTAATATTGAAGCTCCTGTCCTCAGTGGGAGAGCAGTGTAATTGAGTAAGAGTCTTTCTGTATTTGACGATCTGTATGACACTTTGTGAGGTTTAGTTGTCGGTGCAATATGGAGACCAGTGTAAAATACCTTTTTTGCCTCTGAATGTTATGTCTGTAGAAAGAAAGAAAAGGCGGACGGTGCTTCCCTAGGACTGAAGAGAATCGTGACATATAGCCAGTGTGAGTGTAGGCATACCATAATTTTTTCGGGTGCTGCACAGATATAAAAGATAACTGCACTGTTTGTGTAAAATGCGTATATATTGCATTTTAAAGTTACTATGGCTTATGTTGTGTAAAATGTGTATATAGTGCATTGTAAAGTTACTGTGGTTTATGTTGTGGCATGACAAGAGAAGATGAATTCATGTGCTATTGTGAGAGACGTATAGATTCAGCACATCGATAACTGTGAGTGTATGAGGGAGATTTTTACATGGAAAATTATGTGCGCTATAGATACTGGTATCTGTTCCGCAAGCACAGCCATCACAAGGAGACATTACCTGCACATCGGTCGGTGTCAGACTGCAGCAGCAATCGTAATATTTAATTGTAGTTACACAGGTAAATATGTTCCTCACTTCCAATATTCTTGTGAGTCTCGTATGTATTTGACGATCTGTAGACAACTTTGCAGGTTTAACAGTCAATGCAATTTAGCGATCTGTGCAAAATTATTTTACCACTGAAAGTCTCGTCTGCAAAAAGAAAGAAAAGGTGGATGGTGCTTTGATTCTGGTTGGATCAATAACTCGGCAGGTTAATTTAATAAGAGCCAATCATAGTGCTCGATTTGTTCGCAAGGCATCCTTTGTGTGTGTTGAAAGCAGGAAGGGTAACACGTGATGGACAGGGAATCACGTTAGGAGTGCATTCGATGTTTTCCTACGCTATTTTTCTAAACAGGTTCTGTTAGGGAAAGAATTTCCGTGCATACAAGCTGATACATCGCGAAAACTCCTACAAAAGCTCACATTAAGCACACTACTGGCCATTAAAATTGTTACACCAACAAGAAATGCAGATGATAAACGGGTATTCATTGGATAAATATGTTATACTAGAACTGACATGTGATTACATTTTCATGCAGTTTGGGTGCCTAGATCCTGAGAAATCAGTACCCAGAACAACCACCTCTGGCCGTAATAACGGCCTTGATACGCCTGGGCATTGAGTCAAACAGAGCTTGGATGGCGTGTACAGGTACAGCTGCCCATGCAGCTTCAACACGATACCACAGTTCATCAAGAGTAGTGACTGGCGTATTGTGACGAGCCAGTTGTTTGGCCACCATTGACCAGACGTTTTCAATTGGTGAGAGATCTGGAGAATGTGCTGGCCAGAGCAGCAGTCGAACATTTTTGTATCCAGAAAGGCCTGTGCGTACAGGACCTGCAAGATGCGGTCGTGCATTATCCTGCTGAAATGTAGGGTTTCGCAGGGATCGAATGAAGGGTAGAGCCACGGGTCGTAACACATCTGAAATGTAACGTTCACTGTTCAAAGTGGCGTCAATGCGAACAAGAGGTGACCGAGACGTGTAACCAATGGCAGCCCATACCATCACACCGGGTGATACGCCAGTATGGCGATGATGAATACACGCTTCCAATGTGCGTTCACTGTGATGTCGCCAAACACGGATCTGACCATCATGATGCTATAAACAGAACCTGGATTCATCCGAAAAAATGACGTTTTGCCATTCGTGTACCCAGGTTCATTGTCGAGTACACCATCGCAGGCACTCCTGTTTGTGATGCAGCGTCAAGGGTAACCGCAGCCATGGTCTCCGAGCTGATAGTCCATAGTGCTGCAAACGTCGTCGAACTGTTCGTGCAGATGGTTGTTGTCTTGCAAACGTCCCCATCTGTTGACTCAGGGATCGAGACGTGGCTGCACGATCCGTTACAGCCATGCGGATAAGATGCCTGTCATCTCGACTGCTAGTGATACGAGGCCGTTGGGATCCAGCACGGCGTTCCGTATTACCCTCCTGAAGACACCGACTCCATATTCTGCTAACAGTCATTGGATCTCGACCAACGCGAGCAGCAATGTCGCGATACTGTAAACCGCAATCGAGATAGACTACAATCCGACCTTTATCAAAGTCGGAAACGTGATGGTACGCACTTCTACTCCTTACACGTGGCATCACAACAACGTTTCACCAGGCAACGCCGGTCAACTGCTGTTTGTGTATGAGAAATCGGTTGGAAACATTCCTCATGTTAGCACGTTGTAGTTGTCGCCACCGGCGTCAACCTTCTGTGAATGCTCTGAAAAGCTAATCATTTGCATATCACAGCATCTCCTTCCTGCCGGTTAAATGTCGCGTCTGTAGCACATCATCTTCGCGGTATAGCAATTTTAATGGCCAGTAGTGTTTTTTCTGGGAGACTATGCAGTTTACTAGAGTTCGACTTGGTTATTATTTTAGATAGCCGTGTGGCTTCAGTGTAACATTGAGAATGTTACTAGATGCATTTGCAATGGTATGTAACTGCGTGGTGATGCATCAGCCACATGTCACACATGGTCCATTAGAATCGCTTGGGAGAAAGCAGCTTGTGATATTCTGGAATGGATTTCTGCAGTGTCTTCGCTGGACAGCAAGTAGAGGGAGGGTAGCAGTGAACACATGCGCGTGTGGCCCAGCTTGGAGTGTCTGCACTCTGTAAGTAAGTCTTCGCTCCCGTCCGGTGGCATCAGCAACAGTGGCTAGGTGACCACGTATTTAGAGAGGAATTTCTCAGATACCAAGTATGAAAGAGATGTCACCACCTCATGTGTGCTGGACTTGAACTGGCACCTGTGTGTGGTTTGACATCACTTTGCGGGGCTGTCAGCATCTAGTGGACAGGGTACAGGGTGTGGTGTCTGGTTACGTTGTTTGGGTGTCTGTTGCATTATTTTGCAAGTGGGTCTGTGGGCTGCGCTATGCATTATTTGCGTAGTTTAACAGTTCATTTCACGTGTGCTGCATTATTTAGGAGGAGTTTGCATGTCTGTTCTGTAATTATTTCGGTAATTTAGGAGCTGTTTGCGTGTCTGCATAGCATTATTTAGAAGTGGTTTACAGGTCTGTCGTTATGATCAGTAGTACACAGGAGTTTCAAAGTTAATATCTTCTTGAGTGATGTTACCAGTATCGTAAATATGGAAAAATATAAAAGATTATTCTTGTGATGGATAAAATGTGAAATATCGTTCACAATATACAATTTTGAGATGGATTTGACATAGAACATGCCAAAGATTTGTACATTCTACGAAATTTCTTGAGGCATAGAAATAGAGACTAAATATACAAATGTGGCACAAACCAGTCAAATTAATGAGGAGTGTAGTAATGTTTCAAAAGAATGTCTATGATGTATAAGAAAATAGAATCATTCTTAGAATGGAAAATATGATGACTGGATTCGATTTTTGTGGAACTGTCTATGACTGGCGTCAATACTCGTAACCACTCACATACGGCAGGTGGCAGTACTAGCAGTGGAGGGTACATGAAGCGTGTCGGACGGATGCTGAAAACGGTGCAGTCGTTGCAGTAATGCGGAAGTGGAGCGCGACGTATCTGACGTTCAAAAGGGCACGATCGCTACCTCAGGGGCCAAGTTGAGGTGTATTTGGAAAACAAATGTGTAAAATGTTCGCATACCACCATAGTTAAAGCAAA